>NC_136501.1:56989817-57112317 GCF_053919585.1 Euprymna scolopes | reverse complement strand
AGTTAGAATTCGTTCGAGAAAGACGCTGTGTACATACAGGAGGGACCTCGTGAAGGTTGCCAACATCACTCAGTGAAAATGTTTCCATTGAACGAATTGGATTCGAACATAGAATACCGAGGTCATCGTGTCGTTAACCACTTAGCCAATGTTATGTCCCTGTTTTGAGTTAGTAGTCTCAAGATATTTCTAATCCTCTCATACTATTCATTATCGTTGAATATCAATATCAATCCCATTAATTCTCGTCTTTGAGGGCTTTGAGCCTTGATAAGCCGTGACTAATTAATACTTTAGTTAATACTTTTTTTTTTACTTGTAAGCTCGAACCATTCAATAATGGAATCGCTCAAGTCACCAAATTCTTTCGGCTCTTTCGTTATCATTTAGGCGGTCAAACGCAACAGTCTCAACATATAGAAAATATAGAGATTCATTACTTGTTCTACGTGTTTCTAGTAGCACATAAAAATAATGAATAATAATCTCTATACTAATAACTAGCCTGGGTGCCCGGCGATGCCCGGGTGTTTGGAGGTGTGTGGTAGAAAGCAGACATGATCGAACCCGTACCGCGAAAAAGGAAAAGAACGAAAAAAAAACAACAAAAAAAAACAACAAAAAACAAAAAACAAAATGTGACGTCTTTGCTGTTGTGTCCATCGCAAAACCGGAAGTGACGAATGTTTAAATTAAGCCTATTCAATCGAAAAGGGAGAAAACTTTCGAAAATATCGGCGAAATAAAGCGAACTCTCTTTCTAGAAAAGTGTCCAGTTGAGGGTGAAGGAATTAATGCTTTTAGCCAATTTTGTATATTTGTCGTCCGGAGGGTCATGCTTCAGAACGATACTGATCTCATGTAAATCCGTCACCTCTGTTGAAAGTTTTAGGCAGACACAGACACACACATACATACATACACACATACATACATACATACATACATACATACATACATATATACATACATACATACATATATACATACATACATACATACATACATAATGCATATATACATACATTTATATAGACAGGTGAGATTTATATTAGAGAAGATATGTGAAATTATTCCCCGTTCGGCCGCATATATATTTTTTGCTAGTATATAGTTGTCGTTTCGAAAGTAAAACCTATTTTTTTTAAACTCAAAATATCAAAGAACTACGATCACGGGAGTGGTACCATTAACACGGGCGGCCTGTAATGCGGATCTAGAAGTTATTTTTCTGCGTAGTCACCATCATTCTCAATGCACTTTTGCCAGCAACTCAATGACGTATCTCTGCTTGTGACGCGCGACCATGGCGGGGGGGGGGGAAGGTTGTTCTTTTGAAGTCTCAAACAGTCAATATCTGCAACCGATAGAGATGAAACTTTTATGTAATAAATGCATAATTTCAGTCATCATAGCAATGCAATTTGCAATTCTCTCTGATCCATTTGGACGAAATAAAAAAAATTGGAGGCATTAGTTTTGAAACATCATTCGTTAGTAATACAAGCGCTGGGTTTTCTAATGAAAAGTCTCACATTTTCATCAACGAGATAGCGCACATAGCATGTGCTTACTAGCGCTGGGACGATTCATCAGAATCGGAATCGGAATCGGAATCGAAATCGAGAAGCAAAAAAAAAAAAACCCCAAAAAATTGGAACTTTTTGGGGTTTCGTAATCGTCTCTCTTTTGCGATGCCAATACCGATTCTTTTTACAGTATTAATTTGTTTATTTTTTAATTTTATTTATTGTGGACTATTATCCTCATCTTTCTTAGTTGTTGTTTTACGACGTTTCGGCCAACTATTCCCCTGGCCTTCGTCAGGTGGTAACCGCGACGGATAGGAACTCTGAATCTCTTGACTGCATTCTCAACGATTACTGCCTTCCATAGTTGTTGTCGTCTCATCACCTTTTTGGCCAAGTAAGCCAAATAAGCCAGCTGACGAAGGCCAGAGGAATAGTTGGCCGAAACGTCGTGAAACAACTAAGAAAAGACGAGGAAAATAGTCCGCAATAAATAAAATTAATAAATAATACTCATCTCGATGAATTCCAATTAAATAATATATTGTTTATTTTTGTTTAAAATTTAATTTTCAATGGATCTTAAGATTTATTGATTTTTGAAAATTTACCTATGAAACTAAGAATCTATTGATCACCATAAGAAATTTATTTTCATGTTTGCAAAAATATATGTACATATTACATGCACTTTTTGCAGTAATTCAATCCCCCTCACCACTCCAAAAATCCAACAACTCTATATTTAGAAATTTAAAAATAATCGGAATCGGTAATTATATCAGAATCGGGAATTTAAATTAAAACAGCATTGGAAATTATAGTGGAATCAGAAAAAAATATTGGAATCATTTCACACACGAGTGATCAAAAACTAAACAAAGCCTTTTTATGTATATATGCTTAAGTGTCTACAAATCTGTTTTGTTTTAATTTTTACTTCGTAGTCACCACTTATCAAGTTCCGAAGCGACTCGAGGATAAGGTTTAATGAATGTAAGTTGGCGGTGTAGTAATCACTTATGGTGTAAATTGGGTAAAATTTATTATTTATTAGAACGGTTTAACAGGAACTTGTTTACATCAAATTTGAAGGCTACCATGTTGTATTCATCCGAGACGCATGCCAGCGGAACAGTGTTCGAAAAGCGGGTAGTTTTAGGAAGAAGCTTTGTTCATGGAATTTGTGGTTACATTTAGGCACAGATAGAGAGTGGTGAAAATCATATATAGTGGTTGTAGTTAGTGGAGTGTTTTTTTGTGAAAGTTTGGCAAGGGAGAACCATAGAAAGGCCAGTCGGTTGTCGTTTTATGTGTAGCCGTGATCCACTCGCCTGTTTAGCTCGAGGAATAAACTGTTCATGCATGAAAAACACAATGAGACTTTACTGAGTTCTTCAAGGTTTTATTGGAGAAATTTGCTTATGGAGAGAGACTAATATCTAATCTTTACTTTTTAACTTACTTTCTATCTAACGAAATTAATTTATGCACAGATGGACAGATATCGGTAACATTCGCTGAGTTTGACCTGTTGCGCAATGCTTCAAATCATGTCACCCTTCTTTGGGTACAGTTCCATTTGAATCTGGCTCATCTTTATATGTACTAATGCGACCCTCATCAACAGTCACAGTAGCTAATTTAATCTCTACTCCTTTAGGCCCCATCATATGTAACATAAGTCAATTTTGTCCCGTAGTTGTCACATTTCATGAACGATGTTTCTTACAAATGAGTAATAGTCGCTGTTTATTCAGTTGGCTATTGTTTTGAGTGATTGATATGTATAGATTTTAATCCTCTCATACTATTTATCATTATTTATCTTTAATCCTGATATCTTCGATTTTTTTAAAACCTTCATAAGTAGGTACTTATAAGTATTTTTTCTTGTAAACTTCTCACACCAAGTGGCGTTATGCTTTGTCTCAAGGAAAGGAGAGAGTAGTAAAAGGAATATGAGGTTTATTTTCGACAGCCTCGAAACTCTGGCTTCCTTTATTTTGTTCCTTTTTCCTCACATTACATGAGCGATATTTCTGACAAAGTGAGAAGGATTGCTGTTTTCTGTGGCATAGTGTAACGATGTAGTTCTCTCTAACGAACCGAAAACTGCCTAGACAGTAGCAAAGAACCTTGATATAAACGTTCCAGGCGCAAGAAAAGTTCTTTATGTTCTTTGTTTACCACAGCGATCGTCGATACGTATTTGACATCGGTATGTAATAAATTTTGGATCGCCACGTCGGCTGGGCGTCAACACATGGCACCATATAGAGCTGGCGATCAATACACGGTATCAGACATAGCTGACATTCAACTGAAGGGTAAGGGAAGAGCCGTCCAGTGCTTGTCGAGAGTACCTTCCCACTCGCCACTCGTCTGATTTTCTTTTATTTCTTCTCCTCCTCGTTACTTCTGACCCCTATGTCTATATATGCATTTTGCTTCGTGACGTCACGACTACATTATGGCTTAAAATGCTAATTCGGCACGTGAATCGTCGCTTAATGGCGGAACCAGACTACGTTACAATAGGTTCGCCGAAGATCACATATATTTGACAATAGGAAGGCATAATTCAGTCAGTTCAGTACAATTAACAATATGCAATCTTGGCGTGCTGTATATACAATAAGCCTTTACAATGTTTCGCTATAAATTGCTGGATAACTCAAATCAAGTTTATAATTCTTTTCAGGTGAACAGATATTAAAGGAAGGTAGAAAATGTACCTTGGGTTTACTGTCGGCAACCTCGCAAATCTCGCCTCTATCATTTTGTCTTTTAACTCTGAAATTCAATGATCGAGTTTTCTGAAAAAGGGGGAAGAATTGCTTTATTTTTGGGTGAGAATCTATCCATCTAACACTTATAGTTAGCTAGTTTCATGGGGCAGTGTTTTTAGCTACTTATATGAAAACATTTCTATAAAAATGTGTCAGTTTCTTGTTGACGTACACTACTATACCTCTAAGAATTATTTAATGAAAAGAGAACATACACTACAATCCTCCTAAAAATTAAATCAGTAGGTAATGCCTAGGAGGAGCGTGTCAGATGTTACCCGTCCCCTAAAAAAAAAACAAAAAAATTATGATAAAGTAAAGTTTGTAATTCTTTTCACGTAAACTGATAAAAAGGAGTGTAGAAAGTGGGTCTACTTGGGCTTACCTTCGGCAGCCTGGAAACTCTCGCTTCACTTATATGATCCTTTAGATGCCTCCGCTCAGTCTCAAAAGACAAAGGAGACCTCCTGTACGAGGAGCTGCGCGTGGAATTGTGAGGAAAGAATTGCGTAATCTCCAACCGCACCTCTCCTGAATCAGCACTGTTTGAGTCCAGTGGCAAGGAGAAGTCTAGGACGACTGGAAACAATGCCAAGATAAACAGAGAGCACATGCAGCACCTAAAATGTTCACCCACCTAGTACTGACCAGATTCAACGTCGCTTAACCTGTGATCTAGCGGGAACCGGTGTGTCAACGTGATTATGCCGTACATATATGATCCTTAAGTCTTCATATTTCATGAACGATATTTCTGACAAAGGAGGAAGAATTGGTGTTATCTGGGTTGAACTGTATCTATTTAACCATAATCGTTGATTAGGTTTTGACATTCTAGAGCGGTTTCCATTTTAAAAGTTTGATAACTTTTTGAACGGCACGTTAATATGTAAATACGCTTTCGTGAATTGTTTCCTTCTGTATTTGTAAAAGTCGGTTTAGTTTCGATATTTTCATTATATCTCGCGCCCCACTCTGTAGTTAATTAAACGGAAACTGCTCAACTGAGCTGCCAGCTATAGTCCAGCCTTTCAAAACATTCACACCAAGAACTCGCTTTCTTATCCCTACCGTAAATAATTTTCCATTTATTTCTCAGTCTATCTTAAACCAAACAGAATTTCACGAGCAAGATTTCTTTCTAAAGACTTCACAACTTTATGGCACATTGTCCCGGGACCGATTCCCTGCAGACAAAGATATGGTCGCCATAAAGACCAACGCATAAAATACCTATTTAACTGTCTTTTTAAGTAACCATGTTTTGCCTATCCTATTCATCGTTTCAAAGTCACTCATAGTATTGTTTTTGCGGAAATCGCTCCAGACTAGGGAAGAAGCTACTTCATGTAAAAAACTAAGAAAATCAAATATGATTACCGAAAAAATATATATATGCCTATTGATAATAGTCTTGAAAAGACCAAGGCTGTAGTAGAAGAGAGTTCCATAACATTGCAGTCTTTGGAAAGAAGCTACTTGAACAGGAAGTTTTATTACGATGAGGTATTAAAACAGAGAGTAGGTAGAAACTACTAAACTAATTAGACGAACCAGTTGTAAAAAGGGAAGCAGAGAATAAACTAGGCACTTCTGAAGAGCACATGCGATAATAGTATTTATATAAAAAAGTATGAGACTAGCAACATCATGTGTGTGAAATGGATGTTTTTGCACTTTATTGGAAAGATACACCTGTTCAAATATGACAGCAGCACATTATACATAGACTGACAGGGGATTTATAGACATAAAAAATAGTTTCATGTGTGACAAAGTGTTACGAATGATATTGAAACTATGGGTTTGTTTTAATATACGCATAGATTCGAAAAAGCTGTCGAAAAACAAATAAATGTCATCAAGGGCAAGATAAGTTACTTTTCTACATAACTGGATAATTTTTTAGTGTTTTTTATTTAATGTAACATGTTTATTCAGCTTGAAAAACGTACAGTGTGTACCGATGTATTGGAAAATTCAAAATAGCGCCCAACTCTCTCTTGAACATGGTAAGCTTGGGAAAAGGAGTTAAATATAAAGCAACTATACAAAATACTGTTAAAAACCCACCGAATATATGTCAGTCTATATCACGGTAACATATTCTGAGCGAGTTTCTAAGAGTATTTTGTCTATTTTTTTATTTTTAACTCCTTTGTCCAAACTTACCGTGTTCAAGAAGAGTCGAGCGCCATTTCTAATTTTCCAATACATCGGTAAACACTGTATGTTTTGTAGCTGAACAAACACGTTACATGAAATAAAATCACTAAAAACATATCTATTTAGGTAGAAAAATAACTTATCTTGCCTTTGATAACTTTTATTTGTTATATATTTGTTTTTAGACAACTTTTTCGAATCTATGTGTACAGTAATACAAACCCGAAACTTGATTATCAGTGAAGCCGAAGGAGCAATGAATCTAATGTACGGACTCAAAGAAGGAGTTGATGAGATAAAACGTCAATAATTTTACTGATCCTTGAGTGGCTTTTGATCTAGGTATCCATACGAAATAAAGTGAAAGTAAGGCATGCCAAACCTACTCTCACCTTTTTTTTTAATTTTATTTATTTATCCTTGCAGACACCGTCATCGTTACAATCTGGATGAAAACTCGTTTGTATTGCCATAATTGGTAATGTATTATTAAAAATGTTCTAATTGATTTATATTATTATTATTATTTTTTTTGTAAAAATATTTTTTTTTTATGAATTAGGTTTTAGTGTTTGTTGCGCGGTGGAATTTCATAATTAGGGGATTGTTTAATGGCGTGAATGAAGTAAAATGTGGTATTTTGTTTGGAATAATACAAATTATTTCTTTTAACCGGATCCACGCAAAATCAATGGAATAGAAGGCAACAAAAGAAACGGCTATAAAATAAGGAAGAAAACAATTTGTACAGGAAGAAAAGGAAAGCCGGAAATGGAAAGATAAATGATAATGGTGGTAATAAAGAAACACGAGAATGTGTGTATATATATATATATATATATATATATATATATATATATATATATATATATATATATATATATATATATATATATATATATATATATATATATACATATAATAATAATAAAGCTGTATTCCAGTCCGTGTATTTATCTTGAAATTTATTTACGTTTACAATATACGTAGCTTGTGACGTAATAGGAGATGGCGTTACATATGATGACGTAATATGTTTGTTAACAGAAACGTCATATATGAGGTCATAGATGACGTCATATGCAATGACGTCATATATGACATATGTGACGTTACGCATACGTATATTGTTTCGATCTGGCAACGCCGGGTATATACAGCTTGTATATATATATATATATGTATATATATATATATATGTATATGTATGTGTGTGTGAGTGTGTGTGTGTGTGTGTGTGAGTGTGCGCGTGCGTTCATATGTGCGCGTGTATATCTATGCGGGTGTGTGAAAGGGGGTTGAATACAAGCCTACGAAATCAAGCATGACTTTGTGACCCAGTTTGAGTAAGTAATTATTATTTCCTACACCGATGAGAACGTAAGTTTAAAAAGCATGTGTCTAGGTTTAAAAAAAACTTGCGGGAATATATGGCAAGTAAGTTACACGTATATATGGCAAGTAAGTTTTTCGCGTTTCACCCTCGTAAGACTGTGTACATTGGTTGCCATATTTTCAAAACAGAAGGATGCTCGTGCACAAGTTGCATCTAAAGAATGCCGAAGGTTACATCGACCGAAACATTGTAAAAATAACACGAAAGAACGCAGATATTGTTGATGTTCAAGTTTCTGATACATAATCATTACAAACTTTGAAATATGCCATATATTCGCATCCTACAGAATTATACTATACGAGCTCTGTTTTATTTTAACGGTTCAGCATTGAGCTCAACTTCATCTATAATATTTATTCGTGTCTTAATGATCTGTAAAATTTTATTTTTTTAACAAAAAAATCAACGTTTTATAATCACGCTGTGAGACAACTAAAATTATAGTTACTGACTCGCCATGAAAATAACGATAGAGCAGAGGCAGGATCGCAACGTCTCTTCTGTGGGAAAGAGGTGGCAGGGAGGAGAAAAGGGCATCACCACTAGGTTTCGAAACCGGTTTTGAACTATCAAGGCAAGATAGGGAACGTTGAGCAGCTCTTGTCCAGATGTGGTAACGGTAATCCATTGAGCATAGTTTATCAGCAGTGAGATACCTGCTGGAGCAGTAGAATGATCCATTTATTTTTTTCCAGCGATCTTGGCAACACATTTGATTTAGGTGTCTCATTTTAGACCAGCCCGAAGAGCTTGCCAAGGCATGGTGTTACCTAAAGAGGAGAGTCATTCATTTGCGTAGGGATTATGATGCGGGTCAAAACGATTATGATGAAAGGAGAGAAACTTGGTTTGAGCTACATTAAAATTAACCAGCCACTCTTTTCTCCATTGCACCACGAGCTCAAGATCACATCTCAATGAACTCAACACACACACACACACACACACACACACACACACACACACACACACACACACACACACACACACACACATATATATATAGATATAGATAGATAGATAAAGCTCAACGTATATATACATACATAGCTCAACATATATATATATATATATATATATATCATTATAATTAATGTACCACTTGAAATGTTATAATATAAGATATAATGTTAAATAGA
This sequence comes from Euprymna scolopes, assembly GCF_053919585.1. Classification (NCBI taxonomy): domain Eukaryota; kingdom Metazoa; phylum Mollusca; class Cephalopoda; order Sepiida; family Sepiolidae; genus Euprymna; species Euprymna scolopes. The sequence goes on along the minus strand of NC_136501.1, from coordinate 57,103,292 downwards.
CCAATTTTGAGTATTTACTCCAAAAGTGCTAAATTCTTGAATAGGGTTATGTAGTAAGATATGAAAATATACATTGCAATTCAGCTACTGATTTGTCTGCGTTTTAGCCTGACGATTTACACGAGGATTAAACGCAGTCGACTCAGTGTATATTAATAACCTGCTACACACACACACACACACACACACACACACACATATATATATATATAACACGATAATACTCTTTAAATCAATATAAACAATTACTTTTACACATATGAACACAAGTGTTTAAAACCTATGTTCTCAACAGTGTAGGAAATCATAATTACTGTCACTCGAGGAAGCCAAACCCAATCACAAAATTATGTTTGACTTCTTAGGCTGTGTCACCTCTGTATGAAATTGTCAAACTGACGATACCCGAGAATAAAATGCAGGAGATTCTGTGCAGTTTAATTGTCTTCTATTTTCACACATTATATATATATATATACATACATATATATATATATATATATATATATATATATATATATATATGTGTGTGTGTGTGTGTGTGTGTGTGTGTGTGTATGTGTGTATGTATAATATATATTATAATATATGATGTATACATTGATGTGTGCATTGAGTCTTACGTTTCCTCCAAACGAACAACCCAATTCAGTATAGTGTTACATCTTTAATTTCCTAGAGTTTATGAGGTCAATATTTCAGATTAAAATTCATTTTCATTTTTGTTCGAAATAACAAATCCGCCATTTTGTTTACTCGTTTCTATTATTTTCCTTCGTTTTTTTTTTCCTTTACTTTTATTTCTTCCTTTTTCGCGTTCTCGGCGGACAATAGTGAGAAAATTAGAATTGCGAATTCAAACAATTGAATTAGTCAATTGGGTAGCGGCGGTGGCTAATGTTACGGTAGTCGAAAATAACGCGCAATTTATGTTTCCATTATCGGATTTTACAATTGCAACCCAGCACCTCTCTTTATTCACGAAAGCTTCTAGTGCTTGACCAACATCATTATTGATCACCATTCACTTAAAGAAATATGTTGAAAGAAAGAAAATCGTTTTGTATAATAGACAGAAGATTTGATTATTATTTTTATTTTATCTAAGTCTATAAGAAGGCTGTTAGCAATGTAGAATACCAGAGTGTTAAAGTTATGTTATACATGAAAAAAATACAGGCAAAAAGCGATGGTTTTTATAAAAATTATAAAGATATATTATTATAAAAGTATTTGCTTTTTAAATAATTCCCCCCTCTCTCTCTCTCTCTCTCCCCCTCTCTCTCTCTCTCTATATATATATATATATATATATATATATATATATATATATATATATATATAGTCATCCACATACACATACAATTGCGTTTTGGGTAGGATTGAAGCCGCTATCTTCAGAAATTACTTAACTGGAACCATAGAGATTCAACGTCCCTATCAACTGCGCAACCAGCCCCGAAAGGCAATCAAGGTTGAAATTTTTGGTCTTATTAATTCATGTTTATTTATTATCTAATCTTCCATAGTCGGGCGGTGAGACGACAACTACGGAAGGCAGTAATTGCAGTGGACAGTCAGGAGATTCGCAGTTCCTATCCCGTCGCGGTTACCACCCGACGAAGGCCAGAAGAATAGTTGGCCGAAACGTGGTGAAGTGAAACAGCTAAGAAAAGATGAGCATAATTATCCGCAATAAAATGAAAATTAATAGACGTTTTTTCTCTAGTAATTTTATTTTCGATTCTTTCCAACTATCCGAATAACAGTCTTCACTTCTAGCGGGTACTGGCTGATGTAAGTCACCATATTTATCATGTCCGAGTATTTTCCAATCCTTCAGGATTTATCGTCAGGGATAAATTGAACTTACTGGTTTTGAACAATTTATATATATTTTTTCTTCATTGGTTAATTATTTTTCCCCTTTTTCCGTTGGTTAAAATTAATAACATTCTGCAATGTTTGCAAGCCAATCAAATAAACACTTCAGGACGTTATTAATATTGCTAAAGTTTATTTTATTAATAGTTGTCCTTTTTTTCTAGATTTTATTAGCAATGCTTCTAGTATTTCAAGTTTCGATTTATTATTGGTTTGTTCAAGTATAGATGTGTTGTGAACTGAATTTTTACTAAATTGGGACAAAAATGTTGGTTAGTCAAGTGATTAAATATAGCGCTGTTATCGAAGCGATGCATGGTTAATCTCCTCGACAAAGTGATGGTATTCAAACCTATATATATATATATATATATATATATATATATATATATATATATGCTTTCACTTTTATTGTCATAGACACAGTCTCCCAAAGGGAATTTAAACTCATATACTAAGTTAGTCCTACTACGGGGGGGGGGGAGTCATTAGTTATAATTAGGTTAAAGGTTTTAAATTTATTATAGTGAATGATTAATTTTATTTTTTACTTGGATCTATGACTTGCACAATTTTATTAATCATATTTCTTAGTACTTTTTCGTCTAATCTATAATTATACTGCATTTGATTTTTATAATTAAGTTTTATATGTGTAGAAGGTGTACGTGTGAAGCCTGTATTATTACGGTTAATATTTTGAAATTTCCCAATTTGTTCAGCAGATTCCCAATTTGTTCATAGTTGGGATAGCCATTATTTACTAAGGTTTGTTTTATATTGTTGAATTCCTGTTCAAAAATAGTTGGGGAAGACGATATTAAGTTAGCTCGGGTTAGTAAGTTATTAAGTAAAACCGTTTTGTACCGATAGGGACACGCACTTAAATAATTCAAGGCCGATGGATTTTTATTATTCGTTTTTTATATGTCAAAGTAGAGAATTCATTGTTGTTACACTCTATTAACACATCAAGATATGGAATTATGTTGTTTTTGTGGAGCGCATGAGTTATTTCGGGAAACTGATTGTAGGGCGTTAATAACGTTTCTATCTTAGAATTATTAAAATATCGTCAACATAGTGTAAGTAAATTAATGGTTTTATATAAGGCTAGCGAGGGGTACCCGGCGTTGCCCGGGTGTTGAAGGTGTGTGTGGAAACTCCGGGGGTGGGGGGTTAAAAATGTTTTGGTAGGTAAGCATGAGGATCGAACCCGAACCGTTGAGGCAAAGTTGTAAATTAAAATGTGAAAAAAAAGAAAGTGCAATGTTAACCATTGCTCCACCGCGAGATGCTAACGGAAAAACGTTTGAATTTATTTAATTACTTGGATTTGGCAAGTGCCCGTTTTAATGAGTTAATGAGGTCAAGTTTGACTGCGGGATAGTATTTCATTTACTGCTGAACGCTTCCCCCCAAGATGTTATAGGAAAAAGACTAACCCACATGCGGCGAGCGACAAATGTAGAATATTTATCTTCCCGAAATCGAGCAAATTGAATAGACATGCGAGCTTCGTTGTTAACTGTGAGATATTACGATTTATATGTGATATAAAAAGTTTTAAAAAGTTGTGAAGCGACCGACCGCTTCTCTGAAAAAAGTCTTTTGTAGACATACAGAAATAGCGAACACACATACAAACATACATAAATTTTCGCTTTTATATTTATAGACTAAAGATTTTGTTTTCTAAATTACATATAAAGAAGTTACTAAATGTTGGTCCCAAAACAGAGCCAATGGCAACACCATCTTTTTGTACGAAGATGTTGCCATGACGATCATAAAATAGTACTTTCGTTGTGCAGACCAACATTAGTTTGCGTAAGAATATTAGAGTTAATTTTAAGTGGCCATTTATTAGGATTATTATATATATTATAATAATAACATCTATCGTTCCTTTTACTGGAACATATGTGACCAAATTTTGAACATCTAAGAAAACAATAGTTCAAAAACCAATTAGATAAATTTATCCCTGACGATGAATCCTGAAGGATTGGAAAGTACTCGGACATTTGATAAACATGGTAATTACATCAGCCAGTTCCCGCCAGAAGTGAAGACTGTTATTCGGAAGTTGGAAAAGATCGAAAATAAACTTAATAGACAAAAAATGTATATTTTATTTAATGAAATATACCATATATATATATATATATATATATATATATATATATATATATATATATATATATATATATACTAGCAGTTCAGCACGGTTTTGCTCGACCTCTATGTACTGTTCATATCTTTATATGTATATATATTAAAATGTTTGACTCATGTCCAGAACACCTACATCTAAAATTTCAAGTGTTTAGACGCCAAATTGGCGGGTGAGTTTGGTAGAGTCTCCAAAGGTCAACTCTTTCAACTTTCACCTCTTGGCAGCCAAATTTTCGCCCCAAAACTAATTTTTTAAATACATTTCCTGGAAAATTTACAAATGTTTTGACCCAAAATTTGCTGAATAGTTAACAAGAGACGACAAAGGTAAAATCTTTTGAACTTTGACCCCTTGGCAGTCTGATTTTCGGCCGAAAATCGATTGCTCTATGTCTGAATACACTTCATGTAAAATTTTAGATGCTTAGACCAAAAATTGGCTGAAAGGTCAAAGTTAAAAAATATAAATCCCTTAAAATTTATGGGTTTTGGCTAAATCAAGTTTAAAAGTTTGATCAATGTCTAAGGTACCTACATCTAAAATTTCAAGTGTTTAGCCGCGAAATTGGCGGAGGAGTTTGGTAGAGTTTTCAAAGGTCACATCGTTGAACTTTGACCCATTGACAGTCAATCTTCTAGCCGGAAACCGATTAAAAAGATTTTCCGAAATCTCAATACACCTTATGTCAAATCTCGAGTCTGTAGACTGAAAATTGGTAGGAAAATTCACACACACATATAATTTCACTTATATATATATATATATATATATATATATATATATATATAACTACTTAATTTACTCACATAAAATAAAGTATAGATTTATGCGAAAACTTTAAGTATTTACTTCAAAAGTGCTCAATACGTAGGTATAGCTAGTTAGTAAGTTATAAAATGTATAGGACAATTAAGCTACACTGAACATTTCGCGTTTCATCCACTCTAGGATTCTTCAGGCTTATATATATATATATATATATATATATATATATATATATATATATATATATATATACGAGATAAAGATAGTTTGCCCGAAGCATTGCTGGTAAATAAATATGGAATAGTATAGGGAGGGAATAGCGATCCATGGAGCCTGGTATTAAAGTGATGTGACATGAACAAAAATAGAATGAAGGTCCTGCAAGTACCTTTTTTAGTCTGTGTATTTAAAAAAAAAAAAGAAAAAAAAAAAGATTATATTCTCGAAGTATAGATGACTTCCACCATCCCGGTTAAATTATTTATGAATTGATTAATTCTATGATGCAAAATATTAGGAAACTATTGTAAATAGCTCCATTAAGGAGCATCTAAAGCAACAGAACTACTTTTGTTATGCTCACCTGAAAATGGTTAGGTGAGTAGACTGATATTTTAGATTTCTGGTATGTCTGTGTTTTTAGGGCCTACCAAGCACACAAGTAGAGAGATATTCTACTTTATACACGCAGACTTCTTCAGTCTTAGACAGACTATGGATACCCACGAAGGGGTGCTTGCGCGTGAAACTTTTTGTGGAAGAAGGTATGTAATCTCTTACCACACCTCCCCTGAGTCGAGTTTGTTAAATACCAGTGGCAAGTGAAGTGTATGTACAAGACGATTGGAAACAAATCCCGAGATAAGCGTAGAGCACATACAGCGCCTAAAATTCCCAAATGGTCACCCATCTGGTAGTAACCAGGCTCAGCGTAGTTTAAATTCAGTGATCCGCTGAGAACCAGTATGTCAACACTATTATACCGTATACTAGCAAAAGTACCCGTCGTTGACTGGGTTCAAAAACAGCCTACAGGAAATGGACTCTGATTTATGAAAGCGTGATAGGTTATGAAAAGGAAGGGTTGTAAAGAGATAGCTTCGAATTTGGGGGCTTCAAAACCAAAGCAAAATGTGATGAAAGAAAAGATAAAATAGATAAACCCCATAATTTATTATACCATACCTGTTCATACTGAAACACTCATCACAATATTCTGTGGATCTAGATTAAAGAACCTTGTTAAACTTTGTGACATATTTCCATTCTATAGAGGTCAGGCGCCAACGAACACCCCATAATTTTATTATACCATATTTCTTCAAACTGAAACATAATTACCAAAGCATACTTACGCAGATAGATATGAAAAGTCTTTATTAAAGTTTGTGCCTATTTTCATTCTATGGAGGCCAGGCGCGAACGCTGATCCCACAATTTCATTATACCATCCCAATTTAAGTTAAAACATAGTTATCAAAGTATTATTATGTACCTCTATATCAAAAACACTTGTAAACGTTTTTGTTTTAATTTCAAATTTTTTATTTCCATACTTTGTGGACCAGGCGCGAACGCAAACCCCACAATTTTAATGAACCACCGTTCTGCCAGATCAAACATACCCATTCCTGTGTCTCGATACATCTTCTTTCATTATATGTGATCAGTTTTCTATAATAGTCAACCATATAGGAGCCTATTCGTGACCAGACACACAGACAGACGTTCAGCTTTATATATATATATATATATATATATATATATATATATATATATATATATATATATATATATATAATTTATTCGTTTTTAAAAAGTCGGCCCGGCAGAAGCGTCTTAAAATCTCTCCATTTCTTCAGTCTACGCACAATTTATCTTTCTTTTAATAAAAATATTTTGAACGTCCACTTTTTTTTCTTTGTACCCATTTGTGAATTATTTCACGGAATTTTGCCTTTTGAATTACATTGAAGTATCTTCCAGTAACGCAATTCCTTTGGATTTTTACTTGTGGATACCGAACTTTAACCAACTTTTTTTTGGATTTTACCGTTATTGGATATTCTATTCCTCACCCGATTATCCATTCAGGTGAAATCATTTTTCTTTTTACCCCATATCCTCTACTTCAATATTTTTTACCAAGTAAGCTCTATGGCTTGTAGTTTCACTAAGTACTTGGCAAACAAAATCCGATTCCGCATTTTGCTAATTCCTATCCTTTGATGAGAAGGAAAGTATTTCGTTCGAAACTCCGCGGATTAAGGACACTCCACTTAGTTTGTGTTTCCTTTTTGACAATTAAATATATTTTTTATCTCTTCTTAAAATGTTTTTTTTTAAACATTTTTTATCAAGTTTTGTCTTTTATATATATATATATATGATTGTTTGGTTATTTTTGTTTTACGGCGTATCAACCCTTTTCAGGTTATTTAATGCCGAATCCAGTGATTTTGAAGAAATTGTTTCTAATAGAATATATTTTTTTTCTTTTTAAGTTGTTTTCTTTTTAACCCATAGTTGGGACCCTAACAGGTACTACCACTGCGAGTCACAGTGGATCTGGGAGTAATGGCAATTAAAGGGTGGCTCCCCCCCCCCCAAAGCTCCCAAGCTGGGGCCTCACCATCGGATATAGTTAAAGTCACATCCAGGACCCTTATATATATATATATATATATATATATATATATATATATATATATATATATATATATATATATATATATATATATATATATATATATTCTAACGTTTGTATTATTATCAATTTGTCTAACTATAGTGAAATAGAAACTAATTTTGCTTCATAGTGACTTTGTTTTTGTTGGAAAATATTTCATATTACACACAGACACACACACATGAACACACACACCCGCATGCACGCACACGCACACTTGAATGCCTATTAGATAGAGCTTGAATATATAATGGAGAGAGCTTGAATGCCTACGACACACTATCCCTAAATGTCTAAGCTCTCTCTGTACAAGGGTTTGTCAAGACGACCTGGCATAACGATACTTTTCATTACAAGTACGCTCTGACTAAATAACGCATAATCTTCCAAGTGGCCTAAATAATATATCGTTAAGGTGGCTAGCCCATACTGGGTTTTGCAAAGAATGGTGCATCTTCTTTAAGTTAACAATAGGGAGTCTATACTTACATTAAAAGAAACCAGTAACGAATATAGATTCGTTACTGTAAGCGTGATTGGTTGAAGAGGTCTCCAGTTACTAAATACTGGAAGACGAAAACATTAAGTCATGAGCATTGAAGATGATAACAGGATGACTGAAAATAAATCCCGAGATAAGTGGAAAGCACATACTCTGTGAGTGGTGAGACTCCAACAGCCCCATGGCGCAGTGGATAGAGGCGTTAAGTCTCTACGGTTCTAGGTGAGCATTATATGAAGACAGCGGATTGATTGGGCAAAACCTGGTGAAACAACGACAACTATGGAAGGCAGTAATTACTGGAGATACAGTTAGAAGGCTCAGCATTCCTATTGCGTCGTGGTTAATCACTTGAAGAAGGCTGAAGGATGAGTTGGCCGAAACGTGATGAAACAACAACAACTATAAATATGAGGATAACAGTTCGCAAAAAGAATGAATGCACAAATTATGAAGCCTTATTGTAGTGTTCAGTAACTAAATCTCTCTTCAGGCAACAACACTTACATTCAAAAGCGAAATTATTAATTCCGCTCTTGAATATAAGCGTTGTTAGTTAAAGAGATCTCTAGTTGCTAAATACTAGAAGCCCGAAATAAGCTCATAACAGTGTAGCAACAAATTACTGCTTATGCAAAGACAAATTGAATGTATATATATATATATATATATATATATATATATATATATGTGTGTGTGTGTGTGTGTGTGTGTGTGTGTGTGTGTCTGTCTGTCTGTCTGTTTATACAGGACATTTCATTTCTAATCGCTTAATTGAAAATATCTCTACAAACACGAAAAAATATATTAGTAGAATTAAAAAAAAAGAATATTCGCATGTTATCAAAATGTTCCATGCTATCTTTTTTAATGACGATAAACACAATCAGTCAATAACTAACATAGAGCAGTCATCCTCTCCGCTAGGGGGCTCCCACGATGGGAGAAAACGACAGTGCGGCCTCAAAGTGATTCTAATTACTGGCAATTACAACAGCTAAATAATATCCAAGCCCGCAGAGTATCGAACATAAAGTAGAAACAAACCGTTTGATATCATTTCAATGGTCACACGTCTTAATATTTTCTGTGAGCTTGTTTGTGTTCTTTCGTCGGGCGGTGGGGGTGTTGAGGAAGGAGCAGCATCAAATGAGGTTAATAATGAGTGTTTTGCCCCTGGTGAGTTGGAATCGTATTACTGGTCGTCAATACCAACAAAAAAGAATAACAAAATGAATTTAGATGAAAGAATGCTATTTAAAAATTCTATTGGATATTGTGGCTCAATAGAATGCTATTCCACACCCTGTTCTGCGAACTAAGCTATGTCTGTCGGTGAGACCGGAATTTAGGGTCTTTGGGGAGTGTGGAAATACTTCTAACTTAACCCTTATACCCAGATTAACTTAGATGTTTAGATTGTTGATGTCCAGTCGGAACAACAGGGGCCATCTTATCATGTTGAATAACAGGCGCTGAATTGTGAAGCTAGGGTTGCATAATCTATGACAACTCCTTTTCGGAGACGGCACTGCTTGATTCCAGTGGTAAGAAGTCCATGATAACTGGAAATAATACCAAGATAAGCGTAGAGCAGATACAGCACCTGGTAATTCCAAATGCTCACCAGTTTTAGTACCGACCAAGCTCGACGGTTGTCTAAGAGGAATCGGTGTATTAACGTGATTATGCTGTACACTGCAGAATGGTAGTAGCTGTTAGTATCCCATCTAAGAGCTAAATAAGATTTAATGTTTAACAACTGCTTATGTACTAGACGTTTTACCACGTTAAAAACGGGGGAAAAGTTATAACTCGTGTATTCATCGTTTTGCGAACTGTTATCCTCATCTTTACAGTTGTTGTTGTTGTTTTACCACGTTTCGCCCAACTCATCCTCTGGCCTTCTTCAGGTGATTAACCGCGATGGAATATAATTGCTGAGTCCTGTAATGTATCCGCAGTAATTACTGCGTTTTTTAGTTTTTGCTTTTTTTTTTGTCTCACTACGATTTGACCAACTAATCTGTGGCGCAGTGGATAGAGGCGTTTAGTCTCTACGGTTCTAGGTGAGCATTATCTGAAGACAGCGGATTGATTGGGCAATACCTAGTGAGACAACGACAGCTATAGAAGGCAGTAATTACTGGAGATACAGTTACAAGGCTCAGCATTCTTATCCCGTTGCGGTTAATCACTTGAAGAAGGCTGGAGGATGAGTTGGCGGAAACGTGATGAAACAACAACAACTATAAAGATGAGGATAACAGTTCGCAAAAAGAATGAATGCACAAATTATGATGCCTCATCTCAAAGGGTTAAAAAAAATTATATGTTATAACTCGTTGCTGTAGAGTGCTTTATGTCAAATTAATGGTTGACTATTGATAAATTTGTACTCATTTTTGCATTAAATACTAATTCATGCTAATCCTTCTTAATTCCTAACTATATATCGAGCGCATATTATAATACTTAGTTCCTTGCACCTTATAATAACAAAGATTCATGTAAAATTTAATCCAGATCGACCCAGCAGTTTCCGGGGAAAAGTGGCCGTAACTGTGGTATTGTTGTGAAAAATCTTTATTAATCCTGACTAATCTATATCTGTACACCGAACGGATGCTATAATACTTAGCTCACTGCACTTGATAATGACAAATGTCCATACAAATTGTAACCCAGATTTTTGCCGAGAAAATTTGGAGTAAAAATGGTATTGTGATGATTAATCCCTATTAATCCCAAACTATACATCAAACGGAAACCATAATACAATGTCCGCTACACATTCTCATAACAAAGGTCCATACGAATTCCAGCCAGGTCAACCCAGTAATTTCTCTTAGAGTACATGTAATATTGTAAGGATTAATTCTTATTACCCCCCATTAATACCTAACTGTGCATCAAATATATACCATAATACTTAATTCGCTGTACCTTATAATAACAAAAGTCAATAAAACCAGTTGTTTCCGAGAAAAAATGGAAAGGGCAAACGAATGGACAGCTAGATAGACTAAGAGAAATATAATACAGAATTGTTTTAAAATTAGTAATGAGTCACCGCTTATGAAGTGCTTAAAGCCATTAGAGGATAAGAGTTAATGAGATTGTACGTTGGCGATGAAGGACACAAACGATAGGTGAAGTTGCTTATATAAGTAGACTACTCGATAAGATTGTACTATATGGAATAATTTCTGCTTAAAGTTCTTAAAATCTTCGAATATTTACGTATTAATCTGTTTTTAGACGTTTTGTAAACAAAAAAAAATGTTTCAGCAAGTTTAAAGAAGATGAAACCAAATTTTCCAAAAAAACATGTCCACCAACTTTTTAAAAACATCACATAAACATACAATTAAAACAGAACGGAGATCTCGATTCTAGTGGCCTCCATCAATTTAAGTGTGGATACCTCATTGTAATACAGATTCCTATTTCAGTAGATTGTTTTCAAGAAGCGCAGTTTTTTGGGACTCTCATCCCGCTGATTGTTCGCCTCCTACCTTTAGCCTTATTTTTTTCCCCAAGACTCAAATTAGTAGGCATCTCCTATATTTGCTGATCTTTCGTTTTTCTTATCGCAAGTGGCTTCACGTCTTGTCTGCAGCGAGTTGCATAAAAAAAACTACCTCATTTTATTGGGTTGTTTGGTTCGGACAATATATCAGTTTTGCGTGATTGTCAACCTAACTTCCATCTTTCATCTCCATTGTCCATTGTATATTTATTCTTTTTCTTTTTCTTTCTTTTTTAGACGTATTGTTTTTTCTTCATGTCTTTTTCTTCCTTTTTTAGTAGATGTTCTTGGCCTTTTGGTCAAGATCAAAGTGTAGTATCTTTTCTTCAGATGCTGCACTTCATTTTCTTGTTCTCTTTCGGTGTAGGAGAAATCCTTCACGACTGAGACAATTTTTATTTTTGTACCTTTTCTCCACGTTAAAAAAACGACCCTGGTGTCTAACTCTGTCACGTGGGGAGGCATAGTAAATAGGTGCTATTTTTTTTTCTTTTAGTTTTAGACGTATTGTTTTTTGTTTCTTTCATTCCTTTTTTTAGTAGAGCTATTGCTATTCTTTCTTTTTTTTTAGACATATTGTTTCTCCTTATTTCTTTATCTTCACCCTATTTTAGTAAATGTATTACTATTCACTATTTCTTTTATTTCTACCATTACTTTTTTTTTAGACGTATTGCTTTTTTTTAATCTCTATTGCTTTGCTTGTTTCTTTGCTTTGTTCTTCTTTCCTCTCAGTAAGTTCTCGTAAATCATTATTATACTCCTATTACTACAAAAGCACATCTACAAAATATGCATAACCTTCTCTATTGTGTCACATATTTATATCTTGATAAAAACCATGCAACAGCTGGGCGAAACGTTGAGTTTTAATTCAGTGTTTTTATTTTACCATATACTGTTTAGTCTAATCTTCAGTAATCTATATATCTATACAAGTGAAGTTGTCTGCATGTGTGTATGTGTGTGTATATTTCCCTACCAATCTACTCTGTCGATTTTCAGTCTACAGACTCGAGATTTGACATAAGGGGTATTGAGATTTGGGAAAATCTTTTTAATCGTTTTTCGGCCAGAAATCCGGCTTGCGTGGGGTCAAAGTTCAAGGATTTGACTTTTGAAAATTCTACCAAACTCCTCCACCAATTTTGGGTCTAAAGACTTGAAATTTTAGATGTAGATAACCTGGATATGAGTCCAAATTTTATTATATATATATATATATATATATATATATATATATATCTTTATATATATATGTATATATGTATATGTATATATGTATATATATATATATCTTTATATATATATATATGTATATGTATATATGTATATACATATATGTATATATATATATATATATATATATATATATATATATATATGCACATAAAGTTATGAACAGGGCATAAGGTCCAAGCAAAGCCGGATTGGACTGCTAGTGTATAATAAAAATAAAATATAATAATGTAAGAGTATTCGAATTTTTAATAAAATCCAAGGAAAAATAGTTTTAAAAGGGAAAAAATATTTATATGACTCTTCGGTAAACTGTATATATAGGATATACTTTCTATTATTTGATGTTGGAAATACAAATCCACTAGTATATAAAATAGGTAGTTCAGGAAAATAAGAAATGCAATGGTTACTCTGTGAACTCAAAGTGAGAGTTACGACACTAAAGGAAATTAAGTGTGGCACAAAGTGTGAAGTGAATAGAGAATACAGGGTGACTAAAAAAAACACAAAAAACAAAAGCTAAATGGAGGCCATCTAGAACATATGCTGTAGAACGGAGAAATAAAGGCCAAAGACTCTAGTGTTTTGATGTGATGTATTGCATATAATAAATTAGTTATGACCAAAGTTTCATTTCATTCGAACAAAACACTAAGAAACGGGGCCTAATTAGAGTTGGGGCCCGTTTTTTTGGGTCACCCTTTATAAGAGTCCGTTCGGAAGTGTGCAACTCATGGACATGAACAATAACATTTTCTAACTAATCATTATTAAACAGCAGTTATCTTTTTTTTGTTACCCGCAATCCGGATGGTCAATTATTTTAAACGAATGAAGAAATTACTTTTGCCTTCTATCAGTTTTTTCTAGACTTTGATTTTAGGATCATGTAATATATCTATATATCTATAAAAGTGAATGTGTCTATGTGTGTGTCTGTGTGTGTGTGTGTGTGTCAGTGTACATTTCCCTACGCAATAACTCTGTCAATTTTAAGTCTACAGACTCGAAATTTGATATACAGGGTACCGAGATTTGGGATAATCTTTGTGATCGGTTTTCGGCCAGAAATTTAGCTGTTAAGGGGTCAAAGTTCAACGATTTGACCTTTGAGAACTCTACCTCACTCCTCCGACAATTTTGGGTATAAACACTGTAAATTTTAGATATAGGTTCCTTGGACATGGATCTAACTTAATAACTCGATTTGAGCCCCAAACAATAAATGTTAAGGGGTCGAAGTTAAAAAAAGTTGACCACTTTTTTCTCTTTTTTTTTTCTTTGCTAAACATACACCTCCAAACATCCGGGCAACGCCGGGCTGAAATGCTAGTTATTAATAAACTAATATATTTTATTGTATAAAACTGTGTATTTTTTTCTGGAGCTTGATTTCAGGATCATGTAATTCTTAATAAACTAATATATTTTATTCTATTAAAACTCTACCCATTTTAACTCAATAGCATATTTTCTCATTTTTAATCATCCATAATAGCAAAATAGTTCATTTTTAAAACATTTTTGTTTTAATTTCCCATTAGTGTTTTGATTTTACTACTTATTGTAATATTTCTTCAATTTATAACCTTTAGTTTTTTATTTCCTCTGATTTAATTTTTACGAGATAAATAATAAAAAAATAAAAAGCAATAATAAATATTACAAAGTATCTTGAATTATAAATGGTACATTTAGTTTTTAACACTCTGAAAGCCCGAGCATTATTATCTCACAAACTGACCCGCCCCTTCTTCAATGTAAATAATGGGCACGACCTTCTTAGTAAAATGTTACTAAGGCCAGTGGTCTGAAAAATGACATAATCGCTTAGGTCACAGCAGTCAAGATATGTCGAATAACAAAAACTGTGGGTAATGAATACAAACATTTTTAGAGAAAATATTAGAAAATTTAAAAGTGCATTAAGAAATGGAATAATAAGGAAAATGATGGTTTGTACTGAAATTCATTGATTATTAAAAAAGAATGTAAAACAGAAAAGTTTGGTGTTTAAAATTAATGAAACATTTCATTGTTTTAAGGACTTTAGAGACTAAAATACGCTCATTATTTACTTATAAAATACATTTAAACAGAAGGAAAGAAAAGATTCGATTTATAGCAAAACTTTGTTTAATCTATAAAAAATTATCATTAAAATCGATGAAATCCGACGATATGAAAAATAGATTAGGCGTGGAAGGACCTGAACGCTCAACGTTTCGCCCGATTTATGCGGGCTTTTTCAAGAAGGATGGTCATTGACGAGGATGTCGGAAGATTTTGAGCTATATATCATGATGGGAGGAGAGCAGCATGTTTTCTTGTATAAATGGGATGCCTATATACATTATACATTTTATGATTAGCGGAAATAATAATAATAATAAATTGGAGACGAGAAAATTAATCGGACTTAAATATCGTAGAGATTTAAAAGATTGCGTCTAGAAATATAACCGCGATAGATTAAGTAAATAAAACGAAACGAGATTACGAAGGGAGTTTTTAAAAATTAAAGATAATTGAATTGGGATAAAATAGCGTAGTAACTTAAAAGATGGCGTCTAAAAATAAGAATAAATAGTGATAAAATGGCGTCTAAGAATAGACGGTGGTAAAATAAAATACATTAAATAAGTAAACTAAAAATAATAAAATGAAGTGAAAATTTGAAATTGATGACCTCATGGAATATATATATATATATATATATATATATATATATATATATATATATATATATATATATATATATAAAGATCCATTCTTAATTTCAGATTAATAGGACTAGATTCCATGAGGTCATCAATTTATATGACTTTATTGATTAGGTCATCTTAATATTACGCTATTCGGTTGCTGCTACTATAACAGTAGAAAAATTCGAGCATGAAAAGTAATATGGTTAAGCTTAAACATGGAAAAGTAAAGGACTAGTTCTTAAAACTGAAAAACAAAAAGAAAAGGTATTCCAGTAATAAAATATAATAAATTTATAACTTAAAATATTGCAGCATTAAAAATTGATTATATAATGTTATTAATTGAATTTTAAAACATCCTATAGCTGCAATATTTAAATTATAAATTTATTATATTTTTTACTAGAATATCTTGTCCTTTTCTTTTCCAGTTTTAACAACTAATCCTTTACTTTTCCATGTTTAAGCTTAACCATATAACCTTTCATGCTCGCATTTTTCTATTGTAATCCATGATTTTTCCAGCCTTCCAGCAAATTCACTCGGTCTTTGTTTAATTTCAGTCATAGTTTTTGTTAGTATAAGCATAACATACACATATGTAATAATAATGTACGGCACTCGTCTGCTTTCAATAAAATCCCCCCCAATTATCTCCCTTTCATGCTTTCATGCTCTCTGTTTCACTGCTTACTTCTTTTTTCGCGAGAGCAGTGAATTGGCAGCCACAGTAGTCGCTAAAGCAAAGTGATTGCTATAGAAACCAGGCATAAAAAAATATCGCCCACATCCCAACGAATTTTTACGATTAATGAATATTGGTATTAATCGTAAAAATCGTAAAAATTCATCATCACCTTTGTTTTACTGAACGAGAATTGAAAATAATTGAGCAGGTGATCTAGAAACTGTAATAACTGTTTGATATTTAGTCGAAAAATGAGTATGCGGTGAAACTTTAAAGCAGTTTTTAATGATTAAAACTGCCACTTAACCATATATTTAAACACTATCGTGTTTGAATTATATATATATATATATATATATTTATTTATTAGTTTTATAGAAGTTCAGAAAAAACATTGGTACCGTCGGTTTCAAGCCCAAACACAACGGGACACCGTTAATGGTAAGACGTAAATAATGTTCGTCTCTCGTCAGCCATCTTGATGAACACATAACTCGGTTTGTTCCTTTTTATTTCTTTATTTCGTCAGAATACTATTTCTATTATTCTAATCATATATATATATATATAATATATATATATATAATACCTATATATATATATATATATATATATATATAATACCTCACCCTTTTTTTAACCAAGTAAGATCTGTGACTTACTTGTAGTTTCATTAAATACTTTTATATGCAAAATCCGATCCTGCATTTTGCTAATTCCTGCCCTCTGATGAGAAGGAGAGTATTTCTTCGAAACTTTGCGGATTATGGACTATCCACTTATCTTGTGTTTCCTTTTTTAAAATTAAATATGTTTTTAACTCTTTTTCAAGATGTCTTTTAACATGTTTTATCATTCATTTGTTCATATATATATATATATATATATATATATATATATATATATATATATATATATATATACTAGCATTTCAGTCCGCCGTTGCTCGGGTGTTAGGAGGTATATTTTGAGCCCCCCCCCAAGTGGTAGTAGGAAGGCAGGCTCGAACCCGTACCGCAAAGGAGGAAAATAACGGGAAAGAAACCTGACGTCTTTGCTGTTACGACCACCGCCAAACAGGAAGTGACATTTTTTTTTAAATTAAGGCTAGACAATCGAAAGGAGTGGATGACTTTCCAACATATCGGCGAAAAAAGCGACCCTCCCCTGTAGAAAAGTTCCAAGTTGAAGGTGAAGATATTAATGTTTTTAGCCAATTTTTCGATATTTGTCGTCTGACAGGTCGAACTTCAAAACGATACTGATCTTGTAAAAATCCGTTGCCCCTGTGAAAAGTTTAAGGCAGACATGCAAACATACATACATAAATATATTGGTAGCTCAAATTTTCGACCCAAACCGATTAAAAAGCTTGCCCTATCTTTGAATACCCTTTATGTAAAATTTCAAATGTTTAGACCAGAAATTGTCTGAGTAATTTGGTAGAGACCGAAGCGGTAAAATTTTTTAAAACTTTGACCCCTATTATGACCCCATTAACATTTATTTTTTGTGGCTCAAATCAGATCCATGTCCGAAGAACCTATATCTAAAAGTTCAAATGTTTAGACCCAAAATTAGCGGAGGAGTTTGGTAGAGTTCTCAAAGGTCAAATCATTGAACTTTGACCTCCTTAACAGCCAGATTTCCGGCCGAAAACGGATTACAAAGATTTTCCAAAATCTCAACACCCTGTATATACAAATTCGAGTCTGTAAACCAAAAATTGACAGAGTTATTGCGTAGGGAAATGTACACAGACAGACAGACACACATACAAACAGAGACAGACAGATACTTTCACACACACACACACACACACACACACACACACACACACACACACATATATATATAGTCGGAATTGTGTTTTCCGTGATATATAAACATTACGCGGATCTATCAGTATTTCAAGATGAATATTCTATCATCTTGACTCCAATATGGCATTTCTGTCTTGAAACTTTGATCGATCCACGTAGATACCTATGATGTTTATATAAGTTTATTTATAAAAGCTCTACTTATGTATCATGCTCCTTTGAAAAATGTTATAATTATAACGGCCATCTTGACCTCAGGAGATGTTGTTTAGAACATTTATAGCACAGTATTGATTTTGTACTAAAACAATGTTTGCATTTAATAATACATAATACAGATGGACCACAATAGCTGTATTGATGCCCCCATCTCTTCGGTAAGTAATAGAAACCTTCACGGCCATTTAAGCGGACGTGTTCAGTAAAAAGTCGAAGACGGCCTTTCAATCTTGTCCCCTCTTTTTTTTTTTTTACATCCCTTCCCAATGACTATAATACATTACGTTTTCCCTTGTCTCTCCGGCCCGAAACTAATTATCAGGAAATGCCTTTACAAAACTGTGCACGCATGCGCTCAAATACTGGACGTTGTCACGCATGCACTGGCGTCCATTATTCTTCACCTTGACGCTGTTAACTATGGAAGAAAAAGTTAAAAAAAAAAAAAAAAAAAAAGCCCCTATATACCAAGCTACCAGCAAAGAGTAAAAAGAAAATGATAAACAAAATAACGGGGGAAAAAGGAGATTCATTTGAGAAAAGTTATTTATTCGGTTGTAAAAATAAAGGCTTACCTTATGACCTGCAGATACAAACCGTATTCGTCAATATCTATGAATTGTTTTAGCGTTTTATCGACTTTACACTGACTTTATTTAGTTCTTAATACTAGCAGTTCAGCCCAGCTTTGCTTCTGTTCATAACTTGCCCTACGTGTGAATACACTTTATGTAAGTTTTCAAATGTTTATACCAAAAATTTCTCTGAGTAATTTCGTAGAGACCGCAGAGGTCAATTTTTTAAACTTTGACCCCAATTTTGACCTCCTAGGCATTCGTTATTTTGGTCTCAAATCAAAATACAAAGGTTTACCATGTCCAAGTTACCTACATCTAAAATTTCAAGTCTTTACACCCAACATTAGCGGGGAATTTATTAGAATCTGCAAAGATCAACGCTTTCAACTTTGACCTTTTGGCAGCCAAATTCTTGTCTCAAAACTAATTAAAATGCTTGCCGCATGTCTTAATACTCGTTATGTATAAATTTCAAATGTTTAGATCCAAAATTGGCTGAGTAGTTTGCTAGACACAGCAAAGGTCAAAGATTTTGAACTTTAACCCCTTGAGACCTCAAATTTTCGACCCAAGCCGATAAAAAAGCCTTGTCCATACCTCTGAATACACTTTATGTAAAATTTCAAATGTTTAGACCAGAAATGGATTACTGAGTAATCGTAGAGACCGCAGAGGTCAAATTTTGTAAAACTTTGACTCTAATTGTGACCCCTTACCATTTACTGGTTCTGGGCTCAAATAAAATTAAGCAGTTTGATCCATCTCCAAGTAACCTACATCTAAATTTCAAGTGTTTAGACCCAAAATTAGCGGAGGAGTTTGGTAGAGTTTTCAAAGGTCAAATCGTTGAACTTTGACTCCGTGACAGCAAAATTTCTGACCGAAAACCGATTAAAAATATTTTTTCAAATCTCAATACACCTTATGTAAAATCTAGAGTCTCTAGACCGAAAATTGACAGAGTTATTTGATATGGAAATACACACACACACACACACACACACACACACACACACACACACACACACACACACATTTTCACTTTTATAGATAAGTAAACTTTTTTGATTTTCATAAATTTTCTTTATCAGGTTTGAATTCTCACTTTCGCGGATTATCAGCCCATTTGAAGATTTTCTAATCCGGAAGCGCAGGATAAGCGTTTTTTTTCCCATCATGGACGTTCGTTATCAATAGGACAACAGCATATTCTTTTCTATTGTTTTGACGAGTTTGTATCCGCTAATATCATATATGCTTTTATATAGAGTGATGTGGTATTCAGTTCATTAACTGTGTTTAACTGTGTCGGATATTTACTCGAGAGTAAAAATAATAAGAATATTTTGTTGTCATGGCCCTAAGTTATCACAAACCAAAAGACATAGGACAGTTTACATCACTATTTACCTCTTTTCCCCTGGTGTATAAACGGGTTTAGAGGTTCCTTTTCATCCTGGGCATAAGCCAACCAATATGTAAGTCGGCGTTTGCGTATAAAACTCCTTTTTCTTCATACCAGTCAAAGTTATCTTTCATTTTTACAAAGAGGTCACCAGTTAAGGGGACTGCTCATCAAGAACTTGTTTACATTGGACTTGAAGACAACCATATTGTAGTTAGCTGGAAAGCAAGGAAACAGAAGAGAGTTCCACAGGCGTGCAGTTCTAAGAAAGAAACTTTGTTCATGGAATCTACTTTTAGGTTCAGGCACAGATAAAAAGTGGGGAAAATTATTGATAATGCTTTCAGGTAGACCAGTGTTTTTCGTGAAACTTTGACGAGGGGGGGACCATAGGTTGGAGCTCAGATGAGCACTTGCTATGACAATAACGATAAAGCCGAGACAGGCTCGCAACGTTTCTTCTGTGGGAAAGAGGTTTCTAGGAAGAGAAAGGAGCATCTCCTCCTAGTCTACAAAGTCTATTTTGAACTCTGTCAAGGCAGGATAAGCAGCTCTTACCCAGATGTGACAACAGTACTCCATCCTAGGACATACTTGGTTCTTATACAAGTAGAGAATGTCATCGGCAGTGAGATATCTATTGGAGCGGTAGAATGATGCCACCATTTTTCCAGCGACCTTGGCAACGGATTTGATGTACGCATTCTATTTTAGACCAGGAGTAAAAATCAGACCCAGATGCTCGTCGAAACATTGAGCCTCTCCAAAACGAGAACAATGCATTTCAATTGATGTCAGACGGGTTACAGAGCATTGATGATGTAAAGATAGAAGCTTGGTTTAAAATGCATCAACATTAATCAGCCACCTCTTTCCCCATTGTACAACGTGCTCAAGATTAGGTGAGATAGAATCAGAGAAATCATAGTCATTCACGGCATTTGAAATGTTGCCATAGATGGTAGTATCGTCAGCATAAATGTCTACGAATGATCTTAGGATTTTGTTTAAAAGATCGTTGATGAACATCAGGTAGGAAGTTGGGCCCAGGATGAATCCCTGAAGAACTCCAGCATGAACACTACTACTATTATAAACCTATCAGTGAGAAATGATTTCATAATTGAGGAATTTCCAGCTATACCGCTACAAGAGATATTGTGGAGTAGATCTTTATGCCATACCTTATCAAAAACCTAGATGTTTCTATCGAGAGGTTCATTAATCCTATGAGATATAACAGTTAGCACATATGCTGTAGATGTTGTCGAACGGAAACCATATTGCATGTCACCGAGGAGGTTATTTTTGCTAAGGTGGTTAACTATTTCTCTATTTAACACAAATTTCAATATCTTACTCATGACGAATAGAATACTGATTTGTCTTTACTGAGAGGAAGATGACCGATCACCTGAATTCTACAATACAAGTGAGGTTTTCCAAGGTATTGTGAAACATTCCCACTTAGACAACGTTTAAACAGCTTTATAAGTCTGGGAACTACTTTTGGTTGAAGCTGTTTGAGCACTGTAATTGGAATACCGCCAGAGTCAGTTGCTTTATTAGAATCAAAGTTTTTGATTAACTTGGCAACGTATATTTGTATGTCGCATAACGTGTTTTCAAACACAGGAGAAGATATGGGGTGTTGGCGGCCCTGATCACATAGGGTAAAATTAGCTGTAAAGTTCTTGGCAAAGAGTTTGACTTTGTACCATGCTGACAAGATTACCTCAGAATCATTGATGATTGTTGAGATAGAATACACACTTCTGTTCAGAACCCTGTTTGTTATTCGCCAAAACTGGTGGGAACCAATCTGCTGCTTAGCTAGTTTGACGGACTTAGCATACAACTCTCTCGCGTTCTGTATTACTCTTTTACAGTTGTTGCTGGCAGTCCTGAAGGCGGATTTATTCTAAATACATTTATTACGTTGGAAGCAATGAAAATAGTGATTTCTGTGCGTAATATCAGCCGCACATTTTGGAGAGAACCATGGCTGGCTGTGGGAATGTTTTGGAGAGTATGAAGCGGTCTATACCTGTAATTAACTATTCCGCCACGTACTATAGAGGACACGTTGTTTTTAAACATAGAATGAATACAGACGTATATATGATATAAACGTTCGGAAGCTATCCCAGTCAGCCATCGAGTATCTATATACAAAGGAGAGGTACATGTGAGGACTTATTTTATTTGTCTTTTTTTTATCTTAACTGAGACAACTGAGTGGTCAAAAAACCCCAGTGGAGACAGAACAAGTTGTAAGAAAAAGTTTTAGCACACTAATAGTCAGTGTCGGGCACATAGGTGGGTTCGTGAACAATCTGAGTATGGTCATAAGCAATGAAAAAATCGCAACAGAACTTCCCCTCATCATCTGTTTTATTTAAGTGGGCTGACCATTCAACATTGTGAACAGTGAAGTCTTCGCAGATGTGAATGCTAGCCAAGGGATAAGCAAGCAGAAAATGATCAATATTCTCAGATATGCTCTTAAAGATATTAGTCTGACAAAGTATCACTAATACACTATTAAAACCTGCTCTGTCGGGATTAAATATAATGCTGCTACGTTCTAAGAGACACTCTTCCAGTCCTTTTCTCCTTTTGTGAAAATATAACATTTTACTATCTATGCCGACGAGCCTTCGCAAGCATTGCCCGTAATAAAAAAGTAATTAAAAGGGAAAGGTAGTTTGCTTGAAGCATTGTTGATAAATAAATATGCAAATGCAGCATATGCAAGGAGAAAGTTAGTTTGGTTGAACATTGATGGTAAGGAAATATAAAATGAGAGTAGGAAAAGGCTATAGCGATGCAGGAAAACGGGTGTTGAAATGATGTGACGGATGAACATACGTAGACAAACGAAAGAAGGTCTTGTAGTTTTTAATTTTCGTATATCCATTTATTTTTCAAAAGCTATCACATATACAAATCAGTAAATATTTACTTATTGTTTAATATAATAGAGATGGTGGAAATATTTCATATTTTGAAATATCATATCTTTTTCAAAAATAAAAAAAAATAAAGGAATTCCGTAAACAATGGGAAAATATCGTAAAAACAAAACCGGAAGTGGGATTAGCTGAGATGTCAAACAGAGAATATGATGTCTTTAATCCAAGTTGGTTAATTATTCTTGTAATTTTATATTATATTTTTTTATATTATAATGTTTCTACATTATTATTATTATTATTATTATTATTATTATTATTATTATTATTATTATTATTTTTATTAATTTTCCTATTAATACTGTATTTGCTTTATTATTTGGTTTAATTTTATCAAATAATAAATAATAAATAAATTAAAATAGAATGAATAAAAATATCTAAATTGGCGCATTAAATATCGTCAAATGTTGTTCCACAATTGATTTAAATTGAAAAGTTCTACTTTAAAAAAGAAAATCCTCGACTAGTGTGCAAAAGGTAGAAATGCACCCATGCATTTGATATTTCATGACGTCTGCGATCGAGATTTAAAAAAGTTGAATACCTGAGCTTTGCTATGAATTTCGGGATTGATTAATTGTTTTACTTACATGACACATTCTTTGAGTTAGAGGATTTGGTTCGTGTCACGTGACAAGGATGACATCATTTCGAAGTCCACTAATATGGTTGTCTGAGAAAATTATATAATCTTTGTCGTTCTTGTTCTCTTTTTCTTCATCTCTCTCCATCTATCTCTCTCTTTCTCTGTATATATATATATATATATATATATATATATATATATATATGTGTGTGTGTGTTTGTGTGTGTCTGTGTCTGTGTGTGTGTGTGTGTAATGTAATGGCAAGCAATCTACGAAAGATTAATGCAAGCAACAGTAAACGTAGTCACTAGTTTTGTCTTCTCTGCGCCAGCCTCTCGAACCAAAGGTTCTCGAGTCCTTCGCCACCCTTACTCAAGGCACGCCTCCACATCGATGCCAAGAACGATCAGACCCCGTTTGGTCACGTCTTTAAAGCGCAGCACCGAGCGATCGCGGCTTCTTGATCCATTTGACAGTTCGCTGTAGAGGATATCCTTAGGGAGACAGCCATCGGACATTCTGCGCAGGTGTCCAAGCCAGCGCGATCGTCGTATCTTGAGTGTCTGGATCAAGGAGCGGCTGCCAGCACGTCTTAGCACCTCTTTGTTGGTCATTCTATCCCACCAATTGATGCCCATGATATATCGTAAGCATCGGAGATGGTAGACGTTCAGTCCTTTCACGTGACGAGCATACGTGGTCCGAGTCTCTGCTCCATACAGTAGAGTACTCAGAACACAGCATTCGTAGATGCGGCATTTTGTGCGAGAAGTGAGATTTTTATTGAACACTGCTTTTTCACGTAGTCAGTTGAAAGTAGACGCTGCTCTACCTATGCGTGTTTGTAGCTCCTGTTCAATGGATACTCCCTTGTTGATGTTGGATACGCGAAGTTCTCGACAGTCTCTAGTTCGTGACCATTGATGGTGATTGGTGATGCGTCACCCTGGTGCATCACAGCTGTCTTCTTCACACTGATTACCAGTGCGAACTCTGCACAAGCAGCGCTCAATCTGTCAAGCATCTGCTGGAGTCCATTTGCGGAGCGCGAGACCAATGCAGCATCGTCTGCAAACAGCAGCTCAAGTATTAGGACTTTTTGAATCTTGGTTTTGGCGCGTAGGCGAGCCAAGTTAAAAAGCGAGCGAGTATGAAGGAACACACTGTCTTCGTCCTCGTGATTTCCAAAAGCGTGGTGCAGAAGAACTGAGAAGAAGATACCAAAGAGTGTGGGAGCCAACACACAACCTTGTTTGACTCCACTGCACACGGGGAAGTTGTCAGACATGTCACCCTCGAAGAAGACTGCGGCTGTCATGTTATCATGGAGCGATCTTATCAAACGAAGGAGAGTTAGTGGACAGCTCAACTTTTGTACGATAGCAAACACACCATCTCTACTGACCGTGTCAAATGCTTTCGTGAGGTCCACAAATGCGATATGGAGAGGTCTACGTTGTTCTCTGCATTTTTCCTGGATTTGACGGCCTGAAAATATCATGTCCGTGGTTGAGCACCCGCTTCGGAAGCAGCATTGCGATTCTGGATAAACGCGGTTTGTAATCTCCAGAAGCCTTGGAAGGAGCACTCTGACAAAGACTTTGCCGGTGACACTGAGTAAAGATATACCACGGTAGTTATTGCAAACTCCTTTGTCTCCTTTCTTGAATAAAGTGACAATTTTAGCATCTTTCATAGCTGTTGGAAATTTTCTGTTGCGCCAACTGGTGCAGAGGAGGTCGTACAAGTGCGGGAGCAGGAACTTATCGCACTTGAGCAGGTCTGCTGGAATCTCCTCGGTACCTGGAGCCTTCCCTACATTCGTGTGTTGGAGAGCTACTTTGAGTTCTGACATAGTTGGGATGTTGTCCAGTTCGACTAGGGTGTCGAAGTTCGGAGTGGAATTTAAAACTGTGAATGTGATGTTGCGCGGTTCGCCATATAGTACAGAGTAGCGCTCCACCCAGCGTTCAAGCTGCTTCATATATATATATATATATATATATATATATATATATATATATATATATATATATATATATATATATATATATATATATATATTACAAAGGAATTGCCACGGTTAATGAGAGTACTGTAGTCAAACGTGCAACATCGTAGTAATTTTAGTAGTGGAAATTTGGTAAATTCTCTTTTTTTTTAATTTTACCATATATATATATATATATATATATATATATATATATGATATGATATAAATATATGATATAAATATATGATATATATATATATATATATATATATATATATATATATATAGATAGATAGATAGATAGATAGATAGAATGTCTATAAAGTCCGCGTGCACATTAAAATATAATTTTATTTTTGTGTGCAATAGAAATAACTTGTAAATAGAATTTGATTTTGGAACAATTCATTTTTAATTTGCACACGGACTTTATGGACAACCTGTATATATTTATTTACATTTACACACACACACACACGCACACACACACGCACACACACATATATATATATATATATACTGTTTTAAAAATATAATTATCACCTGACCTGTATTGCATCGTCCACCAATCATTAGGGCGGAGTCGTAGACGACGAAACACGTGTCAGTAGATAATAAAATTAAAAAAAAAAGGTGGTATATGCCGCTACTCAATTGTTAAAAGGAAAAATTATTCTTAATTCGCATTTAGTTAAAAATGCACTTTCGTATAAATAATTGAATTCATTCAAAACGTATTGCAAAAACAAAAACATATAAATAACACACACACACACACACACACACACACACATATATATATATATATATATATATATATATATATATATATTGGTGTACAAGACGACCCTTAAAGTTAAAAAGTCATCTTTAAAACCAATATTTCATAATGTTGCAATCTCTAGTTTAGGCTAAAAAAACATGGTTTCGTTATTTAGCAGGTCATCTTATACAACTGATATGTGATAAATTTATTAGAATTTGCTCCAATTTTGTACGTCGTCTTATGTGACGGTCGCGTTATACACCGAAATATATGGTATATATATATATATATATATATATATATATATATATATATATTAACTTTTCACCTCAAACAAGCCACATTGCCATTATGATGTAGGGGGCTACTAGTAGCGACGCAAGCTACAGGGGTACTAGGTGGGAAGTTGGGCAGCAAGATGTCGGTTCACGTTACACTGGAACTTCTGCATGTCAGTACAGTTGGGGAAGCAGGAACCTGGCAGGGAGTTCCAAAGTCTAGCGGTTCTGGGGAAGAAACTACTTGAGTAGAAGGCTCTCTTACATCTAGGGATCTCTACTGTGAAGGAGTTGGATTGTACTGCTTGTCAGGTTTGTCGGGGGTATTTACGTAGAGGGGGTACAAGTGCTTGCAGCTCGTCGGAACATACACTTTTTAAGTACTTGTAGAACAGGCAGAGAGATGCTACATTGCGTCGATGGGACAAAGGCTGAAGCTTGGATGATAGCTCAGGACCTATTAGGTTGGCGACTCTCTTTTGAACCTTGTCTAGGAGTGAGAGACTAGTATCAGATGCACCGGCCCAAATATGACAATAATACTCCATACATGGGAGAATGGAGGCCTTATAGAGGTACAGGATATTTTCAGGGCTCAGTAGCTTTCTAGCACGGTAGAGAGAACCTACCTTTTTTGCAGCGGTCCTGGCAAGTGCTCTCAATCTAATTGTTCCAACTCATGTTTCCTGTGAACGTTAGGCCGAGGAGTTTAAAAGATGTGCTTTCAGATAAAGAGTCTTTGGCCATTGTTATTGGTGGTAGGGAAGGTTTCTTGTAGTTATTGAAGGAAACAAGTTTAGTCTTGAAAGCATTGAATGTGACCATCCATTTTTGTCCCCATTCCACTACAGATTGGAGGTCATTCTCTAGTGTTTCTGTCATTTTTTTTTAGATATGTGTTCATTTTTTTTTACAGTCGTGTCTGTTATAGAGCGTAGTGTCATCAGTATATATACCCATCTCACAGACAATTTTGTCAGGGAGGTCATTTATGAATATTAGGAATAATAGAGGACCAAGGATAGACCCCTGAGGCACTCCCGGATTTATATCATAATGTTTAGATATACGGCCATCGGAGACAACCGGGATTCTTCCAGTGATACCGTATGATCTGATTTTCCTGAGAAGACCTTCGTGCCATACCCTGTCAGAAGCCTTAGATATATATAGAGCTACCGCTCTAACCTCCCCTGCTTTCTTAAGTGAATGGTATATAGGCTCGGAGATTACAATTACAATGTCTGCTGTGGAACGGCCTTGCCTAAATCCATAGTTTTGGGCGGTAAGAAGTTTAGCATCTGTAAAGTGATAGACTTGGTTAATTATCGACTCAAATATTTTGGCAAAAAGTGGGAGGAGGCTAATGGGGCGGTAATTTGCTGGGTCAGTTCTTTCGCCAGAATTCTTGAAAACTGGTACCACAGAAGCAGTTTTCTAGCAGGCAGGAAGGCAAGGCATTTGTTGTAAAGTTTGGAGAGGATTGGAGCTACTTCGGTGGAGCACTTTTTTAATAGCACAGCCGGGATGAGATCAGGTCCACATGCTTTTGCAGTGTCAAGATTTTTTATAATGACATGCACCTGAGAAGAGGTGATTTTCAGATCGTCAAGTGTCGCGTCTATCCGCAAAGAAAGGTCTGGAAGAGGGTGGTTAGCAGGGTCTAGTGTGGAGGCAAAACGACTGCCAAGTATGTTAGCCTTCTCGGTTGCTGAGCAAACAACTTCATCATTGTTGGATAGTGGGGGAATTGTTGATTGCCCATTATTTACTGTTGTAGATTTTCCAGAAGTCACGGGTTCCTAATTTCTGAGCTTCGCTGCGTTTTTAGGTGGTTTCAGTAAATTCTCTCTTAGCTGTCGCTATTTCTTTCTTACAGTTACTTCTGGCTTCTACATACTTCTGTCTGTTTGAACTGGATTTCTGTCGGTTAACGGCACGCGTGCTGCTTTTGCGCGATGGCGGCTGCACATGTGGAAGTAAACCATTGGGGAGAGTGGGGCTTGCTATAAAATTTCTGCGTGGGAACATGTGCTTCAATTGCTGTTTTGAACCATCCAGTGGTCTTATTTGCGCACTGTTAAGCAGGAAGTGAGAAGATATTTCGCCATGGGGCGTCTCTAATGAGATTCCTGATGGCTTTCCAGTCGGTCTTTTTTCAATATCTCGTTGTTTTGAACAATGACTCTTCAATTTTGGCTCTAGAGTTTATGGTGATTTTAACTATTATCACTACATGATCACCATTCCCAAGTGGGATTTGGGCGTTTGTAACACAATCATCAGGAACTGTGGTTAGAAGCAGATCTGTTGCTCTTGCTGGTCAGGGAAACGGGTTGGAAATGTAACCGTCTGTGATAGGGAATGAGATATAGAGAAGCTATGTGTTGTGGTACCAGCTGCGTTTGTGTCATTAGAAAATCCAAGCCAGTTACTGTGGTGGACATTGAAGTCACCAAATACATGAACTTGTGTGTTAGTGTCGAGGGAAAGTGCTGTATCTATGCTGTCAGAGACTTTGTTTATTAGGGTACAGTCCTGAGTCGAGGAAGAGCGGTAGAGAAAATAAAAGTAACTAATATTATGTTGCATGTAAAGTCTAAAGCACATAAAGGCTTGATCGTCCGATTCTAGTTTTGTTTCTCTAGTCAAGGGGAGGGTGTCTCGAATATAGACTCCAAGCCCGTGCATATGTCTGTCAGAGTCCTTACGGCAGAGTGGGAGAGATCCGGGCATGTTAACGTAGTTAGAGGGGATGGAGCAGTGTAGGTTAGTCTCACTTAGTGCTATAAGTATATATATATATATATATATATATATATATATATATAGAGAGAGAGAGAGAGAGAGAGACAAAATGGTTGCGTCAGTTTTATTTACAACTATTTTCATCTAATCACAGCACAATTTTAGATTCCGTTTGCAGGCCAATACAACCCTTCTTCTTACAAGAGCAATAGAGAAGAAATATCGACCAGACACTTACCTTCAGTTCCAGACAAGCATTATCTTTTTTGAATCTTTAAACAGCGGGAGCAAATGTTTGTAAAAATAAAAATGTGGATTTACTTTGCGTTTTCCCCTGAGTATTCATTATTAATAAAAGAAAATATTCACCATTAATAATAATAATAATAATAATAATAATAATAATAATAATAATAATAATAATAATACTTTTTTGGACATTTTCTTTCGCTTAGTAAAAAAGTTCAGTATAATTATAGAATATCAGATACATTGGGAGAGAATAAAATTAGTTACAAGAAAAAGAGACAAACAATTGAAAAAATAATAAATTAAAGTAGTGAATAATTCGAAATCTTTTCATTGGAGGATTCAAAATAAAAACCAAATAAAGATGTAAAGAAAATATATAACAGATTAGAAATACGTAAACTATAATAATCGTATATATATATATATATATATATATATATATATATATATATATATATATAAAGATATATATGTAAAGAAAATATATTAGAAATATATTAGAATACGTAAACTATAATAATCGTATATATATAACAGATTAGAAATACGTAAACTATAATAATCGTATATATATATATATATATATATAAATATATATAAAGATATATATGTAAAGAAAATATATAACAGATTAGAAATACGTAAACTATAATAATCGTATATATATATATATACGATTATTATAGTTTAGTATTTCTAATCTGTTATATATTTTCTTTACATCTTTATTTCGTTTTTATTTGGAATCAAAATATGTTTACAAACGGACTTGTAAATTTCTAGTTTATCGATTTTGAATAAACCAGACGTTATATATATATATATATATATATATATATATATATATATATATATGTATATATATATATATAACGTCTGGTTTATTCATAATCGATAAACTAGAAATTTACAAGTCCGTTTGTAAACATATGACTGTATCTAACCTAAATGTGTTTTTAAATATTAAAAATTAAAAATATTACTGTAGAGGCCAGAGAGGAGTTATCTCCCTTTCGCTCAGACTTTGCATAAGTGGAGTTATCCCCCTTATAAAAGGACAGGCGAATCGCGATTATTTGTTTATACTCGTTCACGGCGACACGCTGTCGGATTAGAAAACCAGCTTGCTTAAAACGCAAACCTTACATGGCGCTACGAACATATTGTCACTTTAAAACGTGAAATACTTATATCGCAGCATTGAACTAAAGATATCGTTACACTATGGAACAAGAAAACGTTCTCTTATTACGTCAACTAGTCGAGTTACAAAAAGAAAACATCGAATTACGGAAGGACATCTTACACGGACGAGCGAACACGTCGCAAACAAAAAGAATGCAGCGACCTTCTATAGGTCTGGACTCAACAGATAGCGAATGGGCACTCTTTTTAGACACCTGGTCACGGTACAAGGAGATGTGCAGACTCGAAAATCCAGCTGCAATTCGAAACGAACTGCGAGAAGCATGCACACCGTAAACGAACAAGTTACTGTTTGAGCTCATTGGACCAGAACGACTCATCAATGCGGCAGAGGAGTACCTTCTTCATCAAATACGACTGGTGGCCGTTCGAGGCTTACACAAGAAAGTCCACCGACAAACGTTTCACTCCATGAAGCAAAATGAGGGTGAGTCAGTGACCCATTTTTTATCGAGGTTACGTGGCCAGGCGAAATTTTGTGAATTTCGTATTCAGTGTCCGAACGAACCCACTTGCCGGCAGCAGATTAATTACTCAGACGATATGGTTGCCGGGCAAATGATGGCAGGGTTAAGAAATATCGAACACCAGAGAAGGGTACTGGCAGGGGCAGCTACACTTCCTACCTTGGATCTAAAGTTTTCACGGTTGGTTTGCCTGGGGGCAACAGACGAGGCAACTCCACACTTTTCCGATACCACACAGCCTCTCGCGATGTCTGCGGTACAAAGGTCGAATCAAGTACAACAAATGCATGAGGCAAAGGCCCTGTCGACCCCACGGGACACCAAACCTTGCAACGGTTGCGGAAAAACATCACACCAAGGTGGATCGATGAACCGGAAAGATTGCCCAGCAGTGGGACTCAAGTGCCACTTTTGTGGAATAGTAGGGCACATTAAAAAGGCGTGCCGGAAAATTAATAGATCCAAAACGGAGGCTATAAAAAGCGGAGAGTCGTTCATGTTTTACACCACGGATAAAGCCCCTACTCACAGACACAATGAGAGACAACCGGCAAACATTCCTCACCTTGAGTGGAATGGGAAATAGTTCCAGGTGGGCGCCCCAGAACCGCCCCCCCCCTCAGTTACAGCAGACGTAACTGTAATGAACAAGTGCCATGCGACCTTTGGAAGGATGCCAAAGAAGCCGATGAAAGTGAGCACCCACGCCATCCAAGCCTTCGCGGACACAGGAGCCCAAACTTGCTCTGTTGGCCCCGAGATTCAAGGACTCCTCGGGTACCCAAATGGGTACTTGGTTCCAACTACCCATCGGATAAGGGGTATAACAAATAGCCAGTTACACATCAAGGGGGTCCTGTTTTTACATATTAAGGTGGGATCAAGAGAAACACGACAGGCAGTGTATGTGTCTGACAACACATCCGGGCTCTACTTATCACAAACGGCACTTAAGGAGCTGAAATTATTGCCGTCCAATTTTCCTACATTATTATCGCAAAGCAGCTCAGCGGAAACAGAAGAGACGGCCTCTTGCGGGTGCCCGCGCAGAGCACCGGCTCCGAAGAAACCAGCAGCAATCCCATTGGAGCCAACCGACATTAACAGAGAAAAATTGGAGCAATGGCTAAAGGAACATTTCAAGGCCAGCGCATTCAATACCTGTCCACACCAACCACTCCAAGTAATGAAGGGTAAACCCTTAGAAATAAAATTCCCCCCAGATGCGACACCGACAGCAATCCACACACCAATACCTGTCCCCCATCATTGGAAGGAAAAGGTGAAACAAGATATAGACCGTGACGTGGCACTGGGGATAATCGAACCCGTACCGGTAGGCACACCAACTACTTGGTGCTCGAGAATGGTGGTCACACCAAAAAAGGATGGGTCCCCAAGGCGGACGGTGGACTTACAAAAGTTAAACGAGGCGACCATGAGGGAGATGCACCACAATTCGTCCCCATTCAATCAGGTCTCGGTAATACCTGCTCATACCAGGAAGACTGTACTCGATGCGTGGAACGGTTACTACAGTTTACCGCTGTCTCCAGCTGCACGAAATGCCACCACGTTCATCACTGAATGGGGTCGATACAGGTACTGTCGAGCCCCTCAAGGATTCTATGGATCAGGAGATGGCTACACCCGTCGATTTGATGATATCACCATGGACATGGCTCGAAAAACTCGGTGTATAGATGACAGTCTCCTGTGGGACAACTCAATGGAATCCTCATTCTGGCACACAATTGAATATATAAACCACTGCGCCGATAGAGGGATTGTGCTTAACCCAGACAAGTTTCACTTTGCTGACATGGAAGTGGAGTTCGCAGGGTTTGAAGTAACAGCGAACGGGGTCAAATCCACAAGAAGAATGACTGAAGCCATCCTGAGCTTCCCCACCCCGACAAATATTACTGGGGTAAGGTCCTGGTTCGGACTCGTAAACCAAGTCTCCTATGCATTGTCACAAGCGGAAGTCATGGCCCCATTCCGAGAGTTGCTGAAAACAAAGGACAGGAAATTTTATTGGGATGAGACATTGGAACAGATATTCCAAGAATCGAAAAAAATAATAGTGAAAAGAATTGAAAAAGGCATCCAAACGTTCGAAATGAACAGAGCAACAGGACTCGCGACAGACTACAGCAAAACAGGGATATCGTATTTTCTGTTTCAAAAGCACTGTAGATGTGAGGGGGAATTAAACATGAGTTGTGGGGATGGCCATTGGAAACTCATCCTGGCGGGATCCCATTTTACCAACGACGCGGAATCACGATATGCACCAGTGGAAGGTGAAGCCTTGGCTCTGATCTATGGGTTGGAATCATGCCGCATGTTCATACTCGGATGCCCAGACTTGGTGAGTACAGTGGATCACTTACCGCTCATAAAGATATTTTCAGACCGAGCCCTGGAGAATATAAAAAACGCACGCCTGTTAAACTTCAAGGAAAAGTCACTCATGTATAAATTCCAGATAAAACATCGACCGGGGAAACTCAACTTGGCCCCTGACTGTGCATCTCGGTACCCAGCGGGCACTCCACCAAGAGACCAGGACCAATCCATTGACACCGCAGTCAAAGCCGCCCTCACATCGATGTACGAGAATGATACTACGTTAAGAGCCATCACATGGGGAAGGATTGTGGCTGCGGCAGCCACAGACGAAGAATTCAGGACTTTGAAAGAACTGATTCAAAATGGCTTCCCCCAGTCACGTAACAATATCCCAACCGTAGTTCGAGTCTTCTTGCCTATGCGTGTGGAGTTATATTGCCTGGAAGGAGTGATAATCAAGGGGAACAAAATCCTAATACCTCGACAACTCCGCGCAGAGATATTGGAATCTCTTCATTCCGCTCATCAGGGTGTGAACGGAATGCTGGCGAATGCGAGACAACGACTATTCTGGCCAGGGTTGGATGCTAACATCAGGCAAATAAGAGCCCAGTGCCGCACGTGCAATGAAATCGCACCATCTCAGCCCAGGGAACCCTTGATGTCCCCAGCAGACCCGGAATTTCCATTCCAACAAGTGGTGGTTGACTTCGTCCAGATGCAGGGTAGACACTTTATGGTATACGCAGACACGTATACGGGATGGGTTGAAGTGGCCCTAATGACGTCGGGAAGAGCCAAGACGGTGTGCGATACCTTGAGGACTTGGTTCTGTACCTACGGCGTACCGGAAGAAATTTCGTCGGATGGTGGACCACCATTTGAATCCCAGGAATATGACTCCTTTTTGAGGAATTGGGGCATACGAAAACGTACCTCATCAGCGCATTATGCCCAAGGCAACGGCCGCGCAGAGTTAGCCGTCAAAACCGCGAGACGTATACTGGCGGACAACACGGACAGTTATGGACGCCTGTGCCATGATCGGGCGGCCCGAGCACTACTGACCCATAGGAACACGCCTGTCCAAGATCTGGACATGTCCCCAGCCATGATGCTGTATGGTCGGGTCATTAAAGACCACCTTCCTGTCCTACGGGACAAATACCAGGTTCGAAAACAGTGGACAGAAATAGGAAAACTAAGGGAAGTGGCAATGGCCAAAAGACACATGAGGAACGAGCAGTATTACAACCAACATTGTCACCCACTCCGGGAACTCCAGGTAGGAGATTACGTCCAGATCCAGAACCAGGACAGGAACCACCTACGTCGATGGACAAAGACGGGGAGAATCGTGGAGACCCAGGGGTACCGACAGTACCAAGTCCGGGTCCATGGAAGCAATCGAGTGACATTGCGCGACCGTCGGTTTCTCCGCAGAATACACCCGGTAGTGGATGGCCCTCGTAACATCAGACAAGAAATCCCGAACCCACCTATAAATGTGGAGA
The DNA here is from genome assembly GCF_053919585.1 of Euprymna scolopes. Lineage (NCBI taxonomy): Eukaryota > Metazoa > Mollusca > Cephalopoda > Sepiida > Sepiolidae > Euprymna > Euprymna scolopes. Next base: position 57,067,935 of record NC_136501.1, on the reverse strand, counting down.
CTCCACAGGCACAACCTCCGGAGGAGGCAATGGAGGTGGAACAACACGCCGGCACGGAATCCCCAAGCGAGCATGAGGAAGAAATGGAAATGGAAGATACCACGGGAGGAGATACCCAAAAATACAGTCCTCCTCCGTTAAGGGAACCGTCAAGTCGGAGGACGAGAGCCCCAAGGGGTTTGTCGCCGCAAATGCGGGGGAAATCGCACGAGTATTTCTCCACATAAAAGATGACCACAACAACTTGTTTTTGTGGTCACGAGGGGAGGGGCATGTAGAGGCCAGAAAGGAGTTATCTCCCTTTCGCTCAGACTTTGCATAAGTGGAGTTATCCCCCTTATAAAAGGACAGGCGAATCGCCATTATTTGTTTACACTCGTTCACGGCGACACGCTGTCGAATTAGAAAACCAGCTTGCTTAAAACGCAAACCTTACAATTACCATATTAAAAAAAAACTTTTTTCGACACCGTCACTTTCCGTAACTTTCCGTTTTTTGTCAGGACATTGAGTCTAAATACTTCCGGTTTTTTCTACGCGTTCATAAGTATACCATTAAACCTGCCATATTTTTATATAAACAATTACATTAATTCGTTTTTTTATTTCTTTTTTCGGCATGCTTTTTCTTTATATATTATCTTTAACCATTAGATATTATTTTTACCCATTGACTTATTTTTAAATTCTATTTATACACACACGTGCTGATTTTCCTCCAAGTATTTGCGCATTCTTTAATTCTGTTTCAGAAAATTTAGTTTTGCATCATATTCGGAAACAATGATTTTATCTAACCTTACCGTGTTTATAAATATTAAAAATTAAAAAAAAAATACCATATTACATAAAACTTTTCCTACCACGTCACTTTCCATTTACGGCCGATTGTTTTCGACATTTGTTTTTATTTTCATTTTTTATTTTTTTCAATTCTCTTTTGTAACAACCCTTTTTTCGTCTCTATTTCGACCTTATTAACTGTGTTTATAAATATTAAAAATTAAAAAAAAATACCATATTACATAAAACTTTTCCTACAACGTCACTTTCCATTTACGGCCGATTATTTTCGACATTTGTTTTTATTTTTTTCAATTCTCTTTTTTAACAACCCTTTTTTCGTCTCTATTTCGACCTTATTAACTATGTTTTTAAATATTAAAAATTTAAAAAAATACCATATTACATAAAACTTTTCCTACAACGTCACTTTCCATTTACGGCCGATTATTTTCGACATTTCTTTTTCTTTTTTCTTTTTTCCATTTCTCTTTTTTACCAACCCATTTATTAATTCATTCTTTTTTTTTTTGTTTATTGAATGCAGCCTTCCTTTTCCTATACATATATATTATTTTTTAAGCGAGATAAGACACTGATAGAATTCAAATGAAAAATCCTCATAGATATTACTTGAAGTAATACTTTCAAGGAGATCCTGGCCGAAAAGGAAAAGCTCAATATTTAAGAATAGAGCAATATATAAGTTTCGTGGTTCAATTTTAAATTCTGAAAAAAAAAACATATAGAGATACATATTCGATTTAAGAATTTATTGCTTGGCAAAGGAATATATAGAGGGGGTTATTTTAATTTCCTTAATCCATGGATTTTCAACAATGGATCATCAGAGGAAATGAAATGCAGTTGGCCTTTTTTACATGTAGCGGTGTTGTTTACTTTTCGAGTGTTTTATTTGTTTTTTTTTACGTCTCTATTTTGACCATATTAAACAAATTTTTTTTCTATTTTGATCATATTAAACAAATTTTTTTTCTATTTTGATCATATTAAACAAACTTTTCTATTTTGATCATATTAAACAAATTTTTTTCTATTTTGATCATATTAAACAAATTATTTTTCTATTTTGACCATATTAAACAAACTTTTCTATTTTGATCATATTAAACAAATTTTTTTTCTATTTTGATCCTATTAAACAAATTTTTTTTTCTATTTTGATCATATTAAACAAACTTTTCTATTTTGATCATATTAAACAAATTTTTTTCTATTTTGATCATATTAAACAAATTTTTTTTCTATTTTGACCATATTAAACAAACTTTTCTATTTTGATTATATTAAACAAATTTTTTTTCTATTTTGATCATATTAAACAAATTTTTTTTCTATTTTGACCATATTAAACAAACTTTTCTATTTTGATCATATTAAACAAATTTTTTTCCGCCAACTTTTTTTTTGCTTCCTCCATTTTCTTTACAGTTTACTTTCAACATTTACGGTGTATAATTACCTTATCTCACTGTTTGCTATTTCATTTCGATATAGTTTTTTTCTCTCATTTATATACGACCGGTTTTTTTACTCGCTAACAAATAAAAAAAAACACCGTAAATTAATTTTTTTTTTACATGCTTCCTTATTTTTTACATAATATAGTAAATTCACTTGCATTACTGTTTGTTCACTTTACATTTACATATAAACCATTATATTAATTCCTTCTTTTTTATGCAGCCTATCTTATCCTTTATATCTTAATTTTTACACTTTGCGGTGTCATTTACTTTTCCAGTTTTTATTTGTTTTTTCCTCTGTTCTATTTTGATCATATTAAACAAATTTTTCTATTTTGATCATATTAAACAAACTTCTTTCCGCCAACGTTACTTGCATTACTGTTTTTCATCCTGATGTTTCTTTATAGATTACTTTTTTTCTTTGCGATGTATAATTGTCTTGTCTCAGTGTATGCTATTTCATTTTGCTCTTTGTTTTTTTTTGTTTCTTGTTTTTTTGCTTTTCTATTTTGTTTTACAACCGTTTTTTCCCTACCAAAAAGACTTCATAAATCAATTTTTTTTCTACGTGTTTCCTTATTTTTTACATAAACAATAAATTAACGTGTTACGTAACTTTTCCTATTTACCACAAACAAAAAAAAACCCATAGAATTCTTTCTTTTGTTCGATTCTTACAGCAATATAGCAATTTGTCCATTTACTGCTTAGGAAACCGCTTTTTCTTTTTGGCTGTTCTTTGGATCTCAAGTCGTTCTCTGTAAGTACCGGTGGCGTTACAGTTTTTCCGTTTAAAATTCCCCGCCACAGATCACACTTAGGTCGGCGTACCCGCAATGCCGATTCAATTCGGCGATTAGTTGACAGTCTAAATCCTGAACAACGAGCATCGGCAAACGAGCAGAGCAGACAACGGATTATTTTGATACGTGCCAATGAAGCAGCAGATCGACGTGCTTCCAGATATGAGGCAGCAAGATTACTGGTACAATAATCCCGTAATACAGACCTGCTTCGATCTCGACGGAATGAACGTGAGAGACTGCGACATGCGGAAAGACGTCAACGAGAAACTGCAGCTCAGCGTCAAACTCGACTCCATGCTCAACCAACCCGGGATTGGGATCGGCTCGCATTCCACTACGACCTTGATGATGATTACAGTTTGAGCCACCAGGTTAAAATCGGGACAATGACTGAAGTGTGTCCCTACTGTAAGGCTCTGAAACTTAAGGGGGAAACTAAAGGATTGTGCTGTGCCAATGGAAAAATTAAACTACCTCAACTTGAGGAACCACCAGAACCATTAATATCTTTGCTTGCTGGATATACTGCTGAATCAAAGCATTTTCTATCGAACATCAGGAAATACAACTCCTGCTTCCAAATGACGTCATTCGGCGCAGAAATCATTACAGCACAATTCATGCCAACTTTTAAAGTTAAGGGACAGATTTACCATAAAGTTGGATCTCTGCTTCCTGCCCAGATGGTCATCATAGATTCCTACAGCTGTATTTTATTGGTGATAACAATGATGAACTGAATGCACGCTGTGGAATTTCGACTGGTACAAGAAGGTCCATTGTTTCCGAACTGCAAGACACGCTTCATAATAAAAAACAATTTGGTGCGTTTATTCAAAACTGCAATTGAAATGATGCCATCTGATACACACAAGATTGTTATTCGTGCTGACAAAGCTCCTGCTGGAGAACACTTGCGAAGATTCAATGCTCCAACTATAGATGAGGTGGCAATTGTTATAGTTGGAGATCAATTTCAACCGAGGGACATTGTCCTTCATAGGAGAAATGATCAATTGACAAACATTGCAGAAACTCATCGATGCTATGATGCTCTGCAATATCCAATCATTTTCTGGGAGGGTGCTGATTGATATCATTTCAATGTTAACATGATAAATCCAGTTACTGGTGAGGAAACAAATAAAAAATGCAGCGCAATGAACTATTATTCATACCGATTAATGATTCGGGAAAATGAAACCAATCACATTCTGAAATGCTGCCAATTGTTCCACCAATACATCGTAGACATGTACGCAAAAATTGAATCTGAACGTTTGCTATTCATACGTTTGAATCAGTCCAAACTTCACTCTGAAGAATATGTTCATTTGCGAGATGCAGTTGAAATTGATGGTAATACTACAAACGTTGGTAGACTAACAATTTTGTCGTTTTCATATATAGATAGTCAACGTCATATGCATGAATACACTCAGGATGCTTTTTCATATGTTCGTAAGTATGGCCGTCCTGACCTGTTCATTACATTCACATGCAACCCTGCCTGGGATGACATACAGCAACTATTACTTCCTGGACAATCATCAGTGGATAGGCATGATATTACAGCACGTGTTTTCAGACAAAAGCTGAAATCGCTAATAGATTTTATTGTTAAGCATAAAGTCTTTGGTTCTGTGTGCTGCTGGATGTATTCAGTGGATTACCACACTCACGCATACTAATCTGGCTCTATAACAAAATCAGTCCAGATCAAATCGACAATGTAATACGTGCTAAAATACCTGATGCTGACATTGATAAAGACTTGCATGAAGTTGTGACAAAACATATGATACATGGACCTTGTGGTATATTAAATCCAAATTCACCATGCATGAAAGATGGAAAATGCTCTAAGCGATATCCTCGGGCATTACTATCAGACACAGTTACAGGAAATGATATCATTTATACAGGAGAAGATCTACAGATAATGGCGGCAAATTAGCAATCATACAAATGCGCAATGGTAATATTGAAGTCAATAACCAGTGGATTGCTCCATATTCACCTTTGCTTTCAAAAGCCTACAAATCGCACATTAATGTGGAATACTGTAACTCAGTTAAGTCCATCAAATACATTTGCAAGTATGTGAATAAAGGCAGCGATATGGCCGTTTTTAGTTTGAAAACTCAATGGAATGATAAGAATGCAAACATACATATCGATGAAATTGCACAGTTTCAAGCTGGAAGATATATAAGCAGTAATGAAGCTGTATGGCGAATTCTTTCATTTCCCATACATGAACGAAGTCCAGCTATTGTTCACTTATCAGTACATTTAGAAAATGGACAACGTGTTTACATTACAGCTTCAAATGTGCAACAAACAGCTCTTAATCCCCGGCGACAACATTAACGGCTTTTTTCACGGTATGTCAACATTCGGAAGTGCCCATGTATTACATATGGAATAGGAGTAGGAAATTATTTGAACGACGAAAACGAGGAGATAGAGTAGACAGCCACCCTGGAATTTACAAAGAAAACACAATGGGCCGACTTTATACTATTCATCCCAAACAAGATGAATGTTTTTTCCTTCGCATGTTGTTGGTAAATGTCCCTGTCCAACATCTTTCCAGCACTTAAAAATTGTCAATGGTGTTACACATGCCACTTTTCGCAGCACTGAATTTATTGGAGAATGACGGACACTGAGATGAATGCATTAATGATGCATGTTACACATCGCATCCAATTCAAATTCGTGCATTGTTTGCCATCATATTGACAACTTGTTCTCCTTCATCTCCATTAGAGCTATGGGAGAAATATAAGTCACACATGGTCGAAGACATTTTGCATCAAAAACGCAATGAAACTGCAAATACCTACCTGGATTTTACATCAGAAATTTATAATGCGGCATTGATACGGATTGAAAATTTGTGCTTAGAAATTGCAAACAGAGTTCTCAGTCAATTGGGAATGACGTCACCGAATCAATCTGCTGCGACTTTGTTTGATGTAGAATTGCGTCGGGAACAAACTTACAACACAGATGATCTTTCATTCAAATATTACAAAATTAACTATTGAGCAAAAACACATTTACAACGAAGTAATGGAAACAATCAATAATGGGGTGGGAGAAATTTTCTTCTTAGATGCGCCAGGAGGAACTGGTAAAACCTTCTTAATTAAATTAATTTTGCCAACCATTCGATCACATTCTGACATAGCCTTAGCTCTTGCATCATCTGGAATAGCTGCAACATTACTGCCGGGTGGAAGAACTGCTCATTCAGCTTTAAAACTACCATTGATTATGCAATTTATGGAAACTCCATTGTGCAACATTTCCAAAACATCAAGTATGGGAAAGTTATTGCAGAAATGTAAACTTATTGTTTGGGATGAATGCACAATGACACACAAAAATCACTGGATGCTCTGGATCGATCATTGCAAGACTTGCGTGGTAATGACCGACTCTTTGGGAATACAGTATTATTGCTAGCTGGAGATTTCAGGCAAACACTACCTATAATTCCTCGATCAACAACAGCAGATGAAATAAATGCTTGCCTAAAATATTCCACTTTTTGGCATCATGTGAGAAATTTTCATTTGACTAGAAATATGCGTGTCCAGCAGCAAAACGATCACTCAGATAAGTTATTTTCAAAACAATTACTGCAAATTGGGAATGAAAATCTGCCGGCTAATCTGATCACAGGGCAAATTACATTGCCACAAAACTTCTGTAATAAATTGACAACAAAAGACGACTTGATTAAAAAGGTTTTTGCGGACATCCAATTTAACTATAAGGATCCCAGTTAGTTGAGTGAACGAGCCCAAGAACAGAGATGTTCATGAACTCAATAGTACTATTCAGTCGAACATTCCTGGTGAGTTAGTTACATACAACTCCGTCGACACTGTTCTTGAAGAAGATGAAGCAGTCAACTATCCAACAGAATTTTTGAATTCGCTAGATTTGCCAGGGATGCCACCTCATGTACTGCAATTGAAAACTGGCGTGCCAATCCACCTGTTGCGAAATATTAATCAGCCCAAGCTTTGTAATGGCACACGCCTTTCTGGAAAAAAAAATTAATGACTCCCCTAATAGAAGCCACAATTTTAACGGGGCCTTTAAGAGGTGAGTATGTCCTGATTCCACGCATTCCTATGATTCCTACAGACATGCCATTTCAATTCAAGAGATTGCAATTCCCAATTAGACTGGTATTTGCTATCACGATCAACAAAGCACAGAGAAAATCTTTAGAATTGTGCGGCTTATATTTACATACTGATTGCTTCTCACATGGGCAATTATATGTTGCATGTTCTAGAGTCGTCAAACCAGGCAATCTCTTCATTTGCACTGAATCAGGAACCACCAGGAATATTGTGTATCCACAAGTATTGGAAAATTAAACATATCAGACACATGCATTTTTTGTCAATTTACACCATTTACACCACAGCAACGCGTGGCAGGGTACAGCTAGTATATATATATATATATATATATATATATATATATATATATATATATATATATATATATATATATATATATGAAGTAAAACTGACCACCCCCATACGCCGGTGTGTACAGTATAATACAGATACTCGAAGTTAAGCAACGTTGAGTATGCTCAGATGCGAATACCAAGCGCTGTATGGAGGAGTAAGTCGTCACCAAAATCTAACATTATAATTTTATCTGATTGGGACATGCATTCAATCTCGGATCGCTGGTGAATTTTATATTCTCCTGCGGAAACCTGTTTAATCCGCCCATGCTGAACGGTGCTCAATATCATAATAAAAGGAATATACATGCATATAACAAGTTATTCGTTTCTGGAGCGTATGGATATATTCCATTAGAATCCATTTTGTTTTTATTGCTTTGTTGGATTTTTATATTTAATCCGGTACAGTATTTTTTATTCAATTTTCACCCCAAACTAGGCCACTTTGAAGTAGGGGCTACTATCGGGGACATAATTTGCGGGGGCATTATGAAGGGGGATGAGTAGAAAGATGATTGTTCACATTACACTTGAACTTTTGCATATCAATACAGTTGGGAAAGCAGTATCCCAGAATGGAGTTCCAAAGACTTGCAGTTCTGGGGAAGAAACTATTGGAGTAAAAGGCTTTCTTACATCTACATGCTATAACAGTCATGGTAGCGGGAAAAGAAAGAGAGTTATGTTTTACTAACTTTCACTTCAAACAAGGCATATCGCATAGGTCCTTTTCAAAATAACATTTGCGCCCACGGAATCTTTCTTTGAATTTGTTATCCGCTATGCCAATACAATACTTATTCACATACGGGGGTTCTTTAGTAAAAATCGTGGCCTTATATACTACTAAAGTTATTAAGCAGTTCATTTCAAATGGGCATTCAGATTCATTACTATAATTGCACGATTTGGTAGAATTGGATTTAATTGGGTTTACACCATTTTTAGCTTTTAAGATTTTAATACTCAGTTTTTAATTAGTTCTTTCCATATTATCACAGCATCTGTAGTTTAATTTAAGTGTATTTTTATTGAAATTTTTATTTAGTATGTTATTAAGTGGAAAATGTAGTTAAATGAGGCTCAGAAATTTTCTACCAATGTTTGTTTTGACCATTAAGTTGCAAGGGAGGGTAAACCAAATAGTTTTCCGGCTCCCTACTATTTTTAGATATATTAGTATACGAGCTATGCTCAATATATTCTACATGTATATATATTTTAAGAGGCTTATCGTAAAAAATGTTGTGGGAGACAAATATATTTTTATTAGTAGAGTTACTACTAATCCCTTTGCTAATGGATTTGGGAATATGTTTTGTAATAACTTTTGGGTGATTAGAAAATGGAAACATATTACCCAAATTAATTAGCAAAATAATTAGCGATAACTCTTTTTACGAAAACATCCTTGACTTTTTTTATATTGTCATTCAAGAGTGTTTCATAGAGGACCCTTTTTTGTATCCAAGAGAGCTTTGGTTTAGATTATCATCAAACCAGTCCTCACCTACAAACTTCTTTAGAGCGAGGATCTCTCCTGCAGAATTATACAAAAAATCGAAATGAACAAGGTGCTGTCAATAAGTTTTCAGACTTTTTCTACACGCATTTAAGATTGTCTTAGGCTCTTGAAAATTCAGTATGTTATTGCTGTACATCTTATGAGATGGAAAACACCGAGACAATAAAGATGATTCCTTTTTTGACTACACGGGCATCACCACCAGCCCATAATTCCATCCTTCTCACAGACTATTTGACCAAGATGGACAGTTCATCACCCTCCTTATAGTTGAAACCTTGCTACCTGTTGTCTTTAGTTATTCCCTAAGCTAAGGAGGCTGTTAAGAGACAGTTGAGGAGATGAAAGAGACTGTGAAGAGAGTCATTGACACGCTCACACGTATTGGAAGCAACATTAATTTTTTAACAGAGCTGCAAAATGTTATTTTTTCTGATGTCTTCCACGTGATGTTCTTGTTTAACCAGTGCGAGGAAATCATAAAAAAAAACAACCAGCTTCCCCTTAATTGGTACAGCTGCAATGGTATTCCAAAAGTGTCACAAAAGAACATGTTTCATCTGTCTATTGCATAGACAGTGCATACGCCGACAAAATTTACAATAATCGACCATATAAAATCATTTCATGAAGCTCAGAGTCCTTTTAAGGACTCTTAACTTCATGAGACGATTCATAATTCCGCTTGGATGCTTAATCTTTTCGACAAGGGTTAAACTGATCGCAAAATCAAGGCCACTATTCCGCTTCAAGACTGCGTGTGACCTGACTTGATTTTAGTAACTCCTCTTTCAATAGACGGGTTTCAGACAGAGCTGCTATATCAACGCTCAATACTTATAATCCTCTCATAAGCAGCGCAATCTGTCGCTCTGGACACGAACCTCTTTTAAGATCGGCTTGGCTCTGATAGGCAATATTTAGTGGGAATTTTCTAGAACTTTCCCATACGATGGGTGAGCAATGCTGTCTCTGAATAAGGCTGCGAAGTCACAGAAATCTTCGCCGGAAAATGCCCCCACCAGTTAGAACATCATAAAGCTGTTTCTATAAGATTTGTGCCGCCCGTGTATAGAGATATGATAGTGTGCTACTAATAGATTAAGTCTGCGTACGTTTCCACGCCTTTATCACCACACGGCTTGGGGCAGAAATAGTAATAGAAACATTGATATATATATATATATATATATATATATATATATATATATATATATATATATATATATATATACGTCAATGGATTCACGTGGTCCAAGTTTGTACAACAACAATTCCACTCGTTGAATCTCATTAGTAAAAAGCGAATGGCAAACAGAAGCAAGATGATTAGCAAATGATGAGCCTGCAGGTTTTATTTCAAAATTTCTATTACCTAAGAAGATGTCATATCAATAACTCAAGGGATCATCACATCTACTGGTTAACAAGCATCCAAACACAGTCTTAAGATGATGTTTACAATCTGGTACACACACACACACACACATATATATATATATATATATATATATATATATATATATATATATACACACACACACACGCACACACAAACACACACACACAAACACACATATATATATATATATATATATATATATATATATATACATATATGGTACACACACAGACACACACACACACACACATATATGTGTATGTGTTTGTCTCCATATTTTCAAAGTCTATCTCCTCCGAAACTAAAAGTGGCAAAGCGGCGCTAGAGGGCTTCAATTGATTATGGATCTTTCTTTCATGGGACGTTAGCAGGTTTAAATAGTTTTAAAGGGGTAAAAAATCGGTCAAATTAAAAATAAAAATTGTTATACATTTTGTTCATTCATCTTAGTTCATTTTAAATCAGTTCATATGCGTGTCACCTTGATACAGTGATAACGTCAACAGCTGTAAATGCTACAGTTTTGCTTTTGGTTTCGATTCTAGCTGATGGCACTCAAATACATTTGTTTCTTACTTTTGAAATCACGATATAATGTAATAATGTGTAAAAAAATAGGATAAATTAAAATATAATATATGCGTATTTTACGGCCAGGCAACATATATATAATTGCAGGGAAAGTTTGGTTGTAAAATATGTTTCAATATGTTATTTTAATTCATGCAGATAGTGTATTTATTATTATAATCAATTCGCCATCGATAATTTCATGTTATAGTATACGTAATATATACTCGTGATTTCCAAAGTAAGAAAAAACTTGGGTACTATCAGCTAGAATCGAAACCGAAATCCAAATTTACAGATATATATATGATTGTTGAGCTGGATTAAATCCGACGATATGAAATAAAATGGAGGTGGAAGGACCTAGATACCCAACGTTTCGCCCGATTTATGCGGACTTCTTCAAGTCAATGACCATCCCTCTTGAAGAAGCCCGCATAAATCGGGCGAAACGTTGAGTATCCAGGTCCTTCCACCTCCATTTTATTTCAGATATATATATATAAATGTAAGACATATACAGCGTGTCAATAACGTTGTGCTACATTATTTATAGGATGCACACAATGTCTGGCTACATAATCTCCAAGATGCCCACAAAGTCTAGCTATATGATGGAAACAGATTTTGTGGACACTCTGTATAAATTTAAATATAAACATATAATTGTTTTTTAATTTAAATATTTATAATTTAATATATATACACCGTATGTCAAATTATTATCGAGATAACATTTTTTTTTACCAGTTTCAGAAACTTACCGATAGTTTCGTATCAAAAGCTTCAGAAACGTTGGCAATGCTGAGCTGCGCGTACTGTGAACTTTTCGTACTGTTCCGCGCAATGTAAACAACTTGCCATCGTAATTGCTGAATCCTCAGAATTTGAGATGTGTCAAATTATTAACAAGGCAGTTTGTTTCGTCAATAAAATGGGTCGCAAAGGTGGTTTGAGTAGTTCTGAAAAGAGTACTCTTACAGAATATAAAGCAAAAGGTAAAACTACCCGCGAAATTTCGAAAATGATAGGAAGGTGCCATCAAACTGTGAAGAACTTTGTCAAGGATCATACAAAGGTACGTAAGAGAGTTGATAAAGGTAAATCTAGAGTTGTTTTACGCCGTTCCCTACTCCAAATTAAACGTGAAGTTGTTAAGAACTCTGGGCAGACAAATCGAGAAGTCTTTGACCAAGCCGGATTGAAGAATGTCTCAAAAATTATTTGATGTTGCCTTCTGAAATAAGTGGCAAAGTCTGCTAATCCTGTGACAAAGCCTCCATTAAAGCAACATCACATACAAAACAGATTGAAATAGGCAGAGGACAACATGAAAACGGATTTTTCCAAAGTTTTGTTCACGGATGAAGCGCGTCACTCTTGATGGTCCAGATAGCGTCATCTGCGTTTAAGACTCCGACAAGGTGGTGGTGGGATAATTAGTTGGGCTGGTATTATCGGAGGTACTTTAGTTGGCCCATGGAGAGGCCCAGAAGGCGTAAAAATAGTGTCAAATGCTTATATAGCTTTTTTGAAGGAGCACGTTGAACCATGGCTGAAGAAGCATGGGTTGACGTCCAGAAGAACAATTATTTTTATGTAGGATAATGCTCCCTCCCATGCAGCAAACAAAAGCAAAGAGTATTTGCAACAACTGGGGTTCTCTGGGCTACTGAAGATGGAGTTGCTGCGAATTCACCAGATTTGAACCCAATTGAGAAGCCCTGGAGTATCATGAAGCGACGTCTCTATGCAAGTGGACGCCAATTTAAGAGCAAAGATGAGTTGTGGAAAGCTCTTCAAGAGGTATCGCGAGCGATAACTGCTGATGAAGTCAAAATTTGACTAATTCTGTGGACTAAAGTCTTTTACAAGTCATTCGTAAAAAAGGATGGCATATCCTCTATTAATTATGTCAACGTAGAAATTGCTATGTAGTTATTGTGTTCTAAGCATTTTTTCTAGTTCATTTAATGTTTGAAAATTATTTCAATAAACAAGTTATAGGTATATTGTGTTTTTTTCTCAACATCATTAATAACTTGACACACTGAAATCAACAGATATTCATATCTGCTATAATTTCGCTAATATTGCATTAAATACTTTCATTTTCTGACTGGAGTAGCTGAATGGTGTTGTAAGCACTTTTCCAAGTTTCATGGATTTTTATTCACTTGTTCCTTAAATATTTAAAAAATGTAAACTCATTAATAATTTAATACGCAGTGTATATGTATGCAAAAAATATATATGTATATATATATGTATACATATATATATATATGTATATATATATCAATTTAAATATAATATAATTTATATATAATATAATAGATGTATCTATATATAAATTTAACTATAATATATATAATTTATATTTAAATATTTATAATGTCGAAGATGCATATATATATATATATATATATATGCATACATTATTCTAATACTGCTTAGTCGACCCATATGTTTAAAAAAAAACTAATTTTTAAATTGGATTTTTTTCGATTTTCGATACTTATCATATTAATTACTATTCAAAACATATCTAAGAACACTGCCAGACATAAAAATTAGCTTTGTGTTAAATTTGCAAAAATTGGCCCAGCCGTTTCGGAACCTATAAGGAAAGAACTCTCAAGTACACAAAATAATTTTTACATAATAGTATATATATATATATATATAGAGAGAGATAGAGATAGAGAGAGAGAGAGAGCGATAGAAAGAGAGAGAGAGAGCGCGAAAGAAAGAGAGAGAGAGAGAGAGAGAGAGAGAGTGGGACGAACCAGACAGTTCAAATGATACAAAGAGAGAGATAGATAGATAGAGAGAGAGAGAGTGAGAGAGAGAGAGAGAGAGAGAGAGAGAGGGAGGAAGGAAAACAGAAAATAAAAATCAAACAAAATAATATAATAAATATTCGGATCGACTATACACTAGTAGAGTAATTAACGCACGCACACACACACACACACACACACACACACACACACACACACACACATATATATATATAAGCATGTGTATAGAAATGTACATGTATATCCTCTGTAAATCTCTCTCTCTCTCTCTGTCTCTTCTCGTATATTTATATTTACATTTATATTATATATATATATATATATATATATATATATATATATATGTGCATGTGTCTGTGTATGAGAGAGAGAGAGAGAGTATGTGTGCCTATATATTTGGGTAAAGACCAAGTGGTTTCATATAATATTAGTTTTAATAGGCAATTAAATCTGCAAAATAACGGAGAGAAAGGAAAAAATCGAACGCGGGGGTTGGAAAGAAGAAGCGAATACTAATAAATAACAAATAATACATGACAAATTGTATTGTTATAAGCGAATAAAATTGAAAACGCAACAAGAGAATCTAACGTCGTTCTTTTCGAGAGACATTTAATTAGAGGTGTTCGGAGACGGTAGCCTTCAGATAGCTAAATAGAATGTTAAGAAACCCAAAACACCTAGTGATCTCGGTCGCACAACATTACTAACGATGTCACATCGAACAAATAAACGATGTATTTTGCTAACCTGCACTTTTATACACACGCACAGAGAGAGAGAGAGAGAGAGAGAGAGAGAGAGAGAGAGAGAGACAGAGAGAGAGAGACAGAGAGAGAGAGAGAGAGAGAGAGTTATATATATATTATATATATATATTATATTATATATATAATATATATATATATATATATATATATATATATATATATATATAGTAATTTATAAATTATATATGGCGATTAAGCTACACTGAATATTCTCCGTTTCATCACACTATAGGATTCGTCAGGCTTATGACGAATCCTATAGTTGGATTAAACGCAGAATATTCAGTGTAGCTTAATCGCCATATATATTTTATAAATTACTAACTAGCTCTACCTACGTATTGAGCACTTTTGAAGTAAATACTTAAAGTTTACGCATAAATCTATACTTTCGTATATTAAATTTATGTGAATAAATGAAGTAGTTATATATATATATATATATATATATATATATATATATATATATATATAGTCATCCACATACAGTACTGTTTCGCTGTTTCACAGCTCATCAGTGCAGCTAGACAGGAAACTACCTCAAGCCAGGAAACTAGGAGACCGATGATTATTCAAAATGAAGAAAGAAAGAAGAAAATAATGTAAAAATGTTGTAGGATAAGTTTTCAAAAAAGAGAAAGGGGGGATAGTATAGCAAACTGTTGTTTTTATTCAAATAAATATCCTTATTTTCACACGTTTTTATTTATTTTTTCTTTGAGAAAAAATACTGCTTTTTTAAATATAATTAATAAGAATATACGTAAGTATTTCGGTGCTTCGTCGTTATTGTAGCGAAATTCGGAAATCGAAACATTGATTTTCAAGTGAAACTAATGCTATCTAGTCAATTACCATATCGCAGTAATGTAAATATCCAAAACTTACGAAAAGCGATAAGGTAAAAATTAATTATTAAAAATAAATAGTTTTCGAAGAAATTAGACATTTTAGCTATTTACCTTGTGTTTACGACACATACTACGCGGCAAAACAAACATAGCCGAAATCATTTTTTCGTTGAATCATGGAAGACTTAAATAATTGTGACAGGATAATTTGGTAGATACTATTGCTTATTGTTGAAATCAACAAAAAGTGTAAATAGTTATTATTGTTATTTTAATTAAATATCAACTTTCGGCTGTCGGATTTCGTTACAATAATAAAGACGCATTCTTTTTATCGGTCGACCTGTACAATGAACACTCCCTTATATATTTCCTTGTTACTCTTGGAAAATTTGACCCGGATCCTCGGGATTTTTCCTCAATTATTATCGGGATCAATAGGCAGTCACCGGATTAATCAGATCAAAGTAACAGACGCAGACGAATTTCAAAACAAACAAAACGGAAAGTAATAGAAATATAATTAAAAAAAAAAATCCTACTGTAAATTTTCCTGAATATAAATATTTATTTCCCCCCAAAGAAGTTGCGTTTTGTATTGTTTATTTACTTTTATTATTGTTTGGCAATTTTTTATCAACATTTTTTTTTTTTGCAAGAAAAGATGAATTGTTTTACCGTAAATGTTTAGGTGAAAGTTGTTTTCAAGAAAACTTACATTTTTTTTTTCAAATGTTAAAATTGGCAGTAAACGTATTTTGTTTTTGTGAACAGAAGATTTTTATAAGAAAAAATGCATGCTTTTTATGAAAACCGTAAATTGTTAGGTGAAAGTACAAAAAAGCTTTTTCAAGAAAATTTACAAATTATTTTTTATATATTTGTCAACAGATGTTAAAAAATAAACAGAAAAAATACCCCCAAAATAATTTAAAAAAAACAAACATTTTTATACAAAAATCAACAACAACAAAAAATGTTAACGCTTGGCTTAATCCGACGATTGCCAGTCACACTCTACCCATAATAACGGAAAATTCCATATTAAAAGATTTTTAGGGGTCGCTCAGTTTCTAATATAATTTAAGTAGATACAGAAGGTTGTTGTAGTTTCAGGATGTAACTTATTGTATTGATGTTTTTTTTTAAGTAAAAATAATATTTATCTTTGGATATAAATTCCAAAACTCATTTCACTCTAAATAATTTAGGTGACTGAAACATGAATCTCATTAGTCATTGAAAAATATATGTAAAATTACATTTAAATTATATTTGCGTTGCTGCTAATATCCATTTTCGTGAAATAATTAACAGAGAAGCGATCAAACGTGGTGAATTTAAATTAAATTTGAATCGCATAGTAACATTTTTAATTATCATGTGATTAAATTATATCCATTTAAATGTGTGAAGCATTTCTAATATACCCATATTGAAAATTAGAAATTTGAAGTAAATGAATATTCATTTAAAAAATACAAATATTGCACGTAACCGATCTTCTAACCATCAAGTTTTTTAAACAAATTCTGTTTACATTAAATTTACTGTGTTATGAGAGTTTAATGATTGATCGATGTCATGTGACTGGTGAAGCACTGGTGATATTTTCCCATACCAAAAAATGGCAACATCGTTATAAAGAAAACCACCTAATTCATTAAATAAAGATTAAGTATAATATTATAATTAAAAAGAGATATATAAAAACACGCATGGGTACGATGAAAATACTATACTAAAATGTCTAAGCAATCGGTAATTTCTATTATCGCTTCTTCGCACTTTTACTTTCTCAACACCTGAAAATGATTCGGGACAAATCGAAAGCGCTCGTGACAGTAACAGCTATGGAACCTTTATTAATATTTTCGATTTATATATAAAACGATTATACGGAAAATCTAAAAATTAAAAAAAAAAGAATCATAAAGTAAAGTATCTCTGTTGCATTTAATATATGTCTGCTTGAATATATGTATGATCATTTCAACGTCTTGTCAGACGAGTGCTACTCCTTCAGTCACTGAACGTTCATGTGCCCGGAAATGACTTTTTAGTCCTGTCAACGAATTCACACCCTCAAGCAGACATGCCACTGAAGACGGTCATTGGTATACATACATATGCATACATACACGAATCCATCCATCCATCCATCCATCCATCCATCCATCCATCCATCCATCCATACATACATACATACATACATACATACATACATATGTATGTATGTATACACATGCATACACATACGCACATATACACATACATATCTATAAACACACACACATATATACATATATACATATATACATATATGCATACATATACAATACATACATACACATATACATATGCATACATGATGATGGCAGCAACTCGTTCTCGAGTATTGATATTACTTGATATATCTCTGGCTCAAATTACGCAAACATGAGCGCAACTAGCAGCACGTGCCAGACGGTCACCTCTATGCACCTTGCAAAGTCCAGCACATCCACTGATGACCGGGTCCAAGCTGTGATGCCCTGAACATCTACCAGGCCAGACCCTGGAAGTTCCAGAGCCTTTATTGCCATTCACGCCCATATCTGCATCAGTCCTCATTGTCCCGTTTCAAGCTACAGGCAGCCTTTTTGTTATCGAGATACACACTGATTACAAAGTATGTATTCCATCGCATATCAAGTAATGCCTGTGCTTGAAGCTTTTTATAGTGAGGAAAGACTTTGCACTGAGACAATCCCACTCTCTAAACAACTGTCACATTGAACCAAAAAGAAAAGCAAGTCAACATAATTGGAAGCAGCAGTTATCGCAGGTTTTATATCAGGGTTTTCCTTCTCCTAAAGAGGTTGCCTTCACCACGGCTTACGAGATCCCTCTCCACCCACCATACCATTTGATCCATGACTGAGACTTAAGTTGCTGGGCACCAGAGCATACTCCACACGCTAGTGGGTCATGTGTGCCGCAGCTGACAGGACCTAAGCTCCTCTGGAGGTTTCTGTCAAGGTTACCTCACCCTTAGCCTTTGGTTAAAAGAATCTTGGCCCACAAGGCCGTGGGTATCCAGTTAGACGGCGCAGGATACTTGCCGTTTATCAGAGCCCCGTCTGCGTGGCAGTGGTCACGACGTGCACGTGGGATTGATGTGTTTGGGAAAAGCACAGTATGACGCTAAGACATCTGTGTGCTTTTAACACACGTCCACACCAGGTATTGATACCACCACACATACATACATACATACATACATACATACATACATACATATAATGATGCAGAACAATTATTACATGCTTCCAGCATTTCAGGCCTACACGCGTCACAACTTTTCCATCCCCACAGGACTATTTTTTTAGACAATTGTCTGAAGGAGCATTTATACAAGATGATTTGGCTTTGTATGTCAGATAAGTCTCTCTCCCTCTCTCCCTCTCTCTCTCTCTCTCTCTCTCTCTCTCGGTTCGAAATGTTCACATCTAGCAACAAGCAAGAGCAAGATAGCCAGCAACAAGTGAAACTGCAGACCAGCTTAATGCGGGTACTGGTCTCCAGCTTAATGTTTTTTTTTAAATCAGAGATTTGCTTCTCCTAGAAGGGTTGTCTTCATCACGACTTACGTGAGCCCTCTCCACTCCACATACGCATGGAAATAAACACATGCACTCACACATGCTTGCATACATACACATGCAGGCAAACACACACATACACACATACATACATACATACATACATATTTACGTATATATTTATAAGGAGTCATGGTTGACTTCGTACTTGGGTTCGAATCTACCAACTGGCAGTAAGTGTAACTTCTGACACTGATGATTACGTAAGCATGAAGTACTAGTGTTTTTAAATGTAAATGTAATTGTTAATATTTACTTACAGATTATTATTGTAAAAAGCCCTTAGGAATTAAAATTGAGCCCCCCTTTAGGGAATTAAAAAAAAAGATCAAAATGCAATATTTTGACTTCCTGTCGTTGAATACTCTTTCACTGTTTACTTTTTATTCCCGCTGCTTCGGCATTTATAGAAACTTAATTTCTTTCAATTATTTTTAAAATTTCTGATAATCTGCAGGTCGAAATACCAGTCTACAGTGTTACGCGTTGCTATGTGACTGGGTTCGAATCTCCCGACTAGCAGTTATTATCACTTTCTATGCTAATGATTGCGTAAGCATGAGTCATTAGCTGTTTTTTTTTTTACTTAGTATTTATGGATTACGTACTGTCATCCAATGCTCATTCCAGAAAGATACTTTGGCATTCCTCTTGTTATCATGATGTTTTTACCAAACGTTACCTCCTACGTATCACTGGTGCTACCAGTTCAGGCTGTCTGAAGATGTTGGATTCCTCAGACGAAATGCACCTAACATTGATGCTTTTTATTTTTTTACTTCCTTTTGCAAAACTTAATCATGTTCTGCAAAACCAAAACCAAAAACAACAACCCACCTTCCCCTTCTTTCCATTCCCCCTTTCTCTTTCTATCCCCCCCACACTTCCTGACTGAATTCCTAACTTAAAATTTACCAATCATTAATACTGTAACCATTTTCCCTCTCCCATTGCAAAACTCATTCATGTTCTGCAAGGCAGGGAACAAAAAAACAAACAAACAAAAAAAACGATAAAATCCGCTATAAAACAACCAAACCAAACCAAACCAAACCAAACCAAACACTACAAACTAGTGATTGAAGATACAAAATGCTTGAAGAATAAAAACCTTCTACAAAATAACTGGATGCAACATGAATACTATTTCCAAAATAACTGGATTTAGCATTAAATAACCCGAAAAGGGTTGATATGCCGTAAAACAAAACAACCTAACCAAACTTACATTTTATAAAAGGTAGGAAGATATAGTATCTGTTTTGTCGTTATGATATCATCACCCCAGGTATTTTTATTTCCCAATTTGCGGGGCATAGTGTAGTATGTGTTTGGTTGGCATGATACTATATTCCCAAACATTATCTTCTCCTTTGTAGCATATATTGAGTCTACCTGATAACCTCCTCCCAAGCACGACCATTTACTTTTGGAGTGGTCAGTGTAGTATATGTTTCTTTTGCATTATATAATCTAGCAAAAATATTCGATAGGAAGGTCTTTTTATCACGATAAATTAATATATAAACGAATACACATTGGGCTTTATTATAAAGTGGAGGATTAACAAGAAGAGGAATGATGGGCACTAGTACACGCTCGAAAGACGAACTTAACTGCACTCTTAACTCTGTTTCGAAGCTTAACTAGTTCTTATTGTCGTACATTCTATGTTTCTGTTTGCTTCTATCTTCCTCTCTCCTCCTCCATCTCTTTCTATATACACACGCATTGTACTTAAAAACCCTGATGCCCTTCTGACTCACTTTGCTGCATTTTATTCTATCCCGTTGTCTGCACGCTTTTCTTTCTAATAATCTATCTATTTATATACATACACTAGCAGGCCGCCCAGTATTGCCCGGTCGTAAAATATGCTTAAATATGATATTTTGATCAATGCAGATTTCGTATTTATTATTATATTATATTGGACCCAATATATAGTAATGATTTAAAAAGTTTTTTCAAAATGACTCGCACTCAACCACCGAAAATCAAAACCAAAACGTTTCACTTACGATTTACTTTTTTCCTAATACGTTAATAACTGTACTATGAAGACATGTTTACTGCAAGGCTAAAAATTAAAACATGAATTAATGGCTATTACGTCACGTATGCATATTCGTAATGCCGTCGTTCGTCTTTCGACTAGCAAATTTCATTTTTTTTTAAATTTTCACACTTTTGCACCGATTGTCCCCTGACTTAAATCCAAATATAAAGTTAATCCGACGGTTCGAGTATCCTATATATTAAGTTTGATGTCTATAGACCAAAAATTGACGGTAAGCAAAATTTTTTAAACCAAAATATATACGCATACATAAATATATAAGAGAAAGAGTTTTGCGTTGACTATAAATATAACAGAAAGAGTTTTGTGTTCACTATAAGTTTTTTACGCAAATATTATGCAAGTATAAATCATGCAGAATATCTGCATTAATATAATTGCACGTAATTGGTAACTAAAGATGACCATTCCATAAGAAAACCGAAAAAACTAACAAGGAATTAATTAAAATGAATATTTAAAAGAATATGCAAATGAGCCATATCTTTTACAGCTAAATCTAGTTCAGCAATCCATATATATCAAATTTGTATTTGAACTTGAAGACAACCATATTGTTGTCAGCCCCCCCCCCCCCCCGCTTCGGCGGCACGGGGGACAAGATCAAAGTGTAGTATCTGTCCCGGCAGATATTGCAGGCTATGACTAGCTATGACTAGCAAAGACCAGATGTGGGGGCAACCCCACATGCCTGACCTTTAACCAGCTCCCATTTCCCACCTCTCGGGAGCTGGTCCCCTTTTTCCCTTCCCCCTCCCTTCACTCCTCACATTAAAAATTGGCCTTGTGCCTAATTTGCTCGGTGGGGGAGCAAATAAATACCATCTGTTCCGACAGATACTGCAAACAATGACTAGCTATGACTAGCAAAGACCATATGTGGGGGTAACCCCACATATCTGAACTTGGTCAATGTAGGGATCACCCTACAGACCACAGTTACTATCCAGCTCCCATTTCCCACCTCTCGGGAGCTGGATCCCCCTTTCCCTCACCCCTCCCTCTCTCTCCACATTAAAAAACGGCCTTGTGCCTAATTTGCTCAGTGGGGAAGCAAATAAATCAATTGTCAGTCCCCCCCCCCCTGCTTCGGCGGCACGGGGGACAAGATCAAAGTGTAGTATCTGCTCTGACAGATGCTGCAAGCTATGACTAGCAAAGACCATATGTGGGGGTAACCCCACATATCTGACCTTGGTCAATGTAGTGATCACCCTACAGACCAACAGGTACTATCCAGCTCCCATTTCCCACCTCTCGGGAGCTGGTCCCCCCTTTCCCTCCCTCCTCCCTCTATCTCCACATTAAAAAACGGCCTTGTTCCTAATTTGCTCAGTGGGGAAGCAAATAAATACTACAACCATATTGTTGTCAGTTGGAAAGTAAAAAAAAAAAAAAAAAAACCGAACCGGGTTCCACAGGCGTGCAGTTCTAAGAAAGAAGACTTGTTCATGAAATCAACGTTTAGGTTTAGGCAGATATAAAGAGTGGGGGGAAATTATTGATAGTGGTTTCAGCTAGATTAGTGTTTTTTTCGTGAAAGTCAGGTCAGAGGGGACCATGGGTAAGAGCTCAGACGAGCACTTGCCATAAAAATAGTTAAAAACTTTGTCTGAAATTTGCAAAAGATAAGGTCAACCGTTTCGGAACATATAAGGAAGAAACTCTCACACACATACACAAAGTGTCATTTAGATAACAGTAGAGAGAGAGAGAGAGAGAGAGAGAGAGAGAGAGAGAGAGAGAGAGAGAGAGAGAGAGAGATATGCATGGATATATATATATATATATATATATATATATAAATGCATGTATACATGTGGATTAATATATTATTAGTTTAAATATGTTAACTCATTCTCTGTCTTCTATTTGATCAGGATGCCTGTTTCACGCTCTTTACCACCATCTCTCTCTTCTCTCCCCCCTCTTTCTTTCTTTCTCTCTATCTCTCTCTCTCTCTCTATATATATATATATGTATATATATATATATATATATATATATATATATATATATATATAAGTGTGTGTATATATGTATGTGTGTCAATGTGTGTGTGTTTGTTTGTGTGTGTGGATTGATGTTTACGTGTGTGTTTGCGTAAAGACCTGATGGCCTTATGTACTATTACTTTTAATAGGCAATTAAATCCGTAAAAAAAAGAAAAAAAAAACAGCGACGAAACGAAATAAGCATAAACATGAAAACATAAATAAATAGTAAATATCAAAGTGAATTGTTATAACGGAATAATAATGGGGGGGGGGGGAGAAAAATAAAGTAAAAATAAAACGTGCCTAAGAAAAGAATAAAAGAGAGTACTTTTCGTGTGACTTCTAATCAGATGTGTTTGGGGACCATCGACTTCAGACAGCGGACTTGACTAATCACCTCTCGGCCCGCATAAGAAAACCAGTGTCATTACTTGTAGAGATTTACTAACAAATATCCATAAATAAATGATCCCCCGTGAGGATCTCTTGTAGCAAAATTGCAAAAACAGGTAAAATTGTCAAGTCAAATATATATATATATATATATATATATATATATATATATATATATCTGACGAGGCTGTTGGATCGTAAACATGGTCCAACATCCAAAACATATGTAACCAAACAGATAAAACGGTAATAAAAAAAATAAAACACATATTTGCTCTGTAATAGTATTGATCACTCTCTTCAGGTTTTTTCTAATTGCCAGTTTTACTATATATATATATATATATATATATATATATATATATATATATATATATGTATGTATATATATATATATATATATATATGTTCGGATTTTAATCATGTCAAAACGCACTTTGTTTCCCTTTGATGGATTGTTCCTATTTCTTCTGATGAGTCAAGGGCAAAATAGATTCACTAATTGATATAATAATTAAGTGATTGATTTTGTGCTACGAAACAGATACTGTCAAGAATTGCAAGTGTTAACTGAATTAAAGGAATGAATTGTAAGATGTGTGTGTGTGTGTGTGTGTATGTGTGTGTGTATGTGTGTGTGAAATTAAAAATAGATGGGGAGAAGCCTAGAGACTCCATGTTTTGCCTGTTATATGCAGGCTTTTTCAAGAGGGATGGTTAATGGCGGAGAGTCGAATATTTAGGGCTATATATACTAATAGGGGGAGTCTTTATGTAACTTAAACATTTATATACATACAGTTTATGATGGTTGTAAAAAAAAAAAAGAAATGCCCTGATTTGATTGCTGCACAATGTACATATCCATATTTATTGCAAACAAATTAAACAAATTTCCGTGAATTTCAATATCTTCTGAAAACTTTAAGTCTTTAAATCACGAAATCGATTTTAATAAAAAAAAACAAGTGAATTTACAAGTCCAACCTCCTATTGTCGGGGTGGGGGCAAAATTTGAAAATACAAGTATATATATATACTAGTTGATATAGATTTAATAATCATCAATTCAATAAGGCAAAATAGCTAAATTCAGCATTTGCCCCCCCCCCCGCCCATTTAGCCCCAAATGCCCCCGGGGGACTTCAAATCCTGGTGGAAATGAACAAACAGTGCAGTTTTAGGCCTTAACATATGTAAGTTTGAGTTCTGCACCATGCAGTCTACTATTTGCCCTTCATTTAGTCCCCCAAAGTCCCCAAGGCCTTAACATATTTAAATCTGAGTTCAGCACCATGCAAAACCGCTAAATAGACATACACAGACATTTTTGGACAAATATGGTAAAATAGTCAAAAAAATGGTGTGTTTTTATTAGCCCTAAAAAAGTCCCTGGGGCACACCCAAGATTTATCGCGAAGTTTAGACATACAAAATTATATAGAAATTAGTAAGTTAAAACTTTTCAGAAAGTTTTATAAAAATCTAAGGCATAATTTTTTTTAATAAGTGTCAATTTTAGCCATTTAAACCTGAAAGGCACCCCTAAGGGGGGGGGGCAACTGGAGTTGAATGGAGAATTCTACACATGAGCTCTATTATCATTATTCTTACTCTTTGGAAGAGCACAGAAATTGTGAAAAAATATTAATTTGGTAAAATTCATTCCAATATAAATATTTGTGCGTACCGACGGAAATGGACAAACACATAAAACACATAAATAAATCGAACTCAGCCTTTTAATTTTTTTTTTATAGCAAAAGGCATTTATTACAATCATTTTCCAAATAATGCCTGCTCCTTGTTATTTTCTTAACTGGTTATTTCATCTGCTATGTAATAAACAAAACCCTGCCGTCTCGACACCAGCTTAAAAGTCTCACACTGCTAAAACGTCGCCATATGTCTATCTCACCCGATGTTTTTCTTTTCTGCTAGACCACACGCCGGCTGTAGCAAGCCATTTTTTGTCTTCGAGTTTACGGGCCCATTGCTTCTCTTCGACCACGTGCTGCCCTTTTTTTTTTTGTCACACAAGCCTTCGTACACTTTCTAATTTGCATATGTAGTTTTTTTCAACTACTGCTGCTAATATTTCGCAAGCCAACTACCCTACAGCTCCTACTGATATTTCTCCCGCGTCCACATGCGGACTGTAACATTTCTACTTATAAGCCTTTTAGGCATGTGTGTGTGTGTTTGTATGTGTTTGTGTGTGTGCGTGTGTTTGTTTTTGTGTGTGTGTGTGTGTGCGTGTGCGTGTGTGCGTGTGTGCTTGTGTGAGTTGGTTTTCTATTGATTCCCAAACGGTTAAGACGATATGATTTTTTTTCTTTTTTTTAAATTACACACAAATGTACTTTATGTGTCCAGGAGTGTTCTTAGATAGGTTTTATATCGAAATCCATCCGATAAGCAGCGAAAATCAATAATCGAAGAAATCCCATTAAAGAAGAAACAGTCCAATTTAGACCAAAATTACCACTTTTATACAGACTAACGTCACAAGTGCATTTGAAATATTTTATCAGTGCTCAAGCAAAATAGCCCGGCGTCTAAAATCAACAGCGGGTTCTTTAATAAGACAGGGGTGCGTTCTAAACAAATGCTCCTGTTTAGATCACAATTGAACCATTGTACCTGACTGTTGCATTTTAAATTTTGATTCAGTTAATTATATTTTAAAAATTATAAAATCAACAGTATGTTCTCTACAGTGCAATGTAGATTACGATAACGTGTGGAACAAGTCTGTGCAAGAGACATTTAAGCTTCCTCACAGGATAATGTGGTAGCTTCCGGACAAGAGCAGGTTATCGACTGATCTGATTAATGAATCTTCCATTACACTGATTTCTATGACAATAAAAGTATTGAAAATGTAGAAGATTCGTTAATCGTTAATCCTAATTCAATCCAAGACAACGTCGGGTCTCTCTGCTAGTATATATATATATATATATATATATATATATATATATATATAGAGAGAGAGAGAGAGAGAGAGAGAGAGAGAAAGAGAGAGAGAGAGATATGTGTGTGTGTGTGTGTGTGTGTGTGTGTGTGTGCGTGAATTCGTTGCTTATTTTTGTATTTAATTTTTACTTCATAAGCAGTGAAGAAGGAAGATATATCACCTCCCCTTTATTTTTGTTTTTGTTTTTGCGTCGCCTTAACTTTTTTACGGGATACATTTTTTATTTTATTTTTAATTTATTTTTATTTATTCAACATTTAAATATCTTATATAAATATTTAAAAAATATTTTTATTTGTATAAAAATATATCCATGGCCACGTGTATCTGGGTATAACCCCGCATTAGGATCGATCAAACATCAACACTATTAATATTTATATCTACCTCCCTCTATCGTTATATATCTATACATCTCTCTTTCGCTTTCTTTCTCTCTCTGTCTCTCTCTGTCTCTCTCTCTCTCTCTCTCTCTCTCTATATATATATATATATATATATATATATATATATATATATATATATATATATATATATAAATAACATAAAAATATAACACGGAAATTACATAATTGTCGATGCAATAATTTATATAATTATGTAATTTCCGTGTTATATTTTTATGTTATTGCTCTGTTTACCACATTGAGCTCTCATACCCGGATTTCCTCCTGGAATTATTCCATTATAACACTATATATATATATATATATATATATATATATATATATGTATATATATATATATATATACATATATATATATATATATGTATATATATATATATATATACAATGTTATCTCTTTAGTTATTAAATGAGCCTTATAAACGTATTAATATATATTGCTTACTATTAACATTCAGTGGCTTATACAGAGTGACCCCCCCCCTAAAAAAACAAAAACAAAAGCTTAATGGAGGCCATCTAGAACATATGCTGCAGAACGGGGAAAAAAAGGACAAAGACCTTAGTGTTTTGATGTGATGCTTTGAATATAATAAACTAGTTATGACCAAAGTTTCATTTCATTCAGACAAAACACTAAGAAACGGGGCCTAATTAGCGTTGCGGCCCTTTTTTTAGGTCACCCTGTATATATATATATATATATATATATATATATATATATATATATATATCATCAGTGGTTAAAAAACCGGACTAGAGTGCTCCATGTGTAGCCAGAACAGTATATAAGAAAGTTATTACTGTGAGTTCAGAATGAATTTACATATTGTTTCCGCTAGGAAGATATCCTTAATAGATGAGCAAATATCCGACCAGCTTCGTCAGAATTCATGGATGGACTCAATGAATTCTGACGAAGCTGGTCGGATATTTCAGTTAAAATTATTACAGTTAAAATTTAACGTATATGAAATTATTACAGTTAAAATTTAACGTATATGAGCTTAACATTCTAGATCAGGGGTTCTCAACCGGTGTCTACATATGCCCTAGGGATCCATGGAATATTTCTGGGGGTCCACAGGCAAATCATAACAAAATGGGGGTCCGCAATGATATTTTGGTGGCCCATGAAGAAAACCAACTCAGAATAGTTTTTATTATTAAAAATTTAACTTCTACTGTAATTTTGTATAGTTTTTTTTCAATCATTCAAGTTATTTTAACTATAATATTTCTATTTTCCAGGTTTACCCCATTAAATTAGCTTTCACTTAAAAATAAAGCTTAATTGTATAATATTTCTTTGATTATTAAAACGTTAAAATTTATATTATTGAAAAATAGAAAATTGTCTTATGACCAATAGTTATGAAAGGGTCCACCAAGATAAAAAGAAGGGAAAAGAGGTCCGTGAGTAAAAAAAGGTTGGGAACCACTGTTCTAGATTGTCTAATGTCCGCCTGAATTGTGTTTATTGATTACTATCAGACTGTTCGTCGTTGTCCGATCGTAAAATACGTATAAATACTATAGTTTAATTAATTCAGAGTTTTTATTCATTACTATGAGGCCCACTCGGCGTTGCTCAGGACCGTATAATAAAACAATGAAAAATAATGAAGTTTGAACATAACTGTTATTCTTAGGAGAGAGGAATTGTTTTTATGTCTATATATCATTTGCTATCTCGAGCAAAAAAAAAAAAATACTTTACCTAACCTAGAACGTAAATTGCACAAATTCTGTATGAAATAATTTTAACTTCCCTAGGACATGTGATTAACAGCCCGAATATTAAATGATTTTACAATTCCTAGGACGGATAATGTACAACACGTACATTAAATATTTGTTTAGCCTCTGACAGTTACTGTAAATATGTATATCTGAAAAATTTAACATACTCTCGACAGGTATTGTACAACATATATGAACTAACTTATCTTCCCACCAAGGCCATCATAATTTTAAGAAAAATGAATTCACTGTTAGAAGATGAATCATTAGAATTTTCACCTAAATACATAACAACATTGTATTGGTTAGTGATTAGGTAACACTTGCTTCAACAGAAAATTCGTCATTACTGTGTTTCTTTTCTCACCACAAACACCACCGCAATTATAATTTTTAAGCGAAATTATATAATTTCTAGAATAGGACTCAGCATATTTTCTAAATATATATGTAAATATTATTTCAACACGTCCGTATTCTGTATGCCAGTTTCTTATTTAATAGATTGTTAGGTGAAAGTACAAAATAGTTTACAAAAATACCCTCTTCTCCCTATATTAAGAATGGCTTTCTAAATGATGACGTTATTATTTTAGCATGGTCCGTATTTCATATGTCAGATTTTATTTATTAAATTGTTAGGTGAAAGTACAGAAGAGTTAAAAAGATACCCCCCATTTTAAGAATAGCTTTCTAAATAATGTAATTCTTTCAGCATAGTCCGTATTGCGTATGTCAGTTTTCCCTCATCCCCATGTCTTAAAAAATATATATGACATAAAATAAGTGAGATCGTAAAGTTCTACAACCATTTCCGGAACTGATTCCATATCCTCCCATCTCTTTGAAAATAGATAAAAAAATAAAGAAACTTTGAGATCGTAAACTGGTTCAGCCATTTCCAGGACCGAATCCATATCACCAATCTCTCTTAAAAATAGATATGAAATGAAGGCAATTTGAGATCATAAACTGCCTCAGCCATTTCTGGGACTGACTTCATATCCCTCTGTCTCTTATAAATATATGTGAAATAAAGTAATTTTGAGATCGTAAACTGTTTCAACCGTTTCTCGGCCTGACTCCGTATCTCCACTTCTTTAAAAAAATATATATGAAATAAAGTACTTTCTATATCATGAACTGCTTCAGCCATTTCAGGGACTTACTCCATATCCCCCCCCCACACCTCTTTTCTGACGCAGCGTTTCAGCGAAATCATCTACTGGTCGTAATGCTTGGAAGAATGAACAGGCACTAATTCACCATACCCTAACCTCACCTAAAAAAAGAAGGTTTGGTAATCCCTGGTGGCCTCCAAAGTACTTTTAAAAGCAACATAACCATGCTTGTCCCCACCCATCATAGGCACATGACATCACTTCCGGAAAATGACTCATCAGTTTTTCGAAATACATGATTTAATTATAAATTGTTTGTATTTTTTAATATAGGTACTACGCTGTAGAAGCACCTTATTTAAAATTTATGCTACTCAAAAAATAAATATTTCAAAGTAAAGTTAAGGGTTAGGCAACACTTGCTTTACAATAAACTAATCAAGAAATTGGATTGAGAAACGGATACTTAATATTAACTAAAGAATAATGGAGATAATACATGTCAGTTTCTTATTTAATAAATTGTTAGGTGAAATTACAGAATAGTTTAAAAAATACCTTTCCCTCTCCATATTAAGAATGGCTTTCTAAATAATAACGTTATTATTTCAGCACGGTCCGTATTTCGTGTGTCATCCTGCCTGTCTTAAAAAATGTATGAAATTAAGTAAATATGAGATCGTAAAAAAGATATATAGGTTTGTTTTCATATTTACAGATTTCAAACCGCGAGTAAAGTTTACGTATGATTACATTAATTTTTTTTTTTTTTTGATACGAAGATATAAAAAAAAAATGAGTTGGTGTCATCAGTTAGAATTGACATAAATAAATAAAAAAATGAACGTTCCAGCCTGAAAAAAAAAAACCGAATGTACGCGCATACAAAAAAAATGTCAGCTAATGCTTAATGAACATTTTACATGTAAATTTGCCGATGTTTGTATGCGATATACATGCATGTAAGAAAGGATATCATTCGCTGTAAACCACCCTTGCTGCATGAATATTATTTCCTGAGAATTTCAGTAGTTTAATAGTTTACCTGTTAGATATTTACAAACACATACGTCTACGGTTTTATTTATATAGATAAACAGAAATACCGTTGGTATCACAAGTAACGTTAAATTCTTTTAAAAATTTGAAGTAAAAAAAAAAACGAAAAAAAAAAACTGAGACATATGCATGCGAGTATTATGTTGGTTTTAAACAGTTTATTTTTTGTAAGTAAAAAAATACTCAAGCTGATATCGAAACCAAATTCTAAAGACAGTGAGTCAAGTACGATATCCATTAGGGCAGCTTGAACGATCTTTAAAAAGTGTTTTCAAACCTACTTATTCTTGACTTAAGCAATATGTCATGTTAATGATTTACTCATGTACATTCGTAAAAAGTTGACATGTAGATAAAAATCAGATGATCGCTACGTAACATTTTTTTTTAATTTTGACCTTCTGGAGTCTTTTTTCCGGATAAAAAAAAAAAAAACGATTAAAAAGTTTTCCAAATGTCTGGATACTCTTATACTAAATTTCAAGTATGTAGATAAAAAATTCGTTGAGTATATAGGTTGAGAAGTATCTGCACAAACACACATTCTCTTTTTATTAAATATATGCACTAATTCCATTCATTCCCGTTGCAATTGTCTGGTGTACATAAATAAGACTTAGCAAATGGAGTCCAAAATGGTTTCGTCGTTGAATTCGAATCAACCGACCTGTACGAATCATGACCTCCTAGGTTTCTGTAAAAGGCTGAGTAAGCTACAGACGACCCCCCCAAAAAAAAACGGCCGAGTAGCTGAAACAATAATGTAACTTAACAGAAAGATACGGTAATAAAAAATAAAACGTATATATATATATATATATATATATATATATATATATATATATATATATATATATATATATATTAGTGATGGGACGATTTCGATACAATTACCGATCCCAATTCTTTATAAATCTCTAAATATTCATTTATAGAGTTGTTATTTTCACCGATTTCTGCAAAAAGCACATGTTAAATGTGCAGGTATTTTCCTAAGCGTAAAATTACACTTATGAAGGATGATCTATAGATTTTTGTTTTACTAGCATTTTAAAATCAATAAATATTTATTATTTTATCATTATTACCCGCAATAGAAGAAAAAGATGATTAAAAGAATCGATTTAGCATCGAAAAAGAGGCACCAATTTTTCCGATTGTGATACCGATTCCGATACCGGCAAATTTGTCGATTTTTCCGATTTCCGATTTCGATTCCGATTAATCATCTCAACACTAATATATAAACACACACACACACACACACACACACACATATATATATATATATATATATTTCTGTAGGAATATATTTTCTTATAATATATATCAATCCTTATCTAAGAAGCTAAATGTAATTACAGAGCAGTATAAGTACTAAATGACAAAATGGTTAATAAGCTTGATTATAATAACTAACAGGATTGAATTATGTATGGTTTTCAATTCAAATCAATTGATTAGTTATGATAACCGATCGTAATAATCAACCCTTTTTTGTTTTTGTTTTTTAGCTTTGTTTAGTTTCGTATATACAAGCATGTATAATAGTTTATAATTTGTTGATATTATTTTTATAAGTATGTATACACAAATTAGAATTAATAAATTTACTTATTATTAAATAGAGCATTTTGGTAGAAGATTCATAAATTAATTAAAATTGTTAGTACGAATAGTTGGGTTTAATGATTTTGTTTGATAAAAATTCAATATGGCGTAATGGAAAAATAAAAAAAGGTATTTGCAGTCTCTCTTCCAATTTTCGGATTTTAACTATGTCTAATCACACTTCAATTCCTTTTGATGGATTGATTGTTGCTATTTCTTCTGATGAGTTAAGGGCATAATAGATTCACTGATTGATATAATAATTAAGTGATTGATTTTGCGCTACGAAACAAATGCTGTCGAGAATTGTATAAGTCAACTGAATTAAAGGAATAAATTATAAGATGGTCAACATCATCAATTTTGGAATATAACTTTTTATCATTTATTCTCTCTCTCTCTCTTTCTCTCTCTCTCTCTCTCTATATATATATATATATTGTTATATATATATATATTACAGAAGGCCAGAGGGACATCGGAACCGTTGGTTTCAAGTCCTTACAAAAGAGAAATAGAGTAAGCCTCCTTTACTGAAACCTATTAAGCCTCCGCGAAAAGGAGCCTATCATAGTTCCCTTTGTACGGATTTGAAACCGACTCTACCGATGTTGTTCTGATCTTCTGTAACAAACACACACACGCACACACATTTACTCTTTTTTTTATTTCGTGGTACTATCTGGTTCGTTTGTCCATCATGCTAAACGCTGTACCGATCAATTCGTTTTTCGATTCTTTTCTTCATTCCATTCGTTTCATGGCCTTCCCAATTTCTTTTTTTTTTTTACCTCTCTCAATTGCAAACATTTTGCTAATGATCTGTCGTTATTGCTTTGCTATAGGCGTTACACGCTTTTACTGGAGTGTCCGCCAATGGCTTGGCTCCACGCCTGCACAGGCAATTTAATTGCCAATTACGCGTGACATGCGACAGGTGCTTACTAATTATTAACAACCATAGACCGGTGACAGAAGCAGCAATATCGTCTGGAAGCAGCGATCCCGGCAGGTCGAAAGCTACTTTATATTTTTATAAACATAGCAACCTAAATTCGACCTCTATTTATTTCTAGTGTACGTGTTGCTTTATAAGCATCTTTAAATTTGAAATACAAAAAAAAACAAAACAAAAAAAAAACAATAAATACAGAATGTCCAAAAAGTCACTGAAGGATGTTGAACTTAAATAGATTCTGTATTGTTGATTATATCTTTCTGTAATTTTGACACAATCCTACTAAGACATCGGGGCATTTAAGAAAAATGCAAAATTTAACCAATCTTTCTATGAAAAATTGTCTTCTAAATGTTGTATAATTTTCAGCTTTGTATATTTGTGCTCTTTCCGAAACATTAATCATGACAGATTGCAGAATCTCAGGATTGCGAATTAACTCATTTATTTCGTTCCTGATGTTTTATTTTAATTCTTGCATGGTTTGTGGTTTGTTAACATAGACTCTTTCTTTAAGATATCCCCACAAGAAAAGGTCGGAGCTAGTCAACTCTGGGAAACGTGGTGACCATTTGTCATTGCCATAGCGAAAGATGTTGTCGCTAAAACAATTTCACAACTTGCGTACGTTGTTCAATTCTATGCTTAATCATAATACATCCCTAAAAGATTATCTGTAAAATATTAGAAATAGAGAATAAAAATAATCATTAATGATAAAACTTCAAAGATTTAAAAACCTTCAGTGACATTTTGGACAACCTGTATTAAAGAAGTTTTAATATCGTTTCTAAACCATTTCCTTACGTTCGCAAAGAGACCCCCGCTGTCTTTTAGGACGCTTTACAACAGAAGCTGCACGGCTACTCCAGCACTCTCGAACCTGCATGATTGTTGGCAATTCTTGCATGCTCTCCAATCACGTGTCCTGCACTGTAGATGGCTGACAATAATGTGGCTTCTTCTATCTCAATTAAGATGACCTGACCATCTGAAGGCATCTCGAGAACTGGTTGCCGACTTCCTCTTCGTGATGACACATATAATGACCTGCTTACCATATCTTTCTCTGTAACACAAAAAGGCCTATAAAGTGAATGAACAGATATTTGAAGACCATTATCCAATTATGGACTGAAAAAAGCATGCACCGATAATCTGTTTCATAAAATTGGGGACAAGAAAACCAAGCAACAAGGATTATTATTCGTGTTATTTGGAGTTCTCATATTGAGTGTGATTTTTACAACGTTTCGGTCGATACGACCTTCGACCTTCTTCAGGTGTATTTTGTCGAAATCGGGAATGTTTCTGTCGAACTCGGGAATTTGGACGGAATTTCGAACCTAACCCTTTATTTACTTCACGAGGCTAGCATGCTCTTGTCCCGTCAACCATGACTGGATAGAGGTCCTAAGTAATTCGCAATTGTATATTTCGGTCGACCATACTGAGAATTGAACCTTCAACCTTCAGAATATCACTTTTTGCAATTGATTGTTCCAAGTACTCTAATCACTGCGCCACTGCCGAGTTCGACAGAAACATTCCCGAGTTCTACAAGACACACCTGAAGATGGTCAGAGATTACGCACCCAAGATGAGAAGAGTAGTCCGATGAATCAAAGTTACTTTCAATTTTATAATTTGTATTTTTCGGTCGCCCACTGAAGAAAATAAAGGTTTATGCTCGAAATTCTATCCATATTCTTGAGTTCGATATAAACATTCCCGAGTTCGACAAGATACACGTGAAGATGGTCGGAGGTTACATCGACCGAAATATTGTGAAAATCATGCTCAAGATGAGAACGGTAGTGTGATGAATCCAAATAATACGAATAACCAATCCTCATGTCAAAAATTCAGAAACGTCAAGGATTATCATGTTCCCCTTACAATTTTCTTCTACTGAACGTAGGTAATTTAAGCAGTTTTATTGTTTATTAAAAATAAAACAAGTACATAACTGCATATGTCTGTCTGATACCGTAATGAAACGCAAAAGTCGTTGGCTTTACATCTTCATATTCTATGAAGCATTTCCAAAGTTATGCTATGAAACCATTGATAAATCAAAACTATGTACCCAATCAGTCATCATGAGCATCCGTGTATTGCATCTGTCTAAGTTCTTTCTTCATTTGACAGAGTCCATGTCTCTATACCACACGATAAGACTATTTCAACAGTTGCAATGAAGAGTCTAATTTTCAGTTTTGATAAAACCAAATGTTTCATATATGCGATTCAAACAAGTGATTTTCTGATCAGAAAGTCTTTTACTGTGCATGGTTCAAGATCTTTGAAGGTTCCCAGATCTTTGCAGTCCATGATCCAAGATCTTTGAAGTTTGAGGCAATCTAAGTTGAGTGTTGTTATGCGTTTTACCTTATATTGTATCATTTTTAAAAAAGCTTTTTAAATTGCAATGTAAACCTACTTGCCCTGTTTCCTGTTGAAGCTGATGAAAAATTTCTGTAGCCTGGTCGATTTCCCCCGTTAACAGTTGTGAATCATCAACAAAATCAAGATTGATAATAATAACTGGCAGAACGCATTGACTTTAAAAGCATTTTATTATAATGTTCGAAACTTAGTAGACACGCTAATAGGACCCCGAATTACCGTATGCAGACTACATATAGGTGATAAAGTCATCCATGCTAATTATTATATTAGCCAACAAAACCGACCTACATCTCCCGGAACCTTATGAGTTTCACACCCTGTGTTGGTTTATGGTTTCTCCATTCTCATGACGTTGTCTATCCTGGAACCCTATTCTACCATATATTCCAAGTCTGGTGTTTAATATTTTGTCTTTTCAGCACAATTCGCATTATTGAAATCATTTGCACGACTGTTCTTATCTGAACTGTTATTTACACAACGTTTCGATTAATGTAACCTCCGGCCTTCTTCAAGTGTATCTTGTCGTACTTGATCATCTTTTTGTCGAACGGAACCCTTTATTTAATCCACGAGGGTTGGATAAAAAAATTGGCAAAATTCTGTTGTAAGTTACATTCTTCTGGAGGTTGAAGGTCCCGCCCGTAATACGGGCGACACTCTAAATATCACTGAGAATTACTTAGGACTTCTACCCAGGAATAGCCGGCGGAACGATAGTATGTTATTCCTGAAGATTAAATAAAGGTTACAATTCAAAATTCCGTGAAGATTCACAAATTCACCACTATTCTCATATTCTCTCGTACGGTATAATCACGTTGACACACCAGTTCCCCTTAGATCACCGAAGTTAAGCAACGTTGAGCCTGGTCAGGACTAAAATGGATGACCATTTGGGAATCTCAGTAGTATATGTGTTTCCTGTTTATCTCGGCATTGTTTCTAGTCTTTCTGGACTTCTTGCCACTAGGCCCAAACTGTGCTGATTCATGAGGTGAGGTTGGTGATTGCACAGCACTTGCCTCACAATTACACGCGCAGCAACCCTTACCAGGGGTATCCATTGTCTTTCAAGACTGAACGAAGGCGTTACTAATCTTATCTTTTATAATCTTTTACTAGGTCTTATTTATCCTTATTGGAAACAATGTTATTACCATGTCAATATTTTGGTATATCCTTTTTTCTATCTGGAAATTCGTCGTTTTCTGGTCAGCTTTTCTATTTCCCTTGTTTATTTTTAATAGTACAGCATAACGTATCTAATGGGATTTTAATCAGTCTCATCTTTATACATATTTTATCGTTCTGCAACTAGTATCATTATATACTTATATGCGATAACTCCGGCAATTCTAAATAAGAAATCAAAATCCTTTTTTCACATTAATTTCTAAAACATATACTTTTTTTTTGAGGGCAAAAAAGCTATTTCCTGTAAGTCATGTAATTTTCTATTTTATGTTGGCAATCGCTGTCCCCGGCTTCCATTTTCTAATGCGTTTGTAACGCTGAAAAACAAAATGTAAGACGGATTTTCTCATGTTTTTTTTTGCATGAAGAATTTTCTTTGTAACTTTATACTAGTCTAGATAGAAAAGATACAATCTTCTCTTCTGACAAAATACTTTCAAATTTTTATTGTTTGTCTCACTTGTTCTGCAATTCTATTTGATTGTGAATGGTATGAGCAATACCAAATATTCGTTTATCATGAATCGAGACTCGTCTTGATCCAAATAGTTTTTCTTATTAAAAAGTCACAACTTATCGAGACCCCAAAATGCTAAGGTTTAATGAGTTTAAGACCTACTGTGAGACAACACTGTGATAATTGGTAATAATTGTGACGATTAGACAACATTTGATTATTTAAAAGAAAAGTGTGCGGTGGATGTGGACATCAGAGGTCTTGTTGCACTTTTTCCACTGAGTGATGGTTCTGCAATTCCATTTGATTGTGGATAGTAAGTGGCTGTTTTCCATGAAATAAACCCAATATTCGTTAATCATAAACCAAGACGTTGGTTTTGATCACATTATGTCAATAGTAAGTGATGGTCTTATTAACTCATAATTTATATTTTCATTGCTTAAACACTACACCACTCTCATAACATAATGACACTGATGGTATGAATAAGAATAGTTTCGCACTCAGGAGTCACCACTTGTCAAAGCCAAATACTACTCTAAGATAAAGTTTAATGAATGGTAGGTAGATTGTGAGACAACACTGCGATAATTGGTAATAATCGTGAAAATTATACAAAATTGGATTATTTAAGAGAAAGTTGCACGATTGAGATTGACATCTGAGGTCTTGTTGCACTTAAACACATCTTGAGACAACTGAATAGACGGTGGATAATTACAGACTAGGACAAGTTGTCCGTCAGCATCAGATAGGCGAACAAGTTTGTCTATATCATAAGGTAAATGAAACTGTGGCAAATGTTTCTTCATCATCTGCCTTGTTTGAGTAGAGTAGCAATTCAACACATTGATATTTCCACGGATGTTAATGTTGGCAAATCGTTGTGAAATGAGAATATGGACTAATTTTCTCAGATACAATTTCAAAGATAGCAACTCCGTCATTATAGGGTTAGGGTTAACATTACCGCAGTGATGCGAGTCCTGCTTAGAAACACATAACAATAGCGGGCAAACAGTACCGCTGTGATGCGAGCCATACTTGGCAATTAGAAGTTTCTTTGGAGATGGTTCTGCAACATGGAAAACACTTCTAATGCAGGCACATATTCAATGTCTATGACGACTTTGAACGTCAAAGTTGGATGTTAGGTTCGAGTAAAGTTTAATCATGAATTATCTACAGAGACCGACGGACAGGAAAAAAGATCAGACTTGTTTTCCGCAATTGGAACTTAAGGAAAATATCCACGTAATGTTGGAGAAAGGGAATCTTTTAGTCGGGATCTATGTTGTGATTTGGTTGGTTGTTTTTGTTTTACAGCATATCAACCCTTTTCAGGTTATTTAATGCCGAATCCGGTTATTTTGAAGAAAAGTTTTTAATAGAATATATTTGTTTTTTGTTTGTTTTTTTAAAAGTCGGTTTCTATTTAACCCATAGTTGGGACCCTAACAGGTACTACAACTCCGGGTCAGAGTGGACCTGAGAGCAATGTCAATTAAGGAGTGGCTCCACACTTCTTTAAGCCCGCAAACTGGCGCCTCACCATCGGATAAAGTTTAAGGTCATATCCAGGACCGTTGGGATTTGGGATTATGGGTTCTAGGTTTACGTTTGTTTTTGGTATTGTGACTTGTCATCTTGAGGTTGAAATGTTTGTGGAACCCAGAGTTGTTAAAAGCATATGAGAGAGAGAGAGAGAGAGAGAGAGAGGGAAAGAGAGAGAGACAGAAAGAAAGAAAGAAAAAAGAGAGAGAGAAAGGGACAGAGAGAAAGAGAGAGATAAAGGGAGAGAGAGGGAGAGAGAGGGAGAGAGAAAGAGAGAGAGAGAGAGAGAGTAAAGAAAAGAAGATTTTCCTTGAAAACGATTAGAAAAAAGAAAATGCACAGCGGTTTCCACTAAAATAGTATCGAGAGGCTCGGCCGGAATCTAGTGCATGAACCCAGACTTCTTTTATTAAATGGCAATGCAGCAGCACCTATATTATACACCTGCGATCAAGACAACGTCCATAACGCCAGCCTAGGAAAATCGTTTATAATAAAATAAATGTTTAAATAGAAAGCGAATTAGCCAAGTCCTCTTCAGCTACGGGTCATACAAAAACTTCTGACCGAGTACGCAGCGCTTTGTCAGAAACACTACTCATCTTTAAATAGAACTAAGTGACGAAGTAGAGGAAGCGAGTGTTAGGGTGATGGCGAAGAAAATGTATTTATAAACCGTTTTTTACTCTCCATTATCTTGGTTTTATATGATGTAACGTTACGTGACGTTACACTTTAGCAATTCATAAAAATTAACCCGGAAAGAAAGAAAGAAATAGGAAATCCGACTCACTTTATTTTATTTTTTTTTTAACATAAGTCGTTTATTACTGTTTTACTTTCTCCCCGTCACGACACCAAAGTCTCTCTCTACCACTGCGGGACCACCCGTCCATTTCAGTCGGAACGCGCATTTTTTTTTCTTCCAACCGAACGCCTGTCAGAGCCAGCCCATTCTTGGTTTCACTTTACGCGTCCATCTGCTTCGGTGTGGACTTTGTTTCTCCCCGACCTCGCAGGCCAGCTATCTTACACTGCTGCTGATATTTTCCCACGTTCTCATACGCGCTCTGTTACATATGGAGTCACTAGAAAAAAGGAACCTAAGTATTGTACTTAGTATAAGGTTTTCTTGTCCCTTTACAGGGAAATTTGAGATAGGTTCCGTTCCAATAGTATATTCGAGAACAATTGTTTTTAGTTCCGAAGTGGGAGGATAAATACAAATTGAAATTTGTTTACCATGTGCTCTACACACAGAATTCATAAGTAGTAGTAGTAGTAGTAGTAGTAGTAGTAGTAATTAAATAAAAGAAGTGATTACTTGGTTAGGCTCAGTTTTTTCTTTACTTCACTACTGTGTTTTTCCTAACTGCCACTTCCCCGATATAAAATATAGATGCAGATAAAAGGTGGCACTATTCGCTTAAGATGGACAAAATAATAAAAAAAAAAT
This sequence comes from Euprymna scolopes, assembly GCF_053919585.1. Classification (NCBI taxonomy): domain Eukaryota; kingdom Metazoa; phylum Mollusca; class Cephalopoda; order Sepiida; family Sepiolidae; genus Euprymna; species Euprymna scolopes. The sequence goes on along the minus strand of NC_136501.1, from coordinate 57,027,352 downwards.
ATTGAATGCCGAAAACAAAAAAAAAATGTTTGGATGTTATATAGAAATCGATATGTCAGCAGTTAAGAAATTCAAATTAGTTTAAATATGACAGAGTCTTTTCAGGAATTCCGTGACACCAATGAAATCCTCTTTCGATTTCACATAAGGTCACTAGAGTCCAATTATCTATTCCAATTATCGCTGTTTTGTAAAAAAAAAAAAAAAAAAAAGAAAAAAAGACAACAACAACGAAAACAAACAATGTATAAACTAAGAATTTTCACAGATAATTTTTTACGAGGAATTCAGAGCTGGTATTCATCAGATATTTAGTAGTTTTACAATGATATCGTGGGGTCTGCGTTCGTGCCTGACACCCATCCATAAAAAAGGTGACATGTTACTTTAAATAAAAAAAATAAAATTCACATACCATTAAAGTGATAATTTGGAATTATTTTTTACTAGCCCAAGTGCCCGGCGTTGCTGGGGTGTTTGGAGTTGTGTATTGAGCAAAAAAAAAAAAAATAATAAATAAATAAGTGGTAGTAGGTAGGCAAGCTCGAACACGTACTGCGAAAGAGGAAAAGAACGTTGGGAAAAAACGTATTTCCTGTTGCGACATCGCCAAACCGGAAGTAACTTAGGTTAAAATCAAGGCTGAACAATCGAAAAAGAGGCGATGATTTTCGAAAATGTCGGTGAAAAAAGCGATCACTCCCTGTAGAAAAGTGTCCAGTTGAGGATGAAGAGAATAATTTTTTGGCCAATTTTTCGATATTTGTCGTCCGAAAGATCGAGCTTCAGAATGATACCAATCTCCTAAAAATCTGTTCCCTCTGTCGAAAATTGTAGGCATACATACATACATGCATACATATGTACATCCATACATGCATACATACATACATACATACATACATACATACATACATAAATACATACATACATACATACATACATACATTTAAACAGACAGGTGATATTTATATTATAGATGTTCAGACTATACTTTTCATCGTTAGATCTTTTTCTCACAACGATTCGGTCGACATAATCTCTGATCTTCTTCAAATATGTCTTGTTTAACTCGAGAAACTTCATTTCGAACTCCGAAATCTGTACGCATATTAAAACTAAACTCTTTATTTAATTCACGGGATAAGCTTTCTATACTGTGCATTTTTATCCGTTGTGCTACGGACCCCTAGCGTAACAGATAAAAGTAATAAGTTATAATCAGTTCTAAGTGTCTGCCTATTTAATTCACAGTACGGGCGATATTTGGAATACAATTACAAATTATGTAAAACTTTTAACCTGTCTTGGCTGAAGGAACTAGATGTGTGTGTCTGTGTGAAAATATTTAATCAATAAACTCTTAAACTTTTGCTCATATGAAACTGAAATGAACAGGAAATGGTAATCATACACCAAGGATGGTTTATAACAATTCCTGAGTTCAACATAAAGATTTCCGATGTCCAGCTAACGACTGACTAGAATCTCCCCAAATCTACATCTCATCACGTGTCTCATTACATACCTCAGACCAACAGCTGATGTAACCCCAATCTAGTTATTTGTTTATGCAAACGAAAAATCATGTTTACATCTATTTTTTTTATTTTCACCTACCTTTTGCGATATTATTATATTATACGTCGATCATTTTTCCCCAATTTTTCTAATCATAATAATTGATCCAGTGACCCGCCGTCGATCGAATCAATTTATAATAATAATAATAATAATAATAATAATAATAATAATAATAATAATAATAATAATAATAATAATGTTTTGACACTTAGCCCTGTTTGGCACAGTTAACACAGATAGTACGCTATGATCACAGCTCAAAGAGTCACAACATTACATTTACACCTTTTTATGTTTCGCTACGTTGCCTCCGTTTAGTCTCAATAGTGATGGATGCCCATATAAGGTATGCTGCGTGTGTAATTTTGAGGCAAGAGTTGCGCAGTTCCAACTACACCTCTCCTAAATCAGCACTGCTTGAGTCCAGTGAAAATGAGACGTGGTAGACGACCGGAAAGAATGCGGAGGTAATAGCAGAGCACATGCAGCACTTGAAATTCATAAATGGTCACCCATTTTTACACTAACCAGGCTAAATGTTGCTTAACTTCGGTGACCTAACGATAACCGGGATCTCAACATGAATTAATCCTCATCTACATGATTCCGAAACTTGAGTATCTTTTAAACAATCATTTAAACATGTTTAACCCAAGCTGGGCCGTCAGAAATTTGCATTCTCATGAATTAGATTAATTGTGTTGAGTATATTTTCGTCTACCTGCCATTCTCTGCTGTTACGGAAATACGTATTCAACGAAATAAGTAATGTATGTTTTAGTGGGCGTGTCGTTTCCTATAGGGGAGTCATTTTTTTTTCATCCAGTGATAGTTTCCACTTGGATAAAATAAAAAAACGAAAAAAACAAAAACAAAACAAAAACGCGTTAATAGCCGCGAAATACAACTTCATCGTTTTTATTACACTGAGCTGGACTCGAAAATAAAATGGCGACTGCCGCCTCGTCGAAAGTGAAAAAAACGTGTCGGTTGGTAGCGACGGCATTCCAGCGGGAGGTTGGGAGGAGCGGTAGGCTATTTTAGGTAATAGATAATTAGATTGAAATTGATTATTGCTTTCTCTTTCTCGTTGTCAAAGTCTATTTCCAATTCTATTACACGTTTTTTTCATTAGTCAATCTCGTTTATTTTTATCGAAGCCATTATATTTTCAATTCACATATCATTAGTTCTGTACATATAAATGCATTTATCTCTTTCTCTCTCTCATTCTCTCTCTCTCTCTCTCTCTATATATATATATATATATATATAAAATCATTAGTTGAGAAGCAATAAATTTCTCGATTGCAGGTTCTACGAAAGAACTCTATTTGCTTTAATTGCAGATTTGGCAACTATCAATTAGTTAAAGTTCAGCTTGGTTTAACAATTCATTATGAAAAAACTGAAACCCGAGAAGCATTTGCAAATTATTAATGATACTGAAAAAAAAATGATGACCGAATAATTTCACGAAATGAACATGTAAGCTGATCGTTCATGCGATTAATCCAATTAGAATATTTTCTTGTAAAGTCTCATGGGAAACCAGACCACTTGGAAGACAATACTCGATGCATTATTGCAGAAATACAGCCTAATTTAATGCGTAGTGTTTGTGCAATTGTACCTCTAGATTACGCTATGTATGCGCAAGCCTCAGGAGCCACATATCCGAATTTGTATTTAAGTTATAAACCACTTATTTGTATAGTAAAAATAATTTTGGGGAATTATTGTAATTTAAACTTTGCCGCTTCTAAAACAAACGCCCCGAACCTGTTCATTAGAGTGTTTGTTTGATGTACCGGTGTTTGATTAAATAAATTAAATGAAATCAAGAAATTCACTCTAAACATCTTTTTTCAACGAACGATAACATCAGACAACACTACGGCTTAAGGTTAATTCTTATGAAGGAACAAAAAAAAATAAATAAAAAGGGAACTTCGATTTAAATTCGTATTATTTCGAGTCATCGAACTACTGTTCCCATCTTGAGTGCGATTTCCACACCGTTTTCGGTCGATGTAATCTCTGGCCATCTTCAGGTGTATCTTGTCGGACTCGGGAATGTTTTTGTCGACCTCGGCACGGGTTTGTAGCGCAGTGGTTGGAGTACTTGGAAAAATCAATTGTAAAAAGTGATATGCTGAAGGTTTAATGTTCAATTCTCAGTGTGGTTGACAGAAATATACAATTGCGAATCACTTAGGATCACTATCCAGTCAGGTCTGACGGAACGAGTGCATACTACTCCTCTAATGTAAATAAAGCGTCCCGTTCGAAATTCCGTCCAAATTTCTGAATTCGACAGAAACATTCCAGAGTTCGACAAGTAACACCTGAAGAAGGTCGGCGGTTACGTCAACCGAAAGGTTGTGAAAAATCACACTGAATATGAGAAAAGTAGTCCGATAAATCCAAATAATACGAATAACCAATCCTCATCTTAAAAATTCCGAAACCGATGTAAACAGTTTATGTAAAGAAATACTAGGTTGGTACAAAAATAATGTCGTTTTTTGATGTTTAAGTATATATATATAAACGACATTATTTTTGCACCAACCTAATAGATATAGGATAATTAGGAAGCCTTATGGAACAGTTATTTTTTATCAATGGTATCTGTGTTGTTTATGTTGAGTTGTCATGAGGGTACATTTTATAGTGTTAAGCTGTTTATTGTTGTTGCAGATATAAAAGGCTTTGCGTTTAGCGTTTGTGTGGAAAATTGAGGATATTTTAAAGCCTTGTAAGTGTTTTTGATATAGATTTATTCACTGCAGAGGTAAAAAGGGGACTGTAAATGTTAAGGTTTTGAGGAACGAGCCTCTGATCATTCTGGATTTTTTTTCTGTTGTAGTCGGAATAGAGATGTATAAGATAATTTATATTCAAAATAAAATACGTATGGTCTACGTTTATAAGCCATTTTACAAAGCAATACTCTGTAAAATAAGCAAATATTTATTTATCTAAAAGTACTATTTCGACGATATACGCCATCATCAGAATTTTATATATATATATTTTTCTTTTTATCCTCGCCATGGTAGTAGATTAAAGAATACAGTAGTATAGAATCTGCGTGTTTTTCTTTCAGCGGTGATATTTTCTCCTGTCCGGGAGATAACGTTTGGTACGCATGATATGAAAGTCAAAGTTGTATTCTCCGTGATATAAGTGTTGTTTAAATCTTAAAATTGTTTATTTTATATAACACTAGCAGTTCAGCCCGGTGTTGCCCGGGTGTTTGGAGGTGTATGTTGAGCAAAAAAAAAAAAATAGAAAAAAAAAAAAGCAGTCAATATTTTTTGAATTTTGACCCCCTATTATGACCCATTAACATTTATTATTTTGGGCTCAAATCAAGTTATTAAGTTAGATCCATGTCCAAGGAACCTATATTAATAATTTCAAGTGTTTAAACCCAAAATTAGTGGAGGAGATTGGTAGAGTTCTCAAAGGTCAAATCGTTGAACTTTGGCCCTTTAACCGCCAAATCTCTAGCCGAAAACGGATTACAAAGATTTTCTCAAATCTCGGTATCCTGTATATCAAATTTCGAGTCTGTAGACTGAAAATTGACAGAGTTATTGCGTAGGAAAATGTACACACACACACGTTCACTTTTATATATATATAATAGATTGTGCCGTGACTAGACTTACAAACGCACTCATTTAAAAACTCAAATAATGCTTATCTAACGGAGAACATAACCTTTACTCCCACCTACAATTTATATTTGTTAGTTTTTTATAAACGAAAATATTTAGGCAGTTTGGAGTGTTGTGTATAATTATATCAAGGACGTTAAGCCTGTGATTATTTTCGTATTCAGAGGTGAAGGTAATTATTTATTTAATTTTAGTTCATTTTATTACTTTATTGGACAGACTAATGGAATATGAATATGTAGATAGCTTGTTATTGTGGTAGGGGATCCCATCCTCATGTGTAATTGGCTGGCGAACGAAACAAAGGTCGCGTAAAGAAGACACGAAGTACACAGATATATGATAACAAATAAATGTAGATTTATTTACATTTAATTACAAATCAAGTTATTAAGAGTTTGTTGCGAATGATGAATGGGTAATCTTACTTGCGTTTAGGCCTCAATATTCTTTGAGAGTTTGAAAGCAGTCTGGCTATCGCCAAAACCGGGAGGTCGTTGCCGTCACATCTGCATTGTCCTGAGATCCAGTGAAAAGAGAAAGCAAGGTACAAAACGAGTTGTATCGCCCACCCTGGTGGCAAGGCGTTGTGTTACCAGAATTGAAGGACAATAATCGTATTTACCTTAAGGTCCTTCGTTTGTGTCAGTGTGTCAGTTCCCATAAATATATAAGTAGTGCTTCATCAATATATCTAAAGTAGTTTGGGGATAGGACGCATTTAAAAGGGCGGTTCCGTCAATATTAAAAAAAACCCCACAAACAAAGACTCCATAGAGAGAACACTCCATGGGGCAATCATATATTTGTTTGTATATAATATATCGTTTTTGATGTAGTCACATACTCTATGCCCATGGCGATCTTTGGGGTCGGGTTTTAAAGGTTAGCCAAAACCACTATCAATAATTTCCCACACTCTTTATCTGTGCCTAAACCTAAATGTAGATTCCATGAACAAAGCTTCTTTCTTAGAACTGCACCCCTGTGGAACTCTCTTCCGATTGCCTGCTTTCCAGCTGACTACAATCTGATTGTCTTCAAGTCCAACAAACAACTTCTTGCTGAACCGCCCCCTAACTAATCCAATTTACAAAATTCCAACTACTTACGTTTACTACGCGATAATCACATTGACTTATGTATACCCATTAACCCTTATCCTTGAGTGGCCTCCTGGCCTTGATAAGTGATGATTCCTGTGTAAAATAATTTCTATATAATATATCGGTGCAGAGTTTATTATTGATTTTTATCTCTTACTTTATTGTCTTCTTCATACTGAATAAGCTATTATTCTAATCTATTTCTAAAATAGTTTTGCGTCAATACCATGGTGCCCAGCTAATGATGTTATCCTTTAAACCTCATTTTTATAAATAGTAATAATTATATCTGGTTTATAATCGACAATTTGTCCCATATTCTATCCGTTTAATACCAGAAAACTGTTAGAAACTATCTGAGCGATTCGACATTTACCCCCTAATCAATACTAATTAACTAGTCTGCAGTTCCCTTGGTACCCCGGTTCTTTATCATGGTATTGTTAGAAGTTATTATTTTGTGTGATTAAATGACATATTTTAATACTGTTACAAGCAGAACCAGTGGAAATCCAATGGTGGTTAAATTTATTTAAAACACAATATATATAAAATTAATATAAATAAAAACAAATAACGGCGAATTTAAAAGAATTTTTTAGCAATCTCTTTTTAACCTTTTAGAGCTAAAAATAATTGATTAAAAAATTTTTTTTTCAATGAAAATTCAACACACTGCCATTGAGTTGCTTTTCTTTTCTGAATATGTTTTAAATCTCTATATATAAAAGGCAAAATGTGAGTGTGTGTGTGTGTGCATTTTTCTGTATGTCTGCAAAAAGCTTTTTTCGCCGGCCTTCGCGGTCGGCTCACTTCTTCTTAAAACGTTTAATCATAATATCTACGACTTAAGAACGGAGGTCGCGGCTATCTTTTATTTACCCGACTTTTACAAGCTATTTTCCAGATATTTTTCGATCGCCGCGTCTTCGAAAAGCGAATGACGGGGCGGGGGAAAAAGAAACTGGCTTCCAGCGCAAAACTAGGTAAAACATCACGCGACTTAACTTTCTCGCACGTGTTTATTTCGCTTTATGTCAACTTAAGACATATATCATTTCCTATCCCCTCGTGACCGAGATGGTTAGGTAGCAGGGGTTTTTTTTCAATTTCGTTTCCATCTTTGCGTCAAGGCTTCGGGGTTCAAGCCAACCTTCCTACTAAAACCTTTTTCCTTTTACACCTCCAAACACCCGTACAATTTTTTTAAACAGGGTTGTTTTGATCTACCCCCACTAACACACACACCTCCAAACACCCCGCTAGTAAAATATAAAGGAACAAATGTCAATTCACTTGCTCATTTTGTTAAATTAAAAAAAAAAAGAAACTATATTAAAAATTTCTTACAGTCTCTGCTCAACATCACTATTTTTTAATCATAAAATAAAATAGCCAAGTTAAAACCATAAGCAATCAACTATCTTCTTTTTGTTTTGCAAACTTTTGAAGGGGAAATGGTTTTAATGATTTTAAACTGATAAAGGGCGACCATAAAGGAAAGTAATTGGTTTCTCATAAATTAATGTTTGCGATGATGATTTATTTTTGACGTAGGGACAAGTAAATTAATTAGATGGTAGGAAGGGGAGTTTAATTTTGGAATTACTAAAGAGATTTTGCAAAATCTAAAACATTTGGTTATGGTTACGTTAGTGTAAAGATGTGAGATTATCGATATTGACGTGTAGTATGTATTCGGAGTGTTTTATATGGGTTGGACTAATTGTGTAAACGAGTGTACCAGTATTTCTGAAATTTTTCTGGCTAATTTATGTGGTGTGCTATCGATACTTGATATAATGGACCTCGTGTTGATGTCCGAAAACACACGAAGCAAACAGTCCATTTTGTGCGTCCGTGTGGAGAGAAGTTCATGGAATTCCTATCAGTTTTTTCACCTTCGTTGGCTTTGTGTTTTTTCTATGTATTTTGTTCTATCTCTATTTAATATATATATATATATATATATATATATATATATATATATATATATATATATATATATATATACAACATTTTTTCTCTGAAGCATATTTCATTAAAAAAAATAGACGTTCTTTTGTCTATTAATTTGATTTTTGATCCTTTAAAACTTCTGAATAACGGTCTTCACTTCGGGCAGGAACTGGCCTATGAAATTGCCTTATTTAGCGTAAGTCAGAATAACGATATTCACTTCTGGCAGGAACTGGCTGATGTAATCGCCACATTTATCGTAATTCCGAGTACTTTCCAATCATTCCGGATTCTATTTAAAATTATCTATGTCAGAGTAGCGTTCGTTTTCGTTGTCTCGTTTCCGCGTTCAAGGATTTCAAAGGTTCAAAGAATATTTTGGCGGTTTTAATCAATGCTGTTCATTGTATGGTCTCAGTCATCCCCTTTATTCTAATTTCTCTTAATTTTTTTCCGTTTTATATTTTGGACTGTTCTTAGTGCCAAAGTGATTATTCGTACTATGTTGTTTTTTCTCCATGTTCCATATTTATTTCAGTTTTTGACAAGTTCCATATATTTGGTTTGTTTTTCTGCTTCTTTGATCTCGAGTCTGTGATTTTCTGGGACGACAAACTCGTAGCGATTTGCAGTTGTTTTCTTGTTTCTTAGTCTTTTGAATCGTGAAAAAGCCGTTTCTTTTTTTCAATTTTGTTTTCAACTAATTTTTCATCTCATACTGTTCATTGCAACGTTGCTTATGATAAGATTTTCTGTTATGCACTTAGCTAACTCTTATGATCAGAATTTCTTAGCTTATGATCAGAATTTTTTAGCTTATGATCAGAATTTCTTAGCTTATGATCAGAATTCCTGTTATGCACTTGGCTAACTCTTATGATCAGAACTTCTTAGCTTATGATCAGAATTAGCTTAGCTTATGATCAGAATTTCTTAGCTTATGATAAGAATTTCTGTTATGCACTTAGCTAACTCTTGTGATCAGAATTTCTTAGCTTATGATCAGAATTTCTTAGCTTATGATCAGAATTTCTTAGCTTATGATCAGAATTTTTTAGCTTATGATCAGAATTTCTTAACTTATGATCAGAATTTCTTAACTTATGATCAGAATTTCTTAGCTTATGATCAGAATTTTTTAGCTTATGATCAGAATTTCTTATCTTATGATCAGAATTTCTTAGCTTATGATCAGAATTTCTTAGCTTATGATCAGAATTTCTTAGCTTATGATCAGAATTTCTTAACTTATGATCAGAATTTCTTAACTTATGATCAGAATTTCTTAGCTTATGATCAGAATTTCTTAGCTTATGATCAGAATTTCTTAACTTATGATCAGAATTTCTTAGCCTATGATCAGAATTTCTTAGCTTATGATCAGAATTTCTTAGCTTATGATAAGAATTTCTTAACTTATGATCAGAATTTCTTAGCTTATGATCAGAATTTCTTAGCTTATGATCAGAATTTCTTAACTTATGATCAGAATTTCTTAACTTATGATCAGAATTTCTTAGCTTATGATCAGAATTTCTTAGCTTATGATCAGAATTTCTTAACTTATGATCAGAATTTCTTAGCTTATGATCAGAATTTCTTAGCTTATGATCAGAATTTCTTAACTTATGATCAGAATTTCTTAACTTATGATCAGAATTTCTAAGCTTATGATCAGAATTTCTTAACTTATGATCAGAATTTCTTAACTTATGATCAGAATTTCTTAACTTATGATCAGAATTTCTTAGCATATGATCAGAATTTCTTAACTTATGATCAGAATTTCTTAGCTTATGATCAGAATTTCTTAGCTTATGATCAGAATTTTTTAGCTTATGATCAGAATTTTTTAGCTTATGATCAGAATTTCTTAACTTATGATCAGAATTTCTTAACTTATGATCAGAATTTTTTAGCTTATGATCAGAATTTCTTAGCTTATGATCAGAATTTCTTAACTTATGATCAGAATTTCTTAGCTTATGATCAGAATTTCTTAGCTTATGATCAGAATTTCTTAACTTATGATCAGAATTTTTTAGCTTATGATCAGAATTTCTTAACTTATGATCAGAATTTCTTAACTTATGATCAGAATTTTTTAGCTTATGATCAGAATTTCTTAACTTATGATCAGAATTTCTTAACTTATGATCAGAATTTTTTAGCTTATGATCAGAATTTCTTAACTTATGATCAGAATTTCTTAACTTATGATCAGAATTTTTTAGCTTATGATCAGAATTTCTTAGCTTATTATCAGAATTTCTTAGCTTATGATCAGAATTTCTTAACTTATGATCAGAATTTCTTAGCTTATGATCAGAATTTCTTAGCTTATGATCAGAATTTCTTAACTTATGATCAGAATTTCTTAACTTATGATCAGAATTTCTTAGCTTATGATCAGAATTTCTTAGCTTATGATCAGAATTTCTTAACTTATGATCAGAATTTCTTAGCTTATGATCAGAATTTCTTAGCTTATGATCAGAATTTCTTAACTTATGATCAGAATTTCTTAACTTATGATCAGAATTTCTTAGCTTATGATCAGAATTTCTTAGCTTATGATCAGAATTTCTTAACTTATGATCAGAATTTCTTAGCTTATGATCAGAATTTCTTAGCTTATGATCAGAATTTCTTAACTTATGATCAGAATTTCTTAGCTTATGATCAGAATTTCTTAGCTTATGATCAGAATTTTTTAGCTTATGATCAGAATTTCTTAACTTATGATCAGAATGTCTTAACTTATGATCAGAATTTCTTAGCTTATGATCAGAATTTCTTAGCTTATGATCAGAATTTCTTAACTTATGATCAGAATTTCTTAGCTTATGATCAGAATTTCTTAGCTTATGATCAGAATTTCTTAACTTATGATCAGAATTTCTTAACTTATGATCAGAATTTCTGTTATGCCCTTAGCTAATTCTGTGTTGTGTCATTCATAATCTTCAATACTTACCAGTCTTGTCCCCCCCTTCTCTTTTCTTAACGTAGTAATAGTCAATATCATTACTTGGATTTAGTGCATTGTAATTATTTCCCAATCTTCTGACACAGGTTAGCGAGTTCTTATTTTGTCTAATGTATGAATTGTCCAGATACATTAACCACAATACTGCCCAGTTGATTTTTTTGCTTTTTCTATTAAATAACCAAGTTGTTAAGAATTTTCTTGCCTTATCTATTTATTAATACGATAGCGTGTGCGTTCTTTTGTGTGTCACGCTTACATCCGGGTCGTTTAATTGTTATGAAATTCCATCAAAAAAATTGGTGTCGCTGTTGAGGCAAAGCTAATAAAAATGATTTGTTCGTCTTCGCCTTTTGGCCAAGATCAAAGAGTAGTATCTGTTCTTCAGATGCTACATTTCAATTTCTTCTACGACTAAGACAATTTTTTGTTCCTTTTCTCCACGTTAAAAAACGACCCTGGTGTCTAAATTTGTCCCGTGGGGAAGCGTTGTAAATAGGTACTATATTTAATGTAACAAGGTTTTAATATTACAAAAGTAACTCGAAAAAGTAATTTCTGATTTAATTAAAAATGCGCCGGAAATGTTCCTTCTGATTAATTATAAGATATCCTGAAAAATGTCCCTTCTGATTATTTTTCTTGTTAACTGACCTCCCCACAAGGGCCGAATTGGAATGAGGTCGGTTAAAAATTTTTGGGGAACCAGCTCCCAAAAAGTGGCACTCTGGTCAGTAACAGAAATAAAAATTGTATCAGCAATGAAGGATTTCTCCCCCATTAACCAAGAACAAAACAAGGGGGGTTAAGTCACTGGAATGCTGAGACTGGTACTACACTCATAAATTCATGTTGAAGCAATGGTTGCCTAATTTTCTAACCATGTCAATGTTTTTATGTATTAATTTCGAAAAGCTGCTGAAACAGTTTATGATTTAAACATTACTTTATTTTAAGTATATTTTAAATAGTGAGGTGGGAGATATGAAGTCAGTCTCGGAAATGACTTAAACCTTTACGATTTAAACATTACTTTATTTCATGCATATTTTTAGCAGTAGTGTAGGGGGATATGAAATCAGTCCCGGAAATGACTGAAACCGTTTACGCATTAAACATTTCTTTATTTAATGTATATTTATAACAGTGGGGTGGGAGATAGTCAGTCCCGGAAAGGGCCGAAACAGTTTACTATTTAGACATTACATTATTTCATGTATATTTTTAGCAGTGGGTTGGAGATATGAAGTCAGTCCCAGAAATGGCTGAAATAGTTTACGATTTAAACATTACTTTATTTCATGTATATTTTTAATAGCGGGGTGGCGGACATGAAGCCAGTCCCGGGTCTGAATGAGATAAGTGCGAATATATACTAGTAGAAAGCGTCGCCCAATATTGAATGAGATAGGTGGAAAACATATAGTAGCAGAATACTCAGTGTCGCCTGGGATCAAATGAGATAGGTGAAAGGTATATACTAGCAGAATATGCGGCGTCACCCGGGATTGGATAAGAGAGGTGGAACATATATACTATGAGAATACCCGGAATTGATTGATGTGTTTGTAATGAAATAATCAGCACAGGCAATATATCAAAGTTATTATTTAAGTAAGGGGGAGCGACATAGTGGGTTAAAGTTATGAAAATTATTGTCGAAATTAGTAACATATCCAAGAAGTATGAAAAATGATGAAATGTTAGTTACTTGATTGGTGTGTTTGTAATGGAATAATAAACCCAGACAATATATCAATTTTCTTATATTAGTAGGACGGGGGCATAATGTGGGTTTGGAATTATAAAAATGATTATCGAAATTAGTAACATATCCAAGAAGTATGAAAAATGACGAAATGTGAGTTAATTGATTGGTGTGTTTGAAATGAAATAATCAGCCCAGATAATATATCAAAGTCATTATTTTAGTAGTGGGTGGTTAATAATGTGGATTAAACATATAAAAGGTGATTGAGGAAATTAGTAACATATCCGAGAATTATAAAAATTGATGAAATGTGAGTTAATAGATAGTTGTGTTTTTTTATGAAATAATCAGCCCAGACAATATATCAAAGTTATTTTTTTGTTAAAGAGGGCGATAAAGATGGTTTAAATTATAAAAAACTATCGTCGAAATTAGTAACATACCCAATAAATACGAAAAATGATGAAATGTGAGTTAATTGATTGGTGTGTTTATAATAAAATAATCAGCCTAGACAATATATCAAAGTTATTATCTTAGTAAGAGAGGGCGATAAGGATGGTTAAAATTATGAAAAACTATTGTCGAAATTAGAAACATATCCAAGAATTATAAAAAAATGATAATATGTTCTTTAATGCATTAGTGTGTTTGCAATGAAATAATCAGCCCCGAAAATATATCAAAGTTATTATTTTAGTAACGGGTTGGCTATGATGTCGGTAAAAAAGAGAAAAAATGATTGTTGAAATTAGTAACATATCTAAGAATTATGAAAAATGATAAAATGTGAGTTAATTGATTGGTGTGTTGTAATGAGAAAATAAGCCCATATAATATATCAACGTTATTATTTTAGTAAGAGTGGAAGCTATGAGGCGTGATTAACTTATAAAAAAATGACTAGCGAAATTAGTAACATATCTAAGAATTCTGAAAAATGATGAAATATGAGTTAATTAATAGTTGTGTTTTTATGAAATAATCTGCATAGACAATATATCATTTTTTTTTAGTAAGAGGCAGGCGATAATCTGGGTTAAAATTATGATAAATTATTGTCGAACATAGTAACGTATTAAATAATTATGAGAAATGATGAAATGTGAGTTAATTGACCGGTGTGTTTCTAATGAAATAATCAGCCCAGGAAATATATCAAGGTTATTATTTTAGGAAAGGAGCGATACAGTTTTAATAAAAAGGTTAGAATAATATGATCGTGCTTTCCTTCATGCTGAACAGAACACCCACATAATACCCAGCAACAATATATTACATATGAAAAATGCCCGTGTGGAATTTCAACAGATCCTGTTAGTCAGATATTATTTCATAACCGTCTTTCTCATTATTCTTGAATTGATCACGTCAGCATCCATAAGTCTCAAATATGACTATATAGCATCTTTACCAAGGGTTCCTATCGCCGTATGATAAGATAGTTACAGATACATATATATATATATATATATATATATATATATATATATATATATATATATGTGTGTGTGTCTGTGTTTGTGTATTAATTATATATATATGTATACACACATATACATATATGCATATATAAACTTCTATTATCTTGATAGGATCTATCTCTCTCTTTCTCTCTTTCTCCCTCCCTCTATACATACATATATACATACATACATATATATATATATATATATATATATATATATATATAGTAGTAAGTTATAAAATATATATGCCATATATATTTTATAAATCTACCTACGTATTGAGCACTGTTGAAGTAAATACTAAAAGTTTACACATAAATTTATACTTTCGTATATTAATTTATGTGATTAAATGAAGTAATCATATATATATAAATATATTTATATATATATATATATATATATATATATATATATATATATATATATATATATAAAAGGTTCAAATGTGCACAGAAAAAAACACTGCAAGAATCAATGATTATATATATATATCACTTATCCTCGTAGGTTTATTCGCTAAAACAGTATTTTTATCTTTATAAACTTTATTTATTACTCACAGACATACACACACAAACACACACACATACACATACATACACACACACACACACACACACACACACACACACACACACACACACACACACACACACACACACACACACACACATATACACCGATACTGATTCCGACACCCCCAAAACTTCCATGGAAATCAGTAATGTTGGAAGTTTTGAGGGGTGTCGGAATCAGTATCGGAATTGGAAATAATTGAGCCTAATTTCCGATTTTAAAACGATTCTTTTAATTCATGTGACTAAGTGCCGCGGGATGGATCCGATTTCTAAATTTAACATTGATGATTAGAGTCTAATTTATTTCTTTTTTTGCTACATTCATGTAAACATTCCCTTGTAAACCTTTTTGCACATATTTATTATATTTACGTTACAGGGAGCTCACACTTCATATTAAAATAGTTCTAATGCTCTGGACAAAATTTATCAGTTTGTTGGCGCCGTCTGGACACTGTTGTTGTCTGCCATCAACTTTTTCTGAAATAATGTTAATGGCATTTCTTTTAATTTGGACACATCTGAAATACATAGGTAAAAACCCTTAGAAGTTTTCAAATTAAAAAAATAAATTATATCTACAATTTAAATTAGACTTCTTCTTCCAAACAAGAATAAGATTCGGGCATTTGTAACTAACGGAGAAAAAAGACATGAAAAACAATATGTAACAAAATGTAATATGTAACAAACATGTAACAAATATGTAAAAAAAAAAATGGTACTAAGAGGCAGATTTTTTTCACCAAGCTGGATAAATCTATTTGTGATTACACTGATTTTAAAGAATTTTTTTTTGTTCATTCTGTTGAGTTAGAATTAAAAAATGGCTCTTCATAAGCTTTCATAAGGACCCTTGATAATCGCTCAAAATTGAAAATAAAACACAGCAAACCAATGTCAACAATCTAGCGAAAATGCCATTTTCTACCAATATTTTGTTCAGATTTTGGGGCGATTAAACAATATTAAAAAGTTAGATTTGGCCGTCCAAAATTTTTTCACGTAAAATTTGTGTCAAAATTCTTTCCTTCTCTAAATTCTAATATAATTGTTTACTTTTCTTTCCGCCACATAATCGTTTCAAAAAAATGTAGAATCTCATTTTGAGGAAATGGTTTAGTTAAAGATGTTAATCGATTTGCTGTTGCTATTATTATTGATTTTATTATTGGCTCACCTGGAGCTTTCACACGAGTCAGCAAAAGATCAGATTGGAGACCTGTGGTGTTCTCTGGGAGCTGAGTGACAACAAGTCTCCCCAGACGTCCAGCTCTCTCCTCCTCCTTCGATAGCATTTGTAAATAAATTTGCATCATAGCAACAGCCGCTTACCATTGATTTCTCGCTGGCAGTGGCCATTGGTTTATACTGGAATTTGAGTGGCACTAAGCCTCCCCAAGATCCCAGTTCTCTTCGCACTTGTCCAGCGGAGGTCTGGCCAGTTCTCCCTCCTCGGTCTTTCCATCCTCCTCCTTATTATTATTATTATTATTATTATTATTATTATTATTATTATTATTATTATTATTATCTTGTTTTCTTTTTTTACAGTAACGCAAATTAATCGAATAACAGATCAAATCTTTATAATTGCAACCCCCCCCCCCAAAAAAAAACCCAACATTTCTTTAGCCAAGTAAAGGTAGAGAATAGTTAACAGAGACCCGTCACAATGTAAAGAATGTTTTTCTAAATAGTAACATTATTATGTACCTGATCATTTCTGACATGGCACGGGCTTTGTTAACTATTCTAACTATGGGAAAAGATAGCTTCTTAATTTTAATGTATCAAATACCAAGCTTCTCTTTTTCCATCATAAACGCGCTGACCCCCTACCTGGTCCTAATTGATATGAATGGCCTCCGCCTTGGAGAAGCACCATGTTTTGACAAGTATCTAGAACTGATCTGCACTTCCGGTCTGAAATTGAACACGTACATCAAATCTGTTGCCAAGATTGCCGGAAAATAATGGTTCGATCATTCTACTGCTCCATTAAATATCTCAATGCCGATTCATTTCTCTACCTGTATAAGACTCGGCCATGTCTTAGGATGAAGTATTATTTACACATCTGGGCAAGAGCTGCTCGAAGCATACTATCTTGCCTTGACAGAGTTCAAAACCGGCTTCGCAATCGAGAGAGTGATGCCATTTTCTCTTCCCTGCAACCATATCCCCACAGGAGATACATTGCGAGCCTGTCTCTGCTCTATCATTATTTTCATTACAAATGCTCGTTTGAGCTTCAAGCAATGGTCCCACTTTGCAAAACGGTCACAAGAAACAATTTCCCCCACGATCTAAACTTAAACACAGATTCCATAAACAGAGACAGCTTCTCTAAAACTGCCCGTCTTTAGAACTCTTTTCGACTGGTCCGCTTTCCAGCTGAATACATGGTTGTATTCGAGTCCAATGTAAACAAGTTCTTGTTGAGCCGTCCCTTCAAATAATATAAGTATACCCAATTTCCACAACTAGTACTATGCTGTTGTCTCGGTGACCACTATGCATTCCCTACCCTTGAGTGGCATTCCAGTTTAAATAAGTGGCGAACTCCTTGTAAAAATGATTTGTACAAAAAAATTGAGGAAACCTACATAAAAGTAGCCTGATTGAATTATTTACAACGGACCCGTCATGTGGTCTGTGCTAGTAAATATGTAGTTGACCAAATGTGCGTATCAGTGTACTCCCATCGCGTTATATATATATATATATATATATATATATATATATATATATATGTATATAGTTATCCAGATTCAGTACTGTTCCGCTGTTTCACAGCTCATCAGTGCGGATAGACAGGCAACTGCCTCATTTTATATATATATATATATATATATATATATATATATATATTATATATATATACATTGGCACATCTCCAAATTCATCCTCCAGCACCTGACGCGTTCTCGCTTCTGGAATGGTGTGAGCAACCTGGGACTCTATCTGGCAGACACCTTACGCATATGCAAATGGTCATGAATTATAGTTTCCACAGACCCTGTACTAATCTTGACATCTTGGGCTATTTGGCGAATAGTAATGCGCCGATCTTTCAAAATGGCAGCCTCAACTTGACGGACAGATGCCTCATCAATGGCAGAAGTTGGACGATCAGGTCTGGGAGCTGTTTCCACAGACTTCCGGCCAGGTTTGAATTCACGATGCCAGCTTTCTACAAGGTCATATGATGGGGCATTATCACCATAAGTTTCTTTCATTAAAAATCTCCAGTGGTGTGCGTCCTTTCAAATGCAAATACCGGATCACTGCTCAACATTCAACAGGCTCAATTTCACACCTGACCTAGTTGAAAAACCTGTAAAACAGAAACCCCGATTAGTTCAGAGCTGTAATTTGCCACATAACCCGTGGAGATATAAATCATTGCACATGCAAAATGTCAGCTAGATCAGACAACTGGAAGTGTGTCAGGGGCATTACTTATTGCACCACCCTCGTAATTTTGCTAGTATATATATATATATATATATATATATATATATATATATATAAAGAGAGAGAGATAGAGAGAGAGAGAGAGAGAGAGAGAGAAGGAGACAGAGAGAGTCCAATTAAGCAATATATATATATATATATATATATATATATATATATATATATATATATATATATATATACATGGCGATTAAGCTACACAGAATATTCCGCATTTCATCCACGCTAGGATTCTTCAGGCTTAGGCCTGTCGTATAAAGCAATATATATATATATATATATATATATATATATATATATATATATATATATTAGTCCTCCGAGATTCAGTGGCCCTAGGATACGGATTTTTCAAGTTACGATGTGGAATACGATATGATTGACCTCTATATCATTGATCTCTACATGAGATAAATTGACATTTTAACAATCTATCAAACTTCTTTTTTACTTCTCAAACTCTGAATTAGTAAAGAAGTTGAGAACATAATTTTCCTTTCCACAGTTAACCATTAAAATATGTTATAGTTTATATTTCTTGTGGTCTTTTGGGTTTGCTGAATTCCAGACCAAGAATTCCCTAAGTGTGCTGGGGCATCTAACGTTGTGTTGTTACTTGAAGGTAACATAACTTGGAAAAGGCACCCCTTCCTCGTAAAAGCCAGTGTTGCTAAACATACTGAGGATGTCTTACTGGGGATTTGAATACTGTGTGATTTTCAATATTTGGTCAGGCTTTACTTCTAGGTTGTCTTGACAGACGCTTGTATAGAGAAATTATAGAGACTCGAGGATTGCGTTTAACGGGCATTCAAGTTTTCTTCTGTATAGTAAGCATTCAAGTTCTATCCTACGTATGTGCTTGAGGGTGTAGGTACGTATATAATATTTGTTCATCTGTAAATAGAAACGTAAAACCACATCACAAAATCGTAGATAATCGCGACACCCAGATTATACTATATACTCATAGTTTCTCTCTCTCTCTCTCTCTCTCTCTCTCTCTATATATATATATATATATATATATATATATATATATATATATATATATATATATATGTATATATATACATATATATATAAATATATATATATTTATATATATATATGGATTTTATATATATATATAAAGAGACAAAGAGAGAGAAAGAGAGAGAGAGAGAGAGTGATAGAGAAAGAATGGGAGAATTACATTCATACACGTTATCAATATCTAGTTATCGTCATTATCTCTAAATTTGTTTTCTATGGTGAAATTGGGATTTTTTGGTGTCTATCAGTCGGACAATGGCGCCAATTAGCGCTCACTTTGGTGAAGGCGAGCGGGAAAATGTCCGATGGTCGTTGCAAGAAGCGGGAAAAACGATTGGCGCTTGGTCCACACAACAAGCAGTTTGATTTAAGGTAGCACAAAAATAAAATAAAATAAATAAAATATAATAATAAATAAATAAAACACGATGCGGCACGGCCGCTAAGCATGTAACGAGAACATTGTATCGGGCCTCCCCTGCGTGACCAGCGGGTCACTTTTCCGAACGGGGTAAACTACGATGAATCTGCATATATATATATATATATATATATATATATATATATATATATATGTGTGTGTGTGTGTGTGTGTGTGTGTGTCATTGTGTGTGTATGTGTGTATGTATATATACTATATTTATTATATGTTTAAATGATATAATCAATCTATCTATAAAAGTGAAAGAGTCTGTTTCTGTCTGTGTGTGTACATTCCCTATTAAATTACTTTGTCAATTTTCAGTCTACAGACTCGAGATTTGACATAAGGAGTATTGAGATTTGGGAAAATCTTTTTAATCGGTTCTCGGCCGGAAATTTGGCTGTCAAGGGATCAAAGTTCAACGATTTGACCATTGAAAACACTGCCAAACTTTGCCGCCAATTTTGGGTCTAAGCACTTGAAATTTTAGATGTAGATTATTTGAACATGGATCAAACTTTTGATTTGATTTGAGCCCCAAACAATGGATGTTAAGGGATCAGAGTTTTAAAAAACTTGACCTCTCAGCCAATTTTTGGTCTAAACATTTAAAATTGTACATAATGTATTCAGACATAGAGCAAGCTTTTGAATCGGTTTTTGGACGAAAATTAGGCGACTAAGGAGTCAAAGTTCAAAAGATTTGATCTATGCAGTCTCTAAACATGTGAAATTTTACATAAATAGTATTCAGACATGCAGCAAGCTTCTTAATCAGTTTTTGAGCGAAAATTTGTTTGCCAACATGTCAAAGTTGAAAGAATTGACCTCTGCAGAGTAAAACTTTTTAATATATATATATATATATATATATATATATATATATATATATATATATATATATATATATATGCACATAAAGTTACGAATAGTACATAGGGTCCGAGTGAAACTGGGCTGAACTGCTAGTATATCTATATACGTAGGTATGTGCTATTTATAGATGTGCCTGGCAATGATTACTGTAAGACTTGTAGTATATTTAACTATATATGTATATATCTATATATAAAAGTATATATAACCATACATAAATATACTAGCAGGGAGACGCGACGTTGCCTGAGATTGAATCATGATTAACGAATGTTTCACACTCCTATATTTTTATTGTCATTAAAATCAATGGAATCGCCCATTTTTCAATCAAATCGATTTATTGCCTGCTCTATTTCGGAAACTATTGCGCTGCATCAAGAGGAAGCTTTATATGCCTTCCCGCAGTTACATAGTCCACAATACATTGCACTGTAGAGAACCTACTGTATTTTATAAACTTATTTTTTTAATATATAATGGTTTCAATTTATGTTTAAAAAAATCTCATGAACAATGCTTAAATTTTGCTCTAAACAGAAACATTAATTTCGACGCGTCTCTGTCACATAAAAAAAAACTGCTGTTGATTTTACATGCCGGGCCTTTTGCCTTGTGTAGTTCGGCGCATATATATATATATATATATATATATATATATAGTATGTTATAAAATATATATGGCGATTAAGCTACACTGAATATTCCACTCTAGGATTCTTCAGGCTTACTTCAGATAAGCCTGAAGAATTCTAGAGTGAATGAAACGCGGAATATTCAGTGTAGGTTAATCGCCATATGTATTTTATAACTTACTAACTAGCTCTACCTACGTATTGAGCACTGTTGAAGTAAATACTTAAAGCTTACGCATAAATTTATACTTTCGTATATTAATTTATGTGAGTAAATGAAGTATATATATATATACGGATATGTTTATATATATATATATACGGATATGTTTATATATATATATATATATATATATATATATATATATATATATATATATATATTTAAATGCGTGGGGGTCACCAACAATTATCTTTTTTATACATATTTTATTATTTCATATCTTCACTTTTAAATTTTTCAATTATTTAGATCATTGAAATATTTTTTAAGTCACTGAAATAATTTTTTTTAAATAGTTTTAACGCGTTTCAGACGTTCTTTAAAACCTACTCCAGAAAGTTTGTGAAATATTCAAAACGTAAAGTGTCTAAAATGTAGAATAGCGTTTATGCTGTCCATTATGATTATAGAGGTAGAAAGGTTTGCAAATGTTTCTAAATATTTTTTCCGAGTTTATTTCTCCTCTTCTTTCGTTATTCGGGGTCAGTACATTGTCACTGAAAGTTGTTGTCCATTGT
Organism: Euprymna scolopes; assembly: GCF_053919585.1. Lineage (NCBI taxonomy): Eukaryota > Metazoa > Mollusca > Cephalopoda > Sepiida > Sepiolidae > Euprymna > Euprymna scolopes. Next base: position 57,005,073 of record NC_136501.1, on the reverse strand, counting down.
TTTTTATGTTTTAACTTTTCTCCTTTCTTTATATATTTTTCTTCTTACTTACGTGGTGGTACAGGGTGCATTTGTACTTGACCATATATGGTTATCTGTATGCGTATGTCCCTGTGTGAGTGGAAAGGTGTGTGAATGAGTGCATGTGAATGTGTGTGTTTCCTTGTATTGGTTTGTGAAATGTGTTTTTCTACCTTATATTTTGATTAAGCTTTATCTAGAATTCGTTTTGCTGGTAGGGGATTGTCATTCAATTTGATTTTTAGATTTTAATTTCTTCTTTTTTTTACACAGGAATCACCACTTATCAAGGCCCGGAGGCCACTCGAAGATAAGGGTTAATGGATGTTCAATAGTCAATGTGATTATAGCGTTTTTAACATAGGTAGTGGGATTTTTGTAAGTTGGATTACATATGGGGACGGATCACCAAGAACTTGTTTACATTGGACTTGAAGACAATCAAATTGTAGTCACCTTGGAATCAGGCCAACGGAAGACAGTTCTACAGGCGTGCAGTTCTAAGAAAGAAGCTCCGCTCATGGAATCTACATTTAGGTTTAGGCACAGAAAAAGAGTGTGGGGACCTATTGGTTGTGGTTCTGGCTAGACGAGTGTTTTTCGTGAAAGTTTGGCGAGGGGGGGCATAGATTGAAACTCAGACGAGCACCTGCCGTGGAAATAACGATCAAGCAGAGCCACGCTCACAATGTCTCTTCTATTGTTGCAGCGAAAGAAAAAGGCTTCCCTCACTAAACTACAAAGTCTGTTCTGAACTCTGTCAAGGCAGAATAAGCTGCTTCTAGCAGCTCCAGCCAAGATGTGGCAACAGTAATCCATCATTGGACGTACCTGGCTTTTATATAGATAGAGAATTGCATCAGGAGTGAAATATCTGTCGGAGCAGTAGAAGGATTCTACCATTTTCCCAGCGATCTTAGCAACGGATTTCATATATGCGTTCCATTTCAGATCGGGAGTAAAGGTCAAGCCTAGAAGCTTATCAAAACATGAAGCCTCCCCAAGACGAGAGCCATTCATTTCAATTGATACCAGATGGGCATTAAAGCGTTGATGATGTAAGGATAGAAGCCTGGTTTTAGATGCATTAAAATAACCAGTCACTTCTTTCCCCATTGTACCACGCGCTCAAGATCAGAGGAGAGAGAATCAGAGAGAACTTGTTCGTTTACGGTTCTTGATGTGCTATCATAGATGATGGTCTACGAATGATGCAAGGATGTGATTTGGAAGATCATTGATGTAGATAAGGAAGAGATGATGGACCCCTGGGCGACCCCAGTGTTAATACCTAGAGCTTCTGATTTCTGCCCGCCAACGACTACTCTTATGAACCTTCCAGAGAGAAATGATTTAATAAGTGAGAAGATATTTTCAGCTATACCATAGCCGGAGATTTTGTGAAGTAAACATTTGTGCCATACCTTATCAAGGGCCTTTGATATGTCAAGAGCAATTGCCCTGGAGAGAAAGCCTCTATCGAGAGATTCACTAATTCTGTGAGATAAAACGGTAAGCACGTCTGCTGTAGATCTAGCAGAACGAAAACCATATTGCATGTCCCAAAGAAGGTTATTTTTGCTGAGATGGTTGACTACTTCTCTATTCAACACAGATTCCAGTAATTTACTCAAGGCTCTCTGTTGTGACTTTCGTTTTGGGTTTTAGTCGGTTGGGATAATCATATTATTTATAATTTGATAATTATCTTTGTCATATACAGGATTCTTCTCTTATTTAAGAAGGGTCTATTTATGTTAAGTATTCGTCCAGTGATACTGTATGATCTGATTTTACTGAGAAGACCTTCGTGCAATACCCTGTAAAAAGATACCACTCTGCCCCCCACCCTGATTTGCCCAGTGTAAAGTATATACGTTCAGAGATTACGGATAGGTTATCTGCTGTAGAACGGGCTTTCCTAAATCCATATTGTTGGTCGGTCAGAATGTTAGCAGCTGTAAGGTGATAGATTAGAACTTGATTTATTATGAACTCAAATATTTTGGTGAAAATCGGGAGGAGGCTTATGGGGTGATAATTTAATGGGTCAGTATTTTAATGTGTCGGTTTTGATTCGCACGTGGAGGTATATACATGCATATGTACGTGCGTGCGAGTGTGTTTTGAATTTCGTTTGTTTGTGTGCCGATATTAAGCTCTGTTCAATATTGAAGTGAATCTTGTTATGAATTCTTTTCCTGAGTAAGTAAATAAAAGTAATTGCCGTGTTGGAAGATTGACATTATTTTGAAGTTAGTTCCACTGCATGTATGTACGTGTTTTGAAACATAGAGGTGTCTGTTTTCTGCAATTTTAATGTTGTTCTTATGTAAGGCCACTCTATTGCTAAGGTTTTTGGTGTAAAATTTGTAGCATACTGTGTGTCTTAGCACATCCGCTACATTTCTGTAGGTGGAATTTAGATTTTTTTTTCTGAATGTTTGTGTTGGCTTTTTGAATGTGTATGTATTTCCTTTTATTATGTCACAAAATCTGTCTGTTGCATTTTGTAACGCATTTTGTAGTGTGTTGATTGAGTTACATGATTTCTTTTTACAGTAATACGAAATAAAGGGAAGAAAAAGAAACACCAACTCTATAGCTAAATAATTAGAGATTTACAAAACACTCGAAATCGGTAATTATTTCAGAATTAAGAATTTGGAAAAGATAGGTATATTTATTGAAATTCGGAAATTCGGAAACATTTATATTGTCCTTATCCTAAATAACTCTGTCTGTCTGTCTGTCTGTCTGTCTCTCTCTCTCTCTCTCTCTCTCTCCATATATATATATATATATATATATATATATATATATATATATATATATATATATATATAGTAGCAAAAGTACCCGTCGTTGACTGGGTTCAAAAACAGCCTACAGAAAATGGACTCTGATTTATGAAAGTATGATAGGTTATGAAAAGGAAGGGTTGTAAAGAGATAACTTCGAATTTGGAGGTATCAAAACCAAAGCAAAATATGATGAAAATTAAAATAAAATAAATACACCCCATAATTTATTATACCATACCTGTTCACACTGAAACACTTATTACACTATTCTGTGGATGGAGGTCAGGTGGGAACGAACACCCCATAATTTTATTATACCATATTTCTACAAACTGAAACATAATTATCAAAGTATACTTACGCAGATAGATATGAAAAGTCTTTTTTAAAGTGTGTGCCTATTTCCATTCTATGGAGGCCAGGCGCGAACGCAGACCCCGCAATTTTATTATACCATCCCTATTTAAGTTAAAACATACTTATCAAAGTATTCTTATGTACATCTATATCAAAAACACTTGTAAATGTTTTTTGTTTAATTTTTAAATTTTTTATTTCCATACTTTGTTGACCAGGCGCGAACGCAGGCCCCACAATTTTAATGAAGCACCGTTCTGCCAGATCAAACATACCCATTCCTGTGTCTCGATACATCTTCTATCATTATATGTAATTAGTTTTTTTAAAATAGTCAACCATATAGGAGCCTATTCGTGACACACACACACACACACACACACGCACACACACATTCAGCTTTATATTATATATATATACAGAGGTAGAATTGGTAAAAAAACAGGATAAAAAGTGCCTAATACGTTAATAGAGCTGAATATGTTCTTTATTTTACAACCTCAAATATTAACTCAATCCATTCTAGTTCCTATGTCTGTGGAAACAAATGTAATGGTCTGAGTTAACACTTGAGTTCGTGTAATATATATATATATATATATTACATGCACACACACACACACACACACACACACACACACACACACACACACACACACTAAACCCCCGCATGCATATATATATATATATATATATATATATATATATATATATATATATATATATATATAAATATATATGTTTTAATACAATTATGTCTTCTTTTAAAGACGTTGAATACAATATGGGGGATAAAGCAAAATCGTACACTTTTCTTATTTCAATTCCAGCTAGGCAGCAAAAATGCTGAAACAGCTCGCGAAATCAACGAAGCGTTTGATCCAGGAATCACTACTGAACGCACAGCGCAATGGTGGTTTAAGAAATTTCTGCGACGAGAATCTTGAAGATGATGGGTGTCGTGGTTGGTCATCGCATGTTGACAACGACCAATTAAGAGCCTTAGTCCAAATAGATTCACACACAAAAGTTCGAAATCTTGCTTCTGAATTAGACGTTACGTATACGACGATTTCTAACCATTTGAGAGATTGGAAAAACAACAAAAAATAAAACAACCCAATAAATGGGTTCCTCACGTATTGAATGACAAGCAAAAGAAACGCCGTTATGAAGCGTCATTTTCCCTTTCTTTTACGCAAGAAGAACGACCCGTTTCTTGAGCGGGTTGTGACTACAAAAAAAAAAGAGTTCTTTACGACAAGTAGCGACACTCAACTCAAAGATTAGACGCTGACGAAGCCCTACGACACTTCGCGAAGCCAGAGTTGCGCCAAAAGAAGGAAGGCAAAAAAAAAAAAAAACTTTAACGAATGTTATCCGAAAAAAGAAAACAGGGGAGGGGCTTTGAAAGTTTGTTTAGGGGAGGATGTATGAAAGATAAGAGCGAGTCAAAGGAAAGAAAAGGATATAGAAGGAGGGTTTTTTAATTTGTTTAAAGAGAGAAGAAAGGAAGAGAAGAGAGGTAAAAAGGGGGGGTAATACAAATGAATACAATTGAAAACAAGTGACGAATGACAATGAGGACGTCAAAAGGCGATGTTTCATATTTCAGACGATTTTAAATTGTGTAGACGGTGAAAATGTTCACCGGAAGCAGGTCATATTGTCTGTCTATAAACACTGGATTTGGTTGTTCAATTTTTTGTTTATTTTTTATATTTATGGTTTTTATTGTTTTGAATTTTACACAAACTTTTAAAAAAGATAAGATCTACCTCTTTAAAGGGCCGAATTAGACTTCATTTTTTATGAATTTCTAATTATATCAAATCATCTTTTTTATTTGTATCTTAATAAATTTATATATTTATTTATCAAGCTTATTATATTGTATTTATTTTAACTTTTAGTTTGTATATATATATATATATATATATATATATATATATATATATATATATATATATATATATATGAATATATATATATACATAGGTCCTGGATATGACCTTAAGCTATATCCAGTGGTGAGTCCCCAGCGCTTGCGGCTTTGGGGAGTGTGGAGCCATCCTTTACTTGCTCCCAGGTCCACTCTAATCTGGAGTGGTAGTACCTGTTAGGGTCTCAACTATGGGTTAAATAGAAACCTACTTGAAAACAATAAGTATATTCTATTAAAAAAAAATTCTTCAAAATCTTTTGATTCGGCATTAAATAACCTGAAAAGAGTTGATATGCCGTAAAACAGAAACAACCAACCAACCAACCAAACACACACACACACACACACACACACACACACACACACACATATATATATATATATATATACTGTGTTTTAAAATGATTTATGTATTGTTTTCTTTGTTTTTATTTTAATTATTATTATTTATTATTTACTTATTTATTTTATTTTATTTTATTAAATTCATTTAATTTATTATTTATTTACTATATCATATTGTCTGTCTATAAACCTTGAAGTTATATTTATTTTTTATGGTTTTGATTTTTACACACACTTCTTTTTAAAAATTCATTACCTACTTCTTTCTAGTTATATTAAATCAATTTTTTAATTTGTATCTTAATACATTCATGCAATTGTTTCTGAAGTTATTCATGTAGTATTTTAACTTTAAATCTATATACATAAATATATATACAAATATGCAAACAGATATGGAAGTATACACCCACATATATATATACTGTGTTTTTAAATTATTTATGCATTTATTTTTTATTTTTATTTTTATTTTATATTATTATTTATTATTATTTTTATTTAATAATTTATTTATTTTCATTTTATCAAATCCATTTATTTAATTATTTTTTTACTAGCGGGACCTGTGGAAATTCCACAGGTGATTCAGTCATATGTAATATATTGATGTTGGCATTCTGTAGATGAGCAGTGCAAATAATATTGTAGCTTTTTTGTAAAAACTGCAAAAGTATTTATCTAAGCTAGCACGAACCCCCGGCAAAACACGGTCGTTAAGTACGCTTAAATATGATATTTTACTTCTTGTAGATTTAATATACAATGTTATAGAGTTAATGTTCTATCGATTTATATATATATATTTTTATATATTATACAGTTGTAATTTCAAAAATTAAAAATATATGGATATGACTTGGATGCATTGGCTTGAATCGAAACCGAAATAAAAAACTTATGAATGAAATATATATATATATATATATATATATATATATATATATATATATATATATAACTTGAGTTCCTTCAGCCATAATCGAAACCGAAACCAAAACATATTAAGAATTCTTGATAAAATTATTTATAAAAAAAATAGATTTCTGGAGTGCCATCAGTTATAATCGAAACCGTAACCAAAGCTTATGAAGAATTCGTGATGAAATTATAAAAAAGAATGGATGACTTAATTGCCATCAGTTATAAGCGAATCTGAAACCAGAATTTATGAACAATTCTTGATAAAATTATGTATTACGAAAATAGAAGTACATAACAATTAAACGACCCTGATGTAAGCGCGACACAAAAGTACAAAATATATATAAAAGGCAGTATCCTAATCTAGATTCTTTTCCAAGTATTTCCAAAGAATTTTTTAAATTTCACCTAAAGCCGCGTGAAATCTCTTCAGTTTGATAGTCTTCTCTAAATAAAATCTTATAACGTTTTTCGGGAACCTTATTTATCTTTGTAAAAATACGCCATTTTTTTCGGTATGCTTTGTATGCATTTAAGAGAATTATTCATTCAATTATATTGTTGGGGATCTTCAAGTAATTGAATATTGTCCCAATATATGTCAGGGAATAAGAATAGTTAACTATTTAAATCAATATCTTAAGTAGAAAACATGTTAGGATCCCCCCATAGTTTGGGTGTTTATTAAGGGCGTTCTAGTAATTTGATTGGCTAGAGGTAGACTAAATCAATTGGGATGATTAATAATAATAAATGCGTTAAGTATATATATATATATATATATATATATATATATATATATATATATATATATATATATATATATATATATATATACAGGGTGGCCGAAAAGTCCCAGGACACTGTACATGTATTTTTTGATAAAACACAGCCCAGAAATATATGTTTCGACTGGGACTTTTCGGCCAGTGTCCTGGGACTTTTCGGCCACCCTGTATATATATATATATATATATATATATATATATATATATATATATATATCCATTCATATACGTATGTATATATATTCATATATCTATATATACATATATGTATACATACGCATACACATATGTATAGTATGTGTGTTATTTATGATATTAGTTAAGTTATGGATTTTTTTATAATATACTTAAATTAAATTATGGAGTAGTATTAAGGTTACAAAGAGGATTTTCTTTATAATGTCTACAGTTTTTGAAAGTTTCTAATCTTTTGTTGAGTAACTTATCTCTGTCTTTAAACCTTATGATGAATATTTTTTTCCGTAAGACAATGGCAACATATTTAACCTTTTTTCAGGATATTCCATTGTAAAGTAAAAAAGTTCCTAAACTTTTTTTAATTTTAAATTTCTTCTTGCCGGATGAGATCAATAGTGATCGAGACGGTCTGCAAATCGTAGCAAGATATGCCCACATTTACATAAAGGACATAGAACTATGTATATATATATATATATATATATATATATATATATATATATATATAATATATAATATATTATATATATATATATATATATATATAATACATGATGATTGCCGCGTCTTGTAAGACGAGTGCCACTCTCTCAGACACTGAAAGTCCATGAGCCCGAAAATTACTTATTTAGTCCTGCCGGCTAATTCACACGCTCAAGCAGATATGACACTGAAGACGGTCATTGGTATACATACACATATATACATGCACGCATACATATATATAAACATAGACACATAGATACATAAACAATACATAATACACATGCAGAGACAATAAATAATAAACATACATACACATACATATACTTACACATGCATACCCATATACATACATATGCATACACATATATACACACATATACAAACACACACATATACATACATATACACATACAAATGCGTACACATATGCACATATACATACATTTACATGCATATACATATATATGCATCTATACACACATCTATGTATGCACATATACACATACATATGCCTACATACACACACAAACATATATATATACATATATACATACAAACACACATAAATATATATACACACATACATATATACGTACATATACACATAGATATACATATATACAAACACATGTACATGCATTAACATAATACACATATACATACATACACACATGCATACATACATACATACATGCATACATACATACATACATATGATGATTGCAGATCAATTATTACATGCTTCCAGCATTTCAGGCCTACACGCGTCACAACTTTTCCATCGCCACAGGACTGTTTTTTATAGATAAATGCCTGAGTGAGTATCCATACAAATAGGATGTTACAGAGATTTAGCTTTGTACGACAGCTAAATCTCTCTCGGTTCAAAATGTTAAGATCCAGCAACAAGCAAGCGCAAGATAGCCAACAACAAGTTAAACTGCAGACCAGATTAATGTGGGTGCTGGTCTCCCGCTTTATGGTTTTGTAAATCAGAGATTTGGTTCTCTTATAGGGGTTGACTTCACGACGGCTTACGGAACCCCTTTTCACGCCACTTACACATAGAAATAAACACATGCATGCACACATATATGCATACATAAAGAATGCACGCAAACATACATACGCATGTACACATACATGCAAACATACACACACCTAGAGGCACACATATACGCATGTACATACATATGCATATACACCCCTACACATGCACATACATGTAAAATACACATGAAGGAGCGTTTCAAAAGTCATAAATCCTCGATGATCAGGATGAAGGTGATAGGTACAATTCATGAGTTTGACATGAATGAAAAAGAAAAACAATCAAAAACAAACCATTTGTAGAAAAGACAGTCACTCGTTGAAATGTTGGTGCAACTGTACAAATAAATTGACATAGGAATCAGACGAAAACAAAATCCAACCGATCAGTACTAAAACGCCTGCACCTTTTTTTAATACAAAGTTTGATTATGAAACTTACAGTTCTGGTACATATGATGATGATGATGATGATGATGACGACACATTTCACACATAATTTTATAAATAAATGAACGTAGGCACCAGACGAAAAAAAAAAAGGTCCAGGTGTTTTAGTACTGATCGGTTGGATTTTGTTTTAGTCTGATTCGTACGTCCATTCATTTGTAAAATAATGTGTAAAATTTGTCGTCGTCGTCGTCGTCGTCGTCGTCGTCGTCGTCGTCGTCGTCGTCGTCGTCGTCGTTGTCATCATCATCATCATCATCATCACCATCTACAGCAGAAGTGTGAGTCTTATAAACAAACATTTTATTAAAAAAAAAGGGTCCAAGCGTTTTAGTACTGATCGGTTGGATATAATACATACATACATATATATATATATATATATATATATATATATATATATATATATACACCTATAAATATACGTATTACATACACACATATATACCTAAACACACACGTATATATATATACGTGTGTGTGTATATATATATACTACACACACACACACATATATACATATATATATATATATATATATATATATATATATATATATAGAGAGAGAGAGAGAGAGAGAGAGAGAGAGAGAGAGAAAGAGAGAGACAAATAAAGGAGAGAATAGAAATACATATATAGTTATCCAGACAAATGGTTTCGCTGCATCACAGCTCTTTTGAAGACTGGGACCCATTACAAGACAGGGATTGAACATACAACTCTCCAGAGAGTCGGCAGTTCTAGCCCCAAACCAAAGGGTCGGGGCTAGAGGGAGAAAGAAAGGGAGTGTTACGTATAGAATATATTTTCAAGTTTCAGAAACAAATAATATATATATATATATATATTATGTATTATCTATGTATGTATGTCTGTTTGATTGTGCGTGTACAAACATTGTGTGCGTGATATTTTTACTATTTTTTTCCATCTTTGTAAACTTGTGTTGGTGACCTATTCGTGCAGGAGATGAAAACGGTAAATTGCAGAGTCCAAGTCATCAGGTATTCAGCATCCAAATTGCTGCATGCAGCCTGTGTTATACGGCGTGTTATCAAGTGTTCTTTAATTGGCTGCCGATCGTGCATTTATTGTTAACGAGCACGTGCATCGTGAGTGTCTGTGGGTCTTTGTGTGTTGTCCATTTTTTTTCCATTTCTTTGAAAACATATCGATATGGTTTTGACAGAAAGAACGCAATCATAATGGTGGGTGTTCGTCGCGAGTAACATGCAACCTATCTCTGTGAGGATTGAGCCTTTTCGTATTGTGATTTGGTTATTTGTGCGTGTAAGGAGGTTGGTGTGATCCAATGATGAAACTGATTAGGACTGTTTATGTTTATAGATAAACAGTTATGATGGACGAGCGCTTGTTGAATGCCGTGATAAATTGATGTCGGTAGACTGGGGTAAGTGAAGAGAGGGTGAAATGGAAAACACAGAGAGAGTATGAAAAAAAAAGAAAGAAATCAATATATATATATATATATATATATATATATATATATATATATAGAGAGAGAGAGAGAGAGATAGATAGATAGATAGATAGATAGATGTTATTTATTTGTTTTTGTATTTTTGCGAGACTTTTTGAACGTATTCAATTATTTATATGTAATTGTATTTTTGCCTAAATGCGAGTTGGGAATAATTTTCCCTTTGACTAATTTGGTACACCCAAATGGGGAGCGGCATACGTATTGTTTTAAAAATATAATTATCCACTGACACGTGTTTCGTCGTCTACAACTCATCAGGTGGATGAATATATATATAGCCAGGTACGTCCAAGGATGGAATACTGTTGCCACATCTGGGAAGGGGCTGCTAGAAAGGACTTGTCCTGCCTTGATAGAGTTCAAAATAGACTTCGTAGCCTCGTAGGAGATGTCCTTTTCTCTTCCCTGCAACCTCTATCTCACAGAAAAGATGTTGCGAGTTTGTCTCGGATGTATCGTTATTTTCATGGAAAGTGTTCGACTGAGCTTCAGTCTATGGTCCCCCCTCGCCTTACTTTCACAAGAAACACTCGTCTAGCTGTAAACACTATCAATAATTCCCCCCACTCTTTATCTGTGCCTAAACCTAAACGTAGATTCCATGAACAAAGCTTCTTTCTTAGAACTGCACGCCTGTGGAATTGTCTTCCGTTTTCCTGCTTTCCGGCTGACTACAATATGTAAGTTCAAGTCTAACGTAAATAAGTTCTTGATGAGCCGTTCCATATAAGTTATCAAATTTACCAAATTTTCATTACTAATAATATTGTCCAATTTCTACTCTACACTCTTTAACCCGTATCCTTGAGTGGCCTCTTGGCCTTGATAATGTGGTGATGCCTATGTAATATATATATATATATATATATATATATATATATATATATATATATATATATATACGACTCATTAGGTGGATGAATATATATATATATATATATTATGAAATACGTATGATATACGATTAAAAGGCAACTTTCAACGCAGATTTTGTAGAATATATAAACATTTACTTGTTTAAAATTAATATTTCGATGTATGACCAAACGAAGTAAACCCACAGATTCAGGTCGTTGAGGAGGAGGGGCAGTGAGAGAAGGGTACAAAGCCGTAGCACTCCTTCTGAAGCCAAGCCTGGGTCTCTTTGGGCTAGCCGGCCGGCGTCGGATCTTGCTGCGTCACTCAGGATCTGCCAGCAGCCACCTGGTTTCATCAGGGAATCACTATACTCTTACGCAAATCCAGGTACACTGTGGTGTTCACTTTCTAGCTGATTTCGAAGATGAGAGGTGAAATGGTGTGACCCTCACTTGAAACCACGCCACAAATATATAAAATCTATATAATTATAAAGCTCAAATGATATTGTAACGATGTATGTAACCCACTTTCCAGTTTACGACCTAGGGTTGTGCATGCGCGCATGACCTGCGCACTGAAATATTAACGTTATTATTTCGAAATTATTATTTAACATGGGAAAAGTTGGGTTTAAAATAACTTAAACGTAATAAAGAAATGAACGATGTAAAAAAAGCAGATATATCAAAATTAAAATTCAACTATAATAAGTATTATGGTATCTGTTCAGTCCACATTTACCTATACGTATGGCGAACCACTTAAAATTCAGTAACTGTAATTTTTTAAAAATAATCAATTATAATAAACAGAACGACTCCTAGAAATCTATCTATAGCAGTAAAATAAAAAAATATAGTATTAAAAAAAATAAAAGTGAAACAAAAATACAGAAGTAAAAGCAAAAAATTAGTGGCAAAAGAAAAATAGTAGTAAAAGAAAAAGAAATAATAGTAAAAGAAAAAAATAGTAAAAGTGAAAAAAAGTTGTAAAAGAAAAAAAGTAGTAAAAGAACAAAATATAAGTAAAAGAAAAAAAATAATAGTAAAAAAAAAGTCAAAGACAAAAAGAATAGTCCAAGTAAAAAAAATAATAAAACAAAAAAAATCGTAGTAAACAAGAAAAATAAAAGTAAACGAAAAAAAAAATCGTAAAAGAACAAAATAGTAGTAAAACAGAATTAAAACAGTAGTAAAATAAAATAAAATAGTAAAAAAAAAAAAGTAGTAAAAAAAGTCATAATAGTAGTACAAGAAAATAGTTATAAAAGAACAAAATAGTTATAATAGAAGTAAAAGAAAACATAGTAGTAAAGGAAAAACTAGTAGTAAAAGAATACAAATAGGAATAAAAGAACAAATATCAGGACAAGAAAAAAAAGTAATAAAAGAAAAAAATAGTAGAAAAAGAAAAAAAATAGTAGTAAAAGAAAACATAGTAGTATAGTAAAACAAAATAAAACAGAAAATAAAAATAGTAGTAAAAGAAAATAAAAATAGTAGTAAAAGAAAATAAAAATAGTAGTAAAAGAAAATAAAAATAGTAGTAAAAGAAAATAACAATATTTGTAAAAGACAATAGAAATACAAGTCAAAGAAAATAAAAATATTAGTAAAAGAAAATAAAAATAGTAGTAAAAGAAAATAAAAATAGCCGTAAAAGAAATAAAAATATTAGTAAAAGAAAAAAAAAATATTAGTAAAATAAAATAAAAATGGTAGTAAAAGAAAATAAAAATAGCCGTAAAAGAAATAAAAATATTAGTAAAAGAAAATAAAAATATTAGTAAAATAAAATAAAAATGGTAGTAAAAGAAAATAAAAATATTAGTAAAAGAAAATAAAAATATTAGTAAAAGAAAATAAAAATAGTAGTAAAATAAAATAGAAATAGTAGTAAAAGAAAATAAAAATAATAGTAAAAGAAAATAAAAATAATAGTAAAAGAAAATAAAAATATTAGTAAAATAAAATAAAAATATTAGTAAAAGAAAATAAAAATAGAAGTAAAAGAAAATACAAATATTAGTAAAAGAAAATAAAAATAATAGTAAAATAAAATAAAAATAGTAGTAAAAGAAAATAAAAATATTAGTAAAAGAAAATAAAAATAGTAGTAAAAGAAAATAAAAATAGCAGTAAAAGAAAATAAAAATAATAGTAAAAGAAAATAAAAATAGTAGTAAAAGAAAATAAAAATAGTAGTAAAATAAAATAGAAATATTAGTAAAAGAAAATAAAAAGTAGTAAAAGAAAATAAAAATAGAAGTAAAAGACAATAAAAATATTAGTAAAAGAAAATAAAAATAGTAGTAAAAGAAAATAAAAATGGTAGTAAAAGAAAATAAAAATAGTAGTAAAAGAAAATAAAAATAGTAGTAAAAGAAAATAAAAATATTAGTAAAAGAAAATAAAAATATTAGTAAAAGAAAATAAAAATAGTAGTAAAATAAAATAAAATAATAATATTAGTAAAAGAAAATAAAAATATTAGTAAAAGAAAATATAAATATTAGTAACAGAAAATAAAATAGTAGTAAAATAAAATAAAAATAGTAGTAAAAGAAAATAAAATAATAATATTAGTAAAAGAAAATAAAAATATTAGTAAAAGAAAATAAAAATAGTAGTAAAATAAAATAAAAATAGTAGTAAAATAAAAAAAAAATATTAGTAAAATAAAATAAAAATATTAGTAAAATAAAATAAAAATAGTAGTAAAAGAAAATAAAAATATTAGTAAAATAAAATAAAAATAGTAGTAAAATAAAATAAAAACAGTAGTAAAAGAAAATAAAAATAGTAGTAAAATAAAATAAAAATAGTAGTAAAATAAAATAAAAATAGTAGTAAAAGAAAATAAAAATAGTAGTAAAAGAAAATAAAATAGTAGTAAAAGAAAATAAAAATAGTAGTAAAAGAAAATAAAAATAGTAGTAAAAGAAAATAAAAATAGTAGTAAAAGAAAATAAAAATAGTAGTAAAAGAAAATAAAAATAGTAGTAAAATAAAATAAAAATAGTAGTAAAATAAAATAAAAACAGTAGTAAAAGAAAATAAAAATAGAAGTAAAATAAAATAAAAATAGTAGTAAAATAAAATAAAAATAGTAGTAAAATAAAATAAAAATAGTAGTAAAAGAAAATAAAATAGTAGTAAAATAAAATAAAAACAGTAGTAAAAGAAAATAAAAACAGTAGTAAAAGAAAATAAAAATAGTAGTAAAAGAAAATAAAAATAGTAGTAAAAGAAAATAAAAATAGTAGTAAAAGAAAATAAAATAGTAGTAAAATAAAATAAAAATATTAGTAAAAGAAAATAAAAATAGTAGTAAAAGAAAATAAAAATAGCCGTAAAAGAAATAAAAAATATTAGTAAAAGAAAATAAAAATATTAGTAAAAGAAAATAAAAAAGTAGTAAAATAAAATAAAAATAGTAGTAAAAGAAAATAAAAATAGTAGTAAAATAAAATAAAATAGTAGTAAAAGAAAATAAAAATAGTAGTAAAATAAAATCAAAATAG
>NC_136501.1:56958067-56989717 GCF_053919585.1 Euprymna scolopes | reverse complement strand
AATCTTTGAAATATTGAATTTCATCCTGGCCATTATTACTTGATTAAGCTAGACCGATGTAAGTATAACTATTTTCATACGGACCTTCAATGCCTTATAAAGAGTGATGGATATATTTCCATACTGTGCGCACATATATGTATGTGTCTGTATTCCCTTTGTTAATGTACATAAACGTATATGCGCGTGTGCGTATTTATTTAAATTATTGCTCTAATGCAGGGGTTCTCAACCGGGGTCCACATGGACCCTATGGGTCCATAGAATATTTCTGGGGTTCCACAGGCAAAACATAACAAAATGGGGGTCCACAACGATATTTTGGTGGTCCATGAAGAAAACCAACTCAGAATTTTAACCAGTGTACATAAATGCTGCACTGAATTCAATTGCCTGAAGAGCTCTGATCTCCATCGGCTTGACCATGGAAGAAACATTGTAATATTGTAATACAAGATATTGTGGGCATTAGTCATCGGGAACTGTGGTCAGAAACAGATCTAGAAGTGATGCGTGTTGTTCTTGCTGGTCTTGGAAACGGGTTGGAAACGTAACCATCTGTGATAGGGAATGAGATATAGAAAAGTTATATGTAGTCATACTAGCTGCATCTGTGTGAGTAGAAAATCCACGCCAGTTGCTGTGGTGGACATTGAAATCACCAAACACATGCACTTGTGCACTAGTGTCGAAGGAAAGTGCTGTATCTATACTGTCAGAGACTTTGTTTATTATGGTACAGTCCTGGGTCGAGGGAGAGCAATAGAGAAAATAAAAGTAACTAATGTTATGTTTCATGTTAAGCCTAAAACACATAAAGGCTTGATCGTCCGATTCTAGTTTAGTTTCTCTAGTTAAGGGGGGTATTCCGAATATATACTTTAAGCCCGTGCATATGTCTGTCAGAATCCTTACGGCAGAGTGGGAGATATCCAGGCATATTAAAGTAGTTAGAGGGGATGGCGGAGTGTAGATTAGTCTCACTTAGTGCTAAGATATCCGGGGTGTTTGTTAGGAGTAATGCTCCGACATTATTTAAATTAGTTCTAAGCCCACGGATGTTCGTAAATGCAAGCCTCAAGGGAGAAGGCAGGTTGAGTTTGTTTTAGTTTGGGCCTGGTTTTAGCGTGATTTTTTTTTTTTTATTGTACTGTCATTTTTTAAAGTGTTTCAGTTTAGGTAAGGGATACTGAACAAGTGGTTATGCAGAATACCAGACATGCAACACAAGCAGACCATCAGTGGTCCTGCCATCTTCTAGGATTGTGGCCTCAGGATAGCCCAGCGGGGATGAGTGCAGGGTCCCTTTCCATTCGCGACATGGCACTACAAACAACCCGATATTATACAGCTGTTAGGGCACCTGTACTACCAGTCGGGAACAGCAGCCAGGAACTGTCTATCCGGTACCCTCAACCCATCAGACGATGGTCAACCCAATCTACTTGTACTGGCATTATGGCATTCAAACACTCCCAAGTGCCCAGTTTAGGGGATTGGATGTGTCGGGAGTGGGGAAAACGGCGTTCATTGCCCTAATCAGGAAACAAGATCGACCACTGAAGGTCTGTCGATTCGATTCGACCTCTACGCCTAGCTAATAGGCAAAGAAGGAGTATGGAAGCCGGGCGATAGACAGTGTCTATCTACTCCTCCTCTAAGCAGTTTAGGAAGGTTGTCATCTAAGACTGGAGAGGCCTTCCCCTCCTTAGGTTTAGCTTCAGAGCTTTCCTTCTCCTAGACGGATGACCTGGGAAGATCTACGGGTTCATCAGTACCGAGAGGGTTTTTCTCGCGCCTGGGTCCAAATCCAGGTATTTCTGCGCCCTCGCGTTGGTGGTTAATGTTAACGGGTTAGTTTATAATGGTTAGATATTAACTGAAAAATTATACTCCTCAAAGTGATTACAAGGCATTGCTATTTCATTGTTTGTTACTATTAAACTGTAGACGAGAAATAGCAAACAACTGTGTTTACAAAATAAAACTTACTCTAGGATAGCGATACAAAATAGCTTTAAAACTAACAATAACAATGGAAAACAACCAAATAAATAAATTAAATAAACATGAATATACATAAACGATCACACGTATGTATATATATATACATATATATATATGTATGTATGTATGCATATATATGTGCATGTATGTGTGTACACATAGGTATATTTATATATATATATATATATATATATATATATATATATAAAAGGAAGGGAAAGATCTACCGTAAACCACTAACCTAGTTCTAAAACAGATCCTTTGTTCGATAAAATGCATGCCCATTGGTTGATAGGAAGGGGCTCGGTGGATACTAGAAAGCTGATTGGCTAACTAGAAATCCTCAACATATATAAAAACAAGAAGCAACCACAGAATTCGCGCATAAGCCTGACGAATCCTATAGTGGATGAAACGCAGACTATTCAGTGTAGCTTAATCGCCATATATACTTTATAAATTAATATATATATATATATATATATATATATATATATATATATATATATATATATATATATATATGGTACTCGGTAAAAATGGCACTGGTAATACCAGAAAAATGGCACGATAAAAATGGTTCCAGTAAAAATGACACAACGATCAAAATGGCAACCGGGAATAAATAGATAAAAATGATACTTTGACAACGGAAAATTAAAACCGTTCGAGGAGTGTGAGCTAAGCCCCTATTCTCCTAGTTTAAAATATGGATGTCCCTTGCCTTTAGTTTGGAAAAAATCGGTTTAGTTCGATTGCAAATCCTGTAGAACCACTGAAAAAATAATTAGAACGTTTTATTCAATGATTATTTTATAATCTATATTTAGGTATAATAATCTGAGCTTGATCTTTAAAACTCCCTGTTTAAATCGATCGATAAAAGTACACGATGGTTAACAAAGAGATCCCTGTAAGATGAGGATGACTTTCTTAATAATACGCTGCTTACTGACTGTGCTTAAATAATAACGTTATTATTTAGAAAGCCATTCTTAATATGAAGAGAGGGTTCTTTGCTAGCTATTCTGTACTTTAACCTAATAATTTAATAAAGAAATAAACTTGGGAAATGGAAACTCTTGTCAGAAGTTATATTACTGATGAAGTTTAATATCAGGAACAGAATCGGATCAAACATCGTTTGCTGCTTACTTTAAATTAACTATTCTTCTGATTTACCAATATTTATGAAATTATCGGTGTTTAGTTTTGTTTTTGTTTGTTTATTGGTTTTTCCCCAATTCGCAATTGTAACTTTTTTCTGAAAAAAAAGTAGCTATTATAAAACTCCCGGGCACTTATGTAGAATATATAATCCATGGAAAACCTTTCTCTACTGAAACGCCAACCTCCCAAAAATAATAACTACAATGTTTTTGGTTTAATATTGATGACAGGCCTCTTAGAAGCTTGTAAAAATTACAAGTTTTCTGGGACGAAACAAAGAGCATAAAAACGGACAAACATAATAAATCATGCAGTGTGATGAATTAGTTCACTTGTCATGGGTTTTGTTTTTAGTTCTCTTGGCTTGGTTAGGGTTATAAATTATGATGAAAGAAAGAGATTCAATATAAAGTAACTGAGTTTCATATTCCTCATCTTTACCTCTCCAAAGAATTTTCACAGTGGCTCGCTAAAAGAATTGGCCAAACTAGCAGAAACAAAGCATAGCCTCCAACCCCTACCATTGTAAATGCCTATTAAAATGTTTTTATTTTTATTTTGAGGGGTTTAGTCCTATTTTAAACTAGAGGAATAGGAGCTTAACCTGCACTTCTGGAACGGGCCTAATCTTCCATTGTCAAATTGCCGGTTTTAACTATTTATTCACCTTTGCCATTTTTACCAGTGCCATTTTTACCAATGCCATTTTTACATGTGCTATTTTTACCTGAATCCGTATATATATTAGTGATGGGACGATTCCAAATTTTTACCGATCCCGATACAATTACTAATTCTGTTTTAAATTCTTGATTCCGATACCAATACCGATTACGATTACGATTCTTTAAACATTTCTAGATAATTAATTAGAAAGATAATACATTGTAAAATGTTCAAATGACGGTAAACCTCCGTGTAATGTTCGCACATTTTTTGCAAAACGTAAAATACACTTAGGAGCGGTGTATATATTACAAAAGTAGATTTTAAAATAGATATTTGTCAGGTTTTTCTTGTGATAAGCAGAAAGTCTACGAATGGATTTTTTAATAAAAGTTTTCAAATAAAGCTGCAGTGGTGTTTTCTTTAGGGCGACTGTTTTATCGTTCCACCCGGTATTTTCTTTCACCATCTTAACACCCCCCTCATCCCCATTGAACATTCAAACAAACTGTTAAATTTTCTTTTCATTTTAGACTCAATCAATTACTTCTTATAATCATTTTATGTTCTTTGTGTTCGCCCCCGCTTGTAGCCCATTGAGTAATATGCATAGCTCGTAAGATTAAATCCTCTACTGTAATAACAGTATTGTTATGAATTAATCAGTGGTTGCTCATGCTACATTTTGCCATCCGTATGCATCACTGGATATTTTATTTTTAAATACACCACTCTATCCAAACAAACATAATATAAAGAATACACGAACAGTCTAAGACTGAAACGAAAAATTATAACACTAAAATCTAAGAATCCAAACAAATAAATATCAAAATAGAATGAAAGCACCCCTACCCTTATTTCAGAAGAGCTGGCTCCTACCCCCTTCCTCACACATACACATTAGTAACGCCCTTGGATCACAGTCACCTTCCTAGGGAAGCAAATAACTTCATAATACTATAAAACAGTACACACATTCTTCAAACCAAGAAAAGAAAACACACACACACACATCCTACCCTAACGGAAAAAAAACACAGGCAGAAAGAGAGAGTGAGAGAGAGAAACACAACACAAGAGTGACCGCAGCCAAATAAAACAGTCATAAAAACTGAACATTCCAATGAATAGTAGACACTTACACGTTTCCACCTCTTGGAAACATTTCAAATGAACTACGAAAATGCTATTTTTATATCTCCAACACATTTGAAAATAATTTCTGACGAGGACGCTTCACAGAACGTCTGAAGCGCGTTAAAAATGATTTAAAAACATTATTACAATGATCTAAACATAATTCTCAATGAAAAACCAAGACACGGAATAATAAAATAATGGTAAAAAATACATATTGTTGGTGACTACCCCCTTATTAAAATATACATCTCTCTTTCGTTGAAATTTCTTAACACATTATATATATATATATATATATATATATATATATATTTGTGTATATCCGTTAGAAGTGTTGAGTGAAATTCGAAGAATAAAACATGTATAAAGACATTTTGAAGCCAAAACTGCAACACGAATTTTTTTTTATAAAATAAACAGATGTTTATTTTTAAAGAAATATATTTCGGAGTAAGACTCCTTTATCAATCATTTTTTTTCTTTTCTTCTTCCACGACATGATGTAGTGGGAGATAGTTCGATGAAGAGTCCACGTGATGTTGTTAACTTCGGGGTTTTTATGAAGCCGGATTGGTGACGCGTGGTCGCGCATTTTGAAAATCTGGGTGGTTATTTTTGTGTATATCCGTTAGAAGTGTTGAGTGAAATAAATATATATATATATATATATATATATATATACATATATATATATATATCACTAAAACATCTGGTCTTGATGGTATTATTTCAAATGATCTGAAATAACAGCAAGCCGAAGCTTGATTCTAAATATTTCTCATGTGTTATATCTCCCCTCTTTTGGAAATAGGGTACGTTTATCAATATCTCTAGTATCAAATAATCCTTATACATTGGGAAATGTACTTTATTTATGGAAACCAAAATGGGAGGTATAACATATGAGCAATATTTGGAATCAAGTCTCCCCTTGCTGTTATTTCAAATCATTTGCAAACATATCAGAAAGCTTTTGCCACTCCTCTATCATTGTAATAGGTTTTGGGGAAGATATTTTGTAATTTATATGCAAAACTGCGAAAACAAAAGTACTATGATTTTAAGACTAAAAAACAAAAAACAAAACTAGGCTCTGGATGATGAATGATCCTCTTAATGTGCGAGCATAAGCGCAAATGTCACATCACCCACTAGACAATTCATCTCATTACCGTTCAAACAGGAATTCATTTCTTAAATTCTGATCAATAGTAACTGATATATGGCACTTATAAAATTGCCAAGAAAGGTGGTAGTAATGTCCTCCACATAGCAACAGCCGTATAGCGCAACGATTAGAAGCTCCGACTGTCGTTTGGGTAGTTGCACTGATGAGCTACTGCATGTGTATGACATATATATATATATATATATATATATATATATATATATATATATATATATATATACCCAAAACATCTGAGGGTGATGCAGGGAGACTAAAACTTGCTTTACTTTTGCTGCTTTGGTTGTCTTCCCTGTGGACAGTAACAAATATATATATATATATATATATATATATATATATATATATATATATATATTCAGGATGTGAGAGATTATATATAATTATTTCTACAGGCCAAAGAACGCTGCAGCCCAGAAGAGCTATGCCAGTCAACGAACCAGAAGTCTAAGATTCGAGTTTCGTCCTCATTTGGGCTCATCAGTCAGACATATCTACACCCGGGATTTGAAACCCGAGCCTCCTGCATGCAAGGCAAACACTCTACCAACTGAACAAACGCTCCGCATACAAGAAATTCTATTAATCAACACTGATCAAGCAAAAAGCTGTGGAATAGCCCTACTTCATCTCGACAAGGGACGTGGTCATCCAAGACGATGTCTCACAAATAGGGATTTTTAACTCGAAAGGACGATGCCATCCAACAGAGCTAAACTAACAAGCGATTTTTGTTATAGAATTTTTCAGATGTGAGAGATTATATATAATTATTTCCACAGCCCAAAGAACCCCGCAAGAGCCAGGCCAGACAACGAACCGGAAGTCTAAAACTCGAGTTTTACCCTCTAACTATATATATATATACTGGTAACCAAAGTGAATATTGAAATGCTCATATCTTTGGTTCTATTGGACGAAGCTTTATGATAATTTACAGTCTTGAGATTATAATCCTATTCTATGGTTAAAATTTTATGACAATTGGTAAAATAAAGAACTAATAGTTTCGAACTAATAAAATATGTCCAAACATGCCTACATTTCTATATACCGTGTCCTGCAGGCCAGCTTCGGTTTTGCTACTTCGGTTGCCTTCCCTGTGGCCTTGCCAGACCATTAATATATATATATATATATATATATATATATATATATATATATATATATATAACTACTTCATTTACTCACACAAATTTAATATACGAAAGTATAGATTTATGCGTAAACTTTAAGTATTTACTTCAAAAGTGCTCAATACGTAGGTAGAGCTAGTTAGTAATTTATAAAATATATATGGCGATTAAGCTACACTGAATATTGGCTGATAGGAGGGGGCGCGGTGGATACTAGAAAGCTGATTGGCTAACTAGAAATCCTCAACATATATAAAAACAAGAAGCAACCACAAAATTCGCGCATAAGCCTGACGAATCCTACAGTGGATGAAAAGCAGAATATTCAGTGTAGCTTAATCGCCATATATATTTTATAAATTACTATATATATATATATATATATATATATATATAAAGTCACTTTGTGTGTGTATGTATGTATGTGCGTACTGCGTATGCCTTTATTTTCACAGGTTCCGAACGGCTCAGCATATCTTTTGCAAAATTCACACAAAGCTAATTTATATGTCTGGTAGTGTTCTTAGATATGTTTTGTACAGAAATTCATTCGATAAGTAATGAAAATCAGGAAAAATCTGATCTTAAAATAGTCTTTCTCTCTTATAGATTAAAAAAGGAATATATTTACAAGGGAATATATTCGTTACACAGGGAAATAACAAGATTTCAGCAAATCATTTCTAAAAAAAAAAACCAACAAAAAAAAGAATTATTGTTATCTGTGGTAGAGCATTTGACTACAGATCAAATGATTCTCTGTTCAAGTCCTGGTGTACCTAACCATTAAATTTTAATGTTTTATTAATGATGAGTTCAAATAACGATAAAAGGAGAAGTTTTATTTAAAATCGCCGCAAAACATTTCTTCGCATACATACTGTTGTGTCGTGAAACAACAGTGAAAATAAGAACAATCAAGTCGATGTTCGGTTAAGGAACAAGTGTATTAACAATAATGTACAAAGATAGGAAAGCGTGTATATCTGCTGGGCACTCGGCTAGCAGTTTGCATTCGCATCTCTCTCACCGGTGTTGGAATAACTAGCGCTATTTATAGTGCTAATCGGTGTAAATTCCTCTATTCAAGGAAGACCGGTATAATACATATTTTCAAACTAAATATTAATTAGAAGTGATTTTACTGAGCATTTATTATCAATCCCAAATATCAGCTGACGTGATATTGTAAACTGCGAAAGAATTTGATCAACAACATTATCATTATTATTTTTAATTCTTTAATTTTTATTTGCGAATTAATCCACCGGGAAAATAATTCCTTTTAATTTATAATAATCAGTAGAGGATTGCTTCTATAACTATACATACGCAATCTGCATAAATTAAAATATCATGTTTAAGCGTATTGTACCAACGGGCAACACCAGGCGGTAAACTAGTATATATATATATATATATATATATATATGTGTGTGTGTGTGTGTGTGTGCGTGTGTGTGTACATATATACCTCATATATATATTTATTTATATATATTCATTATATATATATATCATTTATCAAAAGTTACATTTGGTCGCTACAAACAGCTATCTGTTTCAGGCATTGAGACTTTGTCAGGCAACCCTGAACTATTCGACGCCCTAAAAATGCTCGCCTGGCGAAGTCTCATTGACTGAAACAGATGGTTGTTTGTAGCGACCAAATGTAACTGTTTACCCTCCAATGAATAATAAAAAATATTTTGCCTAAAAAAAGCACTAAAAACCTCGTTGTATTCATTAGTCCCTACTTTTGAACATCTCAAACCTGAATTTATATATATATATATATATATATATATATATATATATATATATATATATATATATATGTGTGTGTGTGTGTGTGTGTGTGTGTGTGTGTGTGTGTGTGTGTGTGTTTGTAAATACTTAAAGTTTACGCATAAATTTATATTTTCGTATATTAATTTTATGTGAGTAAATTAAGTAGTTATATATATTTATATATATATATACATATATATATATATATATATATATATATATATAAATTCAGGTTGGAGATGTTAAAAAGTGAACAATGATTACAACGAGGTATGTATGTATATATATATATATATATATATATATATATATATGTATATGTATATATTTATCATCGTATTCCTCGATATTCGGGTAAGTGAGTCATTTAAAATACATTGTACCATTACTGCATATTGCAGGCAAATGCTGAGCGAAGAAAGATTAAAAAGTTGCATTTGAATTTGTTTCATCAACATGTGTTTCACGGAACTGGCGTGAATCACGCAACGCTTCTATTGAGGTACTCTCTGGATGATTGAACCCAGCGCATTACACTCGGACACACATACACCACATATAACTCAGCACGCACAGGAGCAAAAATGGCCACATTTCTCCTTTTTACCACTCATTCTCTTTATTCCTATTATTCCTCTAATTTTTTTTTTTTAAGATTGAGTCCTGCTATTTTCATGTCCACTTATACTAAAATAATTTTTTCCTTAATAGTACTTCTTCTGGACTAGTTTTTTTTTTATTAAGTGTTACGGGTACGCTAACCTACCTATGTCAGAAATAAATGGACTTATCCAGAGACAATAAACGCAGTTACTTTAAACGACGGGGAGGCGCTGTGTGGTCATTAGTACCGATGGTTGAAACATGCTAGTTGATATTACAATCTCAACAATGCATCTGGCAAAAATTTGGTTAATTCGGTAACCTTTTATCTGGTGGCCTTAGGCATTCGTTTTGCGTAGCACCGTAGACATTTACCATTAAAGATCTTGTCCCCCGTAATTTGAGTGGAGTTAGGTTATTGCTTGCTGCCTGAGGCGCCCTGATCGGGAAATGTCGACGGGAGCTACTCTAGCAATTCTTAACAGGCCTATTTTGGGGATACTGGTTTGACTTTCCCTCAACATTCGACCTTGTGTAACATCTTCATGCAGCAAGAAAGAAGTAAATTACTGTGCTTTGTGATGTGTATGGTACCTGAACAAAGGCGTGCACTTTTTGTTAACACACTTTTGATAACACTCTTTTCGTTAACACACTTTTGTTAACACACTTTTTGCTACTTATTAGACTGTGTTTGTCTTAATTATTACCAGTCTGCAAGACCACAATACTAACCCAGTTTATTCAACTATTTTTTTTATATCAAAGAAATTCTATTTCATGTAGGTTTATGAAAC
The DNA here is from genome assembly GCF_053919585.1 of Euprymna scolopes. Classification (NCBI taxonomy): domain Eukaryota; kingdom Metazoa; phylum Mollusca; class Cephalopoda; order Sepiida; family Sepiolidae; genus Euprymna; species Euprymna scolopes. The sequence goes on along the minus strand of NC_136501.1, from coordinate 56,979,218 downwards.
TTAGACCGTAATCGCCAGACATGCCAAGAAACTGAACCATTTCCATATGATCTGCCTCCTGAGATTGTTGAAAATCAAGCGACAAAATAAGATACCAGACACAGGTTTTAGCCCGGTCAAACCTTCCGTCAGTACACACTAGCAGTGCCAGGTTCTTGATTCAAGACTCCCAAAACAGCTCCTTTACGGTGAACTGTCCAAAAGAAAAAGGCCCGTACGAGGACAGCGAAAACGGTTCAAAGACAAGATCTCGCTCAAACAGTTCGTTTATATTTTAACTACTTGGAAAACGTAACTCAAGACAAATATTTCTGGCGTGCCGCAACTCAAAAAGGGGCTACAATCGGTAAATCTGCACGTAATGAAGGACAGAAAAGAAAACATGAGATTAGATAAGTCAGCCCATTCAACACCTCGGATACAGAATCATCCCACAAGTGTCCAACATGCTTGAAATACTAATCGATCTAACAAACCATCTCCGAACCCACAGAACAATTGTATGATCACGATCATCTTCGCAAGCGATGGACAAACATAAAAAAAAAAAATTTGATTTCATACTGTTACGATCTCATCTTTTGTCAAGTTGGTATCTTATCTGCCTTGTATTGTTCTATTTTTTTTTACTGTAACTTATCGGACAGCGAGCAATTCAAGTCATACAAACAAGGTTTCAGAAACAAATATCCATACATTCTAAGTGTTGTGTAGCAAGGGTTCATATTGGTGACAATATATAACGGGGCACAGACCAAATTCAAAGGTTGTTGTGTAGCGGGGTACATACTGAAGACACCTATAACGAGGACTCTGAACAGAAGACGATAATGATAATACGGAGGGAGAAACATTTATTTCTTGGTACATCACGATGACGATTGTAACGATTATTAGGGACTTCATATTATTATCAATACGGAGCTGAAATATTGTTGCAAGAGTTCTTGTTAACACGTTAGAGGGGAGGTACATTATTGATGATGAAGGAGACACATTACTCGTAAGGGAGGTTATACAAAGTTCATTTAAGATGATGATAGAAAAAACACATTTGTCTATCAGTTGTAATGACAACACGAAGACAAACAGTTACAAAATATAAATGGTGATTATTTATTCATCAGTCGGCTGATTGATGACGTAGGAATTCAAGCTTGTATGGCTAAATGGTCTCCTCTTACCCCATTCGCATCTTAGGGCATCAGCTTCACTAAGTCGCTGTCCGACTCTCATCTCTAACTGACTCTATCACTTTCTTAACTTCAAACCCTGTCTCAGTATATTGATAATCTCCTTTCCTTATGACGTCAGAGATGTGGTCGACCAATATGACTTTATTACGTTTCAATTCACCCTTTCCCTTTGCACATGTATTAACACACCTCTGATGAACAAAAGAAATCCATAAATTAAACTGTATCATTTAATCTATTTGTTACATAACATTTTCAACTTTGTTATTGTCCATTCTTTTAACTGACATATTTAATATCTAGTTATTTCTAAAAGAATGGACAATCGCTCTATCTCTGACATAAATAATATTTAATTATCTGCATGAACAATGACACTTGTTCTGCATTCCTAGGATTTCAATACCTATTATCTTTTAACACTTACTTACTGGGTTCAATTCTAACCTTTTCCTAATATTATTTAAAAACTTATCTAGTTTTGCTTTCGTACTTACTAGAGTCTGTCGCTTTTTATAACATAAGTACAGGCTGTCCAAAAAGTCAGTGAAGGGGTTTGAATGTAAATAGATTCTTTATTTTTATGATATTTTTCTGTAATTTTAGAACAATCTGACTTAGACACTGGGAAATTTTAAACAAAAAGTACAAAATTCAAATAATCTGTATTTATGAAAAATAATGTCTTTCAAATGTTGCCCATTTTCAGCTTCGCATATTTGTGCTCTTTCCAAAACATTATTCATGACAGATTGTAGAATCTCCGGATTGGGATTTGACTCCCTTATTTCATTCCTGATGTTTTCATTCTTGCAGGATCTGTAATTGACGTTTCGAGGTCTGCCAGCTCGCGGAACGAATTAACGATGATAAGAGGTTTGGAAGGAATAAGGAAGTCAGAAATCAGATTTGATTGGCCAAATAAAGAATTTCATAGATAAGGACCGCCGTGTTTCTATAAAAACAATACGTGCGCAGTTTGATATCGGTGTGGGAACTGTACACACAATTATTCCCGAGGAACTGGAGATGTGGACGATTTGTGCGAAGTGTTACAAGAAAGGTTCTCTTTTCTTGTAAGTAAGAACAACATTAAATAAGTAAAATGAGATTAGATAGATCGAGATTCGAACCGAGTAAGCAAGGTTCGGAAATATTTCTTTCTGATAGGTTCATAAGAGTAGTAGTTGAGGGGCAAAAATCAGAAGCTCACAGTATTAATGCCGGTGTCCCTCAGGGATCCATCCTGGGCCCAACTCTTTTCCTGATCTACATTAATGATCTTCCAAATCATATCCTTACATCATTTGTAGACATTTATGCTGACGACACTACCATTTATGGTACCACATCTAAGACAGTAAACGACCAAGTTCTCTCCAATTCTCTCTCCTGTGATCTTGAGCACGTAGTACAATGGGGAAACGAGTGGCTGGTTACTTTTAATGCATCTAAAACCAAGCTTCTCTCTTTACATCATCAACATTCTAATCCACATTTGTCATCAATTGAAATGAATGGCTCTCGTCTTCAGGAGGCCTCAAGTTTTGACAAGCTTCTGGGCTTTACCATTACTCCTGATCTTAAATGGAACACGTATATCAAATCTGTTGCCAAGGCCGCTGGAAAAATGGTGGGATCTTTCTATCGATCCGGTAGATATCTCACTGCTGATGCTATTCTCTATCTATATAAGAGCCAGGTACGTCCAAGGATGGAATACTGTTGCCACATCTGGGCAGGAGCTGCAAGAAAGGACTTGTCCTGCCTTGATAGAGTTCAAAATAGACTTCGTAGCCTCGTAGGAGATGTCCTTTTCTCCTCCTTGCAACCTCTATCTCACAGAAGAGATGTTGCGAGTTTGTCTCTGATGTATCGTTATTTTCATGGAAAGTGTTCAACTGAGCTTCAATCTATGGTCCCCCCTCGCCAAACTTTCACAAGAAACACTCGTCTAGCTGTAAACACTATCAATAATTTCCCCCACTCTTTATCTGTGTCTAAACCTAAACGTAGATTCCATGAACAAAGCTTCTTTCTTAGAACTGCACGCCTGTGGAATTGTCTTCCGTTTTCCTGCTTTCCGGCTGACTACAATATGGTTGTGTTCAAGTCTAAAGTAAATAAGTTCTTGATGAGCCGTTCCATATAAGTTATCAAATTTACCAAATTTTCATTACTAATAATTACTATATTGACTAATTTCTACTGTACACTCTTTAACCCTTATCCTTGAGTGGCCTCTGGGCCTTGATAATGTGGTGATGCCTTTGTAAAAAAAAAAAAAAAAAAGATTCAGGAGGGAATTCTCATTGTTCAAATTAATATAAAATATTAGATATGTTTGAGTAAAAGGAATTTTGATTGTTGAATTCTTTTGTATGAAAATTGAATTAAAATAAAGTCAGTTAGAAGAACGAACAATAGCAAATTTAAATATGTTAAAAAAATAAGTTAAGTCGAAAAATAGGTTAGAGAAAATTAATTGTCTGCAAAAGTGGTTTGGAAACGTGCCAAACAACGCATGTTTAGGCCACGTGGACCGATCACGTGGTCAGACACACGTATGACGTCATGGTGAAATGAATTCTCAATATAGTTTGCTAGTTTTAGACAGAGTCAAGAATCGAGTTAGAGACAGAGCTGACATACTTCAACTTTATTGGCTACAAGTTTTAGTATTCATTAGTACTTATAATAATAATAATAATAATAATAATAATGATAATAATAATGATGATGATGATGTCATGGCAGAAACGAATTCTCAATATACGAGCTAGAGAGAAAGATGAGCTAACATGGTTAGAGGAAGGTCCATTTGGAAGCAAAGGGGAAAGTTTTAATCATGTAGTCGACTTTGAATTCCTGGATGTCATCATCACTGCGACCGGTCGAATGTAATAAAAGAACACATCATATTTTGTAACTGCGTCTTTCTTACCAATTGAAGGTAATGTGTGATAGTCTTTACATGAACATTGTCTCCCTCATCGTTATAATGAACTTTATATATAACTCATCTAAGAAATGTGTCTCCCTCTCCATCTAAGTAATAACTCTTCCCTCCTGCGTCATAAGAACTGATAACCCTTTTCTCTAAATATATGTTATAAGAACCACAGACAGTAAGATGTATACATGTCGTTCCCCCTCTCTCTTCTCTCACTCATCAATATGCATGTCCGCCGTATCTAGTACATATGAATGTCCCCATCCGATCTCTTTAAAAGACCCCAACTACACAATAGAAGTTTATCCTACGGGTGCTCAGAGAAGATCACAAAAAAACCGTTGTCATACAGACCCTCACCCTACTTATAGACCTTACTCACTATGATATTTGGTTATTCCCTGAGGTCAAGGAAAACAATAGAGGCTATCGTTATGAAACAATTGAGGAGAGGAAAGAGGCTGTGACGAGGGTAATTGACACGCTCACACAAGAGGGCTTCCAGGGGCCTTCCAGAAGTGGTTGGAAGGTACAAGTGTATTGCAGACGGCGGAGATTACTTTGAAGGTGACTAGAGTTTCATGTGTATACTATCAATAAAAGTTTCCATACGAGGGGAAAAAAACTTGGAACTTATTTCAGGCACTTCATACATTTTAAAATAACAATTGGAAACCAGAGTTACAGTCGAGCATTGCATGTGATCCGTCAGTACAAACTCTGCCAAAGTTCTCTTATTAAATTGAATGTTCTTTGACGAAATCATCGATTAAATAAAGAATATAAGCAGCACTAGTAGTTGGAGTTTGCAGAAGGTTCTAAAACAAAAATTCTTCAGAAAATTTAAAAGACACTTGCAAGTTGCAATCTGTACGGTACCACTACGAGCTGCCATTTAAAAAATAAACCTGCTTGCGTGTAAGGTTAAAGGACATCTGCAAGCAGCTATTTTTTTTTAGACTACTCGAAGAAAATAATCTTTAAGATACTCTTTTTAGCACCGAACTTCATAATACGACTACAAGCATCATGCTTTAAAAAAAGCTATGAGATAGCTCTGGAATCATCTAGCCTGAGATATCCCTCAAATCTGAAATTTGTTAGACACGAACATAATTCAAAAAGTAAAGAGTCTTATTTGTTTTAAAACTCAAATAGTGAAAGAGCCACGAAGATAGGAATGGTACCATTAAAACCAGCGACCTTTTGCGCTCTAAAATAGTAACCACGACTCTCAATGCACTTTTGCCAGCGATGAACGATGGCTGTGCTTGGGCGTCCAGTCCACGCTTTGTAATAGGAAGGTTGTTTCAAAAGTAAAACCTAATATTTTTTTACTAAAAAAATTGAAGTTATGAAGATGGGAATATTATCATTAAAAGGAGCGACCTTTTATGTCCCACAATTTATTTTTCTGTATAGTAACCATCATAGTCGATGCATTTTTGCCAGAAATTCAATTACGCATATCTGCTTCTGACGCACGTTAATGACAGGGCTTTTATATTCAGAATTCCGCATCGTCAATATTAACAACTATGAAACATTCAGGACACGAATGCATAAGGTCAGTCATCGTAACAATGCAATTTGCATTCACCTTTGCTTCATTCAGATGGGATAAAAAAATAGGAGGCACTACTTTTGGAACGTCCCTCGTATCTTTGCTAGCGGCTTTATTTGAGACACCATTGTGACAACATCTAGTTTATTTGTAATTTTTAGTGTTTAATCAGTTATTATGCGTCGCCAACTGTAAATGCTACAGGTTTGCTTTCGGTTTCGATTCTAGCTGAAGGTACCCAAATACTTTTTTTTTTTACTTTTGAAATCACTACTCTTTAATAATATATACGAAATCTGGACAAATTAAAATACCATATTTAAGCGTATTTTACGCCCGGACAAAGCCGTGCGCCCCGCCGCTAGTCTAGTATATAAAAAGCTATATATCTGTCTGTCTGTATGTATGTATGTATGCCTCCATATTTTCAAACTCTATCTCTTCCGAAACTAAAAGTCGCAGAGCAGCGCTAGATGCCTCAAATGATTGGACTTTTTATGGACCCTCCTTTCATGGGTATTTAGCTGATAAAAATAGTTTTAAGGGTCCAAAATTAGGTCTAAATTGAAGAAATCCATCATATATTTGACATTCATCTTACTATGTTTTTAATTTGAATTTTTAATCATTGCGCATGCGTGTCACATTGGTACACTGGTAACGTGATCCGTTTTGAATGCTACAGTTTTGCTTTCGATTCTAGCTGATGGTACCCAAACACTTTCTTTACTTTTGATAAATATGAAATCTCGACAAATTAAAATATTATATTTAAGCGTATTTTACGCCTGGCCAAAGCTGGATCCCCTTCCTCGCTTGTCTAAATTATGAAACTCACTGTGATTATCTGTCCGTCTGTCTGTCTCCATATTTTTAAACCCTATCTCTACTAAAGCTAAAAGTTGCAGAGCGGCGCTAGGTGTTTGGAATGATTGGATTTTTTATGGACCGGTCTCATGTGTCTTTAGCCGGTTACAATAGGTTTTTAGTAGTCAAAAAAGGATCAAAATAAAAAAAATCGTTATACATTTTTTACATTCATCTTAGTTTATTTTTAATCAGTTCATATTATCGTGTCACGTTGATACAGTGGTAACGTCACCAGCTTTAAATACTAAAGTTTTGCTTTCTGCTTCGAATCTAGCTGATGACACCCAAGTTCTTTTGAAATCACGACTCTATAATGATATATACGAAATCTGGACAAATTAAAATATCATATTTAAGCGTATTTTACGTATTTTTTTTTAAGCAAAGCCGGATGCCTCTGCCCTCCGCTAGTAAATGATAATCTTAGTAAGTTATGTCAGGAGAATATACAGCATGGAGCAAGGTTACTTAATTAAATATTCTGAAATATTTTTGGAAGGTTTTGCTGTGCGAGGACGTACATTATCATGGTGGAAGATGACTATTTCTATTGACTAAAGAAGATCATTTTCAAGTTATGGTTGAGAATATTACAGAAAACTATGAATGACTCTTTTATAATCTGAAAAAAAATATCATTATGAAGTAATAAGCCTGAAACGTGTCGCTTTATATCAAACCCCGGACCCACATGTTGTCTTGTACTCCGTCGCAAAGCAACAAACAAAAACTGGACAGAAATAAAAATCCGACTCGGCATGTTTTGTTTTGTTTTTTAATTTTTTAACGCGCAAATCAAATGTATTTATTCGTGTTTCTTCCAAAATAACGCATTTCATTATCTTTCCAAATTTTTTTCGCACACACGCGTATTTTACAACGCTCTATCATATAACATTTGCTTTTTAAAAGTCTCTATCCTTGCTAACTTACGCCGGCCGTTAGCCAGCGCTTTCTAGATCTCGTATTCACACATCCATCTTCCCCGATCCCCACTTTGCTTCTCGTGTTCGACCACGTGTTGAACTTTTTTATTTTCTCCCCCTCCCCTCTTCTTCTTCTGGTGACGCCAGCGCGTGCACACTTGCTTAATCTGCATATGTGTTAAGACGGCTGCTGACGCAGCTAATCTTTTCGCTAGTCAACAATCATAGGTCTGCTGCTGATTTCGTTCGTCGACGGCTTGTTACAACAAAAGCGTGCCGCTTCGTAACAAGAGTGATATGGGTAAAACTTGCGGAGAGTGTTCCGCTCTACGGTTGTTGTAAAAATTGAACGGAAATTTAAATTTCATTGCGTTTTAATTTTTTTTATTGTGCCTCCCAAAAAACGAAGAAAATCGAAAGAATAACATTCAATAATCGTACTTCTCATATATATATATATATATATATATATATATATATATATATATATATATATATATAGAGAGAGAGAGAGAGAGAGAGAGAGAGAGAGAGAGAGAGAACAAAAGATTTTTTTTAATTAACGAAAACGAAATAATTTAATTTTTAAACAAAAAAAATCAATTTGGTATACAGTTTTGGTATTTTTAAAAAATAAGTCCAACTCACGATTCACATTTGAAATATGACTTTCATAGGTTTTCGGGTATGCGTATAACAAATAAACACCCCAGCCTCCCCATGTTAAGAACGGCCTTCTGAATAGACACCACCGGCCTTCTCATATTAAGAACGGCTTTCGGAATACACCCACAACATTTCCATTGTTGGACGTAATGTAAAACTGTACAGAATTTTAGAAGGAACGAGATTTCAATTTCCGTTCCATTTTTACAAAAACCGTAATACAGCGCATTCGCCGCAAGTTTTACCGTGATATGTTTGAATAATAACAAGCCGCATGAAATTAATTACAATGGTTTAACAAACCGAAAAAAAAAAATCATTTTGCACCGACCTGGTATCTTACCGATCATCAACCATTAGGATTTTCTCTGAACGCTTCAATTTGTAAACACCAATCTATACACATCGATATTTGAAGCGCACATTTATAACACACAAAAAAAAAAAACACAAAAAACAAACAAACAAAAAAACAACAACAAAAAACAAACAAATAATTACGCTTCCAGACTTTAAATGGCCGTGCATTATTTTTGTTATGAAAGCTGGAGCTTTTGAATTGAATTGTGACTGCTATAAAAATTGACAGTTTCAGAATGGTTCCTGACAGGTTTTTAAAATGTCCATTAATTAGATGTGCTGAAGAGTTCACGGGAATGAATTAATAAATATTGAATAGGCTGAAATAAAGAAGTGAAAGGGAAAGGAATGCAATAGTAAAACAAAATATATGTGAATAGGCCGCAAGTAACTTTTTCAGTGTTAATTATCAATACTCTTTTGTTTATATTATTATTAGCGTTCGTTTTAGAGGCATGTTTTAAAAGTTCTAATTAATATCGGTTGTTTCGGGGCTAATATATATATATATATATATATATATATATATATATATATATATATATATATATATATATATATATATATACTAGCATGCCGCACGGTATTGCCGATCGTACAATGTTTTAAAATAAAATTTAAATTTATGCAGATTTCGTATTTATTATTATAGAGCCGATTCTCTATTGAGTATTGTATTGGAACAAATATAAAGTAATAATCGGCTAGCGTGGCCCTGGTCATGAAATACGCGCAAATATAATATTTTAATTCATGCAATTCGTATGTACAACCAATTCACTATTGATTATTATAGTAATGGTTTAAAAAGTTAGAAAAAAAAAAGATATGACTTGAATGCCATCAGCTAGAATCGAAATGAATACATATAGCTCACTAGCATTATTCATTACCGTCTCAGCGTAGAGTCCATACATATATAACCACATAAAAATAAAGCTATTACAGGTATAAATGCAACTTTGCGCATGCGTAGAAATGACATATTTTGGAATTTTGACCATTTATCTATTTTCATCGGCTAAAAACAAAATCGAATTCTTTTGAGACCAACTCCACTTAATATCTAGTTTTAAGTCAACAGAAAAAACTGCAGAGTAGTTTCATAGGCACCATTCCACATACAAACAAAATCACTTCACACACACACACACACACACACACACACACACCACACACACATATATCTATTTTATGTATGTACGCGTATGTATCGGTATTATACGACTCAGTGTGACTGAAACTAGCGATATTTAAAAACTCACTGGACCTCACTCAACGGTAATAGTTATATAATGATGAAGCACGTACTGATATATATATATATATATATATATATATATATATATATATATATATATATATATAAGATACAATTATAAAACTCAAATGACATAATAACGGATGTTGTAACCATACATCCGGTTTACGACTTCCGGTTGTGCATGAGTACATAAACATAAACCCATAACAGCGTAAATAAAATCGTCACGATCGTCCCAATTGTTTTTTGCGTTTAAATTATCCAAATAAACAATTGTTAAAGCTTTCTGCCTTTTGTTTTTTTACATCGTTTATTTCCGCATTGTCTTAATTAGTTTTATTGACCTTATTATTAACATATAAAATAAATATTTGGCCCAAATGAATCATGAATGTTTGTTTAAAATAAAGGAAAAAAAGTTACATTTTATTTTTATTTTCTATTTAAAAAGCCAGTCTTAACATGGGGAGATGGTTTTTTTAAACTATTCTGTACTTTCAACTAACAATTTTATTTAAAAAAGATATATCAAAATTTGAATTTAAATTTAAGTATCATGGTATCTGTTAAGTGAGCATTTACCTATAAGTAATGCAAACCACTTACAATTCAATGGCTGTAATTTTTTTTTAAAATAAACAATTATAAACAGAACGACTCATAGAAATCTATCTATATTCTTTTTTTATTTTTAATATACTTTCATAGAAATGTTTCTGTTATGTCACAAAAACTAATTTCTTTACGTCACAAGTGTCACGCTCATACATTAATTCCATTGCTAATATAACATACTGACCCCACGGGTCACGGGCAATCAAGTGTATATATATATATATATATATATATATATATATATATATATATATATATATATATATACATTGCTCTTCATATAAGGATCTCATATTAGTGATGGGATTTATTTCTAATTAGGAACAAGGCAATGCTTTCGATTAAACGCATCTAGGTAAAATAAACAAATAACATTATATATATATATATATATATATATATATATATATATATATATATATATATATATATATATATAACTACTTCATTTATTCACATAAATTTAATATACGAAAGTATAGATTTATGCGTAAACTTTAAGTATTTACTTCAAAACTGCTCAATACGTAGGTAGAGCTAGTTAGTAATTTATAAAATATATATGGCGATTAAGCTACACTGAATATTCTGCGTTTCATCCAACTATAGGATTCGTCAAGCTTATGCGCGAATTCTGTGGTTGCTTCTTGTTTTTATATATGTTGAGGATTTCTAGTTAGCAAATCAGCTTTCTAGTATCCACCGCGCCTCTTCCTATCAGAAGAGAACGTCTACCTAAAACCACTAACCTAGTTCTAAAACAGATCCTTTGTTTGATAAAATGCATGCCCATTGGCTGATAGGAAGAGGCGCGGTGGATACTAGAAAGCTGATTTGCTAACTAGAAATCCTCAACATATACAAAAACAAGAAGCAACCACAGAATTCGCGCATAAGCCTGACGAATCCTATAGTTGGATGAAACACAGAATATTCAGTGTAGCTTAATCGCCATATATATTTTATAAATTACTATATATATATATATATATATATATATATTTGTACATATATATATATATATATTTTGTAAGGTGATTGATAATTTATAATTCCAAATTAAAATTAAAAAAAAGAAATTGAAAATCGGTTTCATAAGAAGGAGCACAACAAAGCCAATAAATTGTACGATCGTTTCGGAAACGATGTTTTTTTTATTGTGACAGACATTGAGTCAAGGACAATAATTTTAGCATATAGTTTTTATGAAAACAAAGTCTCCTCATCAGCAAAATATTGGGTGTGTTTTTTAATAAAAGACACCATAAATATACCTAGCATTTAAGTAGTGCAGATGATTCTGTAAAATATTAAAATATAAGGAAAAATAGTTAATTAATGATGTAGATAAGTAAAGTTATATTGGTTAATAATAAAAGTTAGAATAAAATTACATAGCTATGTTTAGAGTAAACGTTAGAATAAAATAACAAAGTTGGGTTTCGATTATGTATAATGTTATAATAAGATGCTATTAAGAGAATTTCAACAAATATAAGTATATATATATATATATATATATATATATACATATATTTACCTTAAAATGGTTTATCCTTTGAAAACCGTAATAATCCTCCGAGCAATTCATTTAGATGTTGTCTGTAGCTTATACATGCTCTAACTGCTTAATTTCAAATTGAAACGCCAAAAGGGAAGTTCGTAACGGTTAGCTTATTTCATCATCGCTTAATTTAGCTTTAATTAAAAATATAAATATTCAAAATGAAGAGAGATAATCTTGTTTTATCTAGCAATATGGTCAAAGGGGGATAATTCGTCTTTATGCTGTTTTTTTTTCATATAGTATAAGATAATTCTATTGAGTAAATTTAGTTATATTATAATTGTTTATTTTTTTATTTATTTGTTGGAATTAATAAAATTAGTAACTTACAAGGGTTAAATTTGAATAGAGATTTAACTAAGATACAGAATAATGGTAAGTTAGTTAATAATAATGGTGGTCCACATCTTATTAGTAAAAATATGCTATTACAGAATCTAGGATATGTTATTAATAAGAAAGGTTTTTATGTGCTATGGTGGTTTATATTTGTTACATTTAAACCAGTGTTTATGAATGCATGGTGATAGTAGTTCCCACTTGAATTTAATAGGGTGGCTTTTGTTTTTGGTAGTAGCGTCATATTGCAAAATCTTGAAGGTTCCAAATCTGCAAAGAATACAGGATCTGTTTCCCGGGGTATACGGTTTATATGATCCTACTATTTCCCATTTTAGATTCAATGAAATATCCTTATCATTGAGTTGCCAAACATGCTTAGATAGAGAGGTTTGGTTCTGTATGGAGGGCTTTTAAAAGAGTGCTTATGGGTTGAAATTCTATGTTTGATAAGACCAGATGTGGAGCCGGGGTAGATTGCGTTTTGTATAACGTATTTATTGTCAGGTCGATTAGGGGCGGAATTGATCTGAACTGTGTTGGATTGTATTTGATTGGTAGATTGGTTGTTTGATCGTGTGGTCGAGCTATGGTTGTCATTAACATAATTTAAATTTGTGATTTGTGATACCGTGCAGCTATAAACTACATTTTTTATTTTGCTTGATCGAAGTTAGCCATCTCTTCAATTATGTGTTATGCGGCTGTGTGCACGTAGGTGACTTTTTACTCCAGCTTTAGTCTTATATGAAAGTACACATATGTAACATAGACACTTTTTTCTTGTAAAGTTGATCGCATGATAATATTATGAATCCTCGAATGTCGTGTCAGGCCACTTTTAGATTAGCAGATTTGACCACATTGCCGGATGTGCTGTAAAAGCCTCCTCATAAGACTGTCGTTTCAGATCATTTCCATAATCAGCTTTTGACAAAGTGTAGTACTTACCAACACAACAAACGCCCTCGTGTTTGTGCCTTGTATAGGCATGCGCGACAACAAAACTTGGGTTTTTATAAGCGGAAGTCTCGAGGTTGTCAGGAATCTACAGGCGCATGCGCAAGAGAAGGGATTGAGATAGTGGTATAAAGGCAGGTCGAGTGAGAAGGTTGTTGTTGCTGTTGTTGTTGTCATTGGACGTTACAGTGACGCGTGCGTTAGCAGGTGATTAAGAGGCGGTTTATTTTTGTGTGTCAAGTCGCGCACCTCGGTGAAGATCATATAAATCGTTCACCTCGGTGAAGGTGAAGGTCATATGTAGTGCACTTTAGTTCCTGTTGTAATTTATCTGACATTATACTATACACGTTTTAAGACAGCAAATTCTACACGCTGCATTAAAAAAAAAATCTTACAACTTTCTCTGATATAATTTCTCCACAGTTTGGGCTTCCCAGTTATGTACACCCATCTCAAGTATTTTCAATTTGTTTTTCAGAAATTCCTTAAATCTTTTTCCTGGTTTATGTTGTGGTCTTTTACCCCTGTCTCTACATATGTAGCTTGATATAATGCCATACCTTTTCTATAGGATTGCCGTCTGGACACTGTGCAGACTAATCCAAACCCAGAATATCATGCTCTTCAAGGAACCTCTTGACATTGCCAGCTGTGTGAATGGGAGCATTATCCCGCATGAAGATGGGATCATAATCTAAATCCGGCTGAAGTAGGGGAGCTCAGTCAACATATTAATGTACTTGATCGAATTAATTGACCTTGCAAGCGAACTACAGACGTTGGACCATTGGGATTAATAATGCCACACACCAAAACTGAACCTCCGCCACCCTGCAGCATTGAAAGTGTGCACCTTCTACGGACGTACTGCCTATCATCACTGCCTACCTTATTCAACTTGCTTTCGTCGCTAAAAATCACTTTCGACCAATATGAAGAGTCGTGATCTTCACTGCATCTGACGAAGTTCGGACGGCGGTTTCTGTTCTTTACAGAAATCATTGGCTTGCGTCTTGCAGTACAGCCTCGCAAACTAAATTATTTCACTCTGTTCTTCTTAGCTGTAGAAAGAGAGCACTTTTTAACTAGATTACACTGATGTTGGATTTGGGAAGTCGTTTCAAATCTGTTTTTGAGGCTGCGGATCTTGATATCATTTTCTTCCTGTAAGAAATAATTGTAGGACAACCAGGGGCATCACGAATAATGTCAGTATTTTGGTGCTTTTCCAGTCATTCGTACCGTTTTCTCATCACATTTCAATCTGCGGCTGATTTCACGATTGGATAAACCAGAAATGTGGAGATTAATGGGCTCATGATATTCACTACGAGAAAGTGGAGGCATATGAGTTAAATGTTACGTTGTATAACCCGGAACAACAATAATTACGATTAAAGATACTTTGTTGCCTGAAAGGTGGATATTTTAAGCTCGTTTTAATGTACTGTATATAATTTATATGCATATATATTTAAAAGTGTGTAATTGTATGGTAATAGAAATGTTGCTAGAGACCACAGAGGTCCAATATTTTTAGTTTAACCCTTATTTTGACCCCTTAACATTTATTATTTTGGGCTCAAATAAAATTAAAATGTCTGACCCATATAAAAGTTATCTATATCTAAAATTTCAAGTGTTTAGACCCAAAATTGGCGAAGGAGTTTGGTAGAATCTGCAATGATAACCTCTTTCAACTTTGATCACTTAATAGCCTAATTTTCGCCGATAAACTGATTAAAATCTTGCTGAAAGTCTGAATAACCTTTATGTAAAGTTTCAAATGTTTAGACCCAAAATTGGCCTAATAGTTTGCAAAGGTAAAATCTTTTGAACTTTGACCTCTTGGAAGACAAATTATATGCTAAAAAAAAAAAACGATTAAAAAGCTGTCCGTATATGTGAATACTCTGTTTGTAAAATTTCAAATGTTTAGACCAAAAATTGGCTGAGTAATTTGGTTGAGACAGTAGAGATCAATTTAAAAAAAAATTGACCCTAATATTGACCACTTAATATTTACTGTGTTGAGCTCAAATCAAATTAGAAAGTTAGGTTTAAGTCCAAGTAGTATATATCTAAAATTTTAAGTGTTTAGACCCAAAATTGGAGGAGGAGTTTGATAGAGTCTGCAAAGGTCATATCGTTGAACTTTGACCACTTAACAGCAAAAGTTCTAGCCGAAACCTGATTATAAAGATTTTCCCAAATCGCAATACTCAGTATGTCAAATTTCGAGTCTATAGACCGAAAATAGACAGAGTTATTTGGCAGGGAAATGTACACTGACAGACACACAGATATTTTCACTTTTATAGATATATAGATTTGCAGTTTTTGAAAAAATGACAAGTGCGAGTTTTCTTTTTGGCGCCATTATACATGCACATTTACATATATCTATCTATATACCTATAAAAGTGAACGTGTCTTTGTATCTGTGTGTGTCTGCGTGTATGTGTGATTGTGTACATTTCCCTACGCAATAACTCTGTCAATTTTTAGTCTCCAGACTAGAAATTTGATATACAGGGTACTGAGATTTGAGAAAATCTTTATGATCGGTTTTCGGCCAGAACTTGGGCTGTTAAGGGGTCAAAGTTCAACGATTTGATCTTTGAGAACTCTACCAAACTCTTCCGGCAATTTTAGGTCTAAGCACTTGAAATTGTAGGTATAGGTTCCTTGAAAATGGATCTAACTTAATAATTTGATTTGAGCTCAAAACTATAAATGTTAATGGGTCATAATAGGGGTCAAATTTAAAAAAAAATTGACCTCTGAGGTCTCTACCAAATTACTCAGACAATTTCTGGTCTAAACATTTTAAATTTGACATAAAGTGTATTCAGAGATAGGGCAAGCTTTTTAATCGGTTTGGGTAGAAAATTTCTAGTTACCAATATATAAATATATGTATGTATGTTTGCATGTCTGCCTAAAACTTTCGACAGAGGCGACGGATTTTACCAAGATCAATATCGTTTTGAAGTCGACGTTTCAGAAGACAAATATCGAAAAATTGGCTAAAACATTTATATCTTCACCTTCAACTGGACACTTTTCAACAGGGGAAGGGTCGCTTTTTTCGTCGATATTTGTGAAAGTTATCCTCATTTTTCGATTGTCTAGCCTTAATTTAAACCTACATCACTTCCGGTTTGACGGTTGTCGTAACAGCAAAGATGTCAGGTTTTTTCCCTTCTTTTCCTCCTTCGCGGTACGGGTTCGAGCCTGCCTTCCTACTACCACTTTTTTTTTTTGCTCAACATACACATCCAAACACCCGGGCAACGCCGAGCTGAAATGCTAATATATCTATAAAAGTTAACGTGTCTGTGTGTCTGTCTGCGTACATTTTACTACGCAATAACTCTGTTAATTTTCAGGCTACAGATTCGAAATTTGACATAGAGAGAACTGAGATTTGGGAAAATCTTTGTAATCCGTTTTCTGGTCTAAACATTTGAAATTTTACATTATGGGTATTTAGAGATAGGGCAAGCTTTTTAATCGGTTTGGGTCGAAAATTTGAACTATCAATATATAAATGTATGTATGTATGTATGTATGTTTTTTTTGTTTCCAATATGTAAATGTATGCATGTATGTATGTTTGCATGTCTGCCTAAAACTTTCGACAGAGGCGACGGATTTTCACAAGATTAACATCGCTTTGAAGCTCGATTCTTCAGACGACAAATACCGAAAAAATGGCTAAAAGCATTAATTTCCTTACCCGCAACTTGGCATTTTCCTTTAGGGAGGGGTCGCTTTTTTCGCCGATATTTTCGAAAGTCATCCCCTTTCGATTGTCTAACCTTAATTCAAACCTACGTCACTCCCGGTTTGCCGGTGGTCGTAACAGCAAAGGCGTCACGTTTTTTTCTCGTTCTTTTCCTCCTTCGCGGTACAGGTTCGAGCCTGCCTTCCTACAACTCACCCCAAATACCCGGACAACGCCGTGCACCCATGCTAGTGACAAAATTGCTATTTCAACCGTAAGCGTGACAGGCCAAAAAAATTTTTTTAGAACTTAAACGTTACAGACCAAAAACGCCATTTAAAACTTCAACGCGACAGACCAAAATGCTATTTCAAACTTAAATGCGACAAATAAGAAAATGTCATTTCATGCTTGGCCATGACAGATAAAAAATGTTATTTTTTTTTAAAATTAAACTTAAACATGGAAGACCAAAATTGATATTTCAACCTTAAACATGACTGACTAAATATGCCATTTCGAACTTAAACATGGCAAACCAAAAAAGTATTTTCCAAACTTCAATACTACAGACCAAAAACCTTCTAACCATGACATACCAAAAAATCCTATTTAAAACTTGAACATGACAGACAAAAATACTATTTTCAAATTAAACAGGGCAAACCAAAAATGCCATTTCAAAGCTCAACGTGACAGAGAAAAAAAATGCTATTTCAAACTTCAACTTGACAGAAAAAGTAAAATGCTATTTTAAGGTTAAACGTGACAAACAAAAAAAAGTTTATTAAAAACTTAGAAATGATTGCCCATCTAAAGCTGTTATTTGAATCTTAATGTGTCAAACCAAAAAATTATACATGTTACAAACTAGCAATGCTACTTCTAACTTAAATGGCATAAAGGGCTTCTTTTGGAAATTCATTAAGATATCTAAACGCGTTATTTCCAACATAAGCATAAAAGATCAACAAAGCGTTATATGACTGACCATTTAAAAGTGTTATTTTGAACCCGAAAGTGACAGACCAACGAAAAATGCTATTTCAAACATAAACAACGTACATGGATTCACAGATGAAGCTTCTAGTAATAAGGTGAGACGTATCTTAAGAAATACAAAAAATGAATACAATAAAACCTTTTGTAATTTTACAGTTTCTTATTTTCATTATTATTTTCTATTTCGCTCTCAATTAGGGTTAATTGCTTGCCTGTTTTGACAACAAAGGCAAACGCTAAACGGAACAGAATAAAAGTACAAAAAAAAAAAGAAAAAGAAAGAAAAATGAAAAAACAACAACAAACAAAAACAAAAACAAACACAATAAAACAAAAGAACCAGAATAATTTCTGGTGAGAACGAGCCTGGAATAACGAAAGCCGATACGAGTATATAAAAAAAAAATTCTTAAAAAGCTTAAACAACAAAAATAAATAAATTGAACTAAGCTTCAATAAAAGCGTGGTGTACATATATAAAAAAAAATCAGTGCGTTTTTTTTTTTTTGGAAAGGATTTTTATAACTTCGCCCCTGGGCTTCCGTACAAGTAAAGAACTATCGTTTTTTTTATCTTCATATCAACCTGGACAGTTTTGCTGTTCTGTATATCAGTACGCTATAAAGAAAATAAGAATAAAAGAGCAGACTGGATGATTATTTATCGATGTTGATGAACACGGTGGTTTTAAGACTTAGAAAAGGCACCGGAAACCTTTTTTTAAAACTTTTGAGTCATTATTTATCAAGGCCACGAATCGCCCGAAGATAACGGTTAATGAGACGCCAATGATCGCCAACCTAAAGACGTGGAGAACTATGGAAGCACTGGCTTTGATCAATGATACGAACTGTTTTCACCAGGATGTCTTGACATTGGTTCTGAAGACGACCAAGTTGTAATCAGCAGGGAAGTAGTTCCGAGGTAAAGTGTTCCACAGATATGAGGCCATTGCAGAGAAAAAAATGATATAATTCTTTTTTTCTCAACTACTAGCAGAATATTAAAGTACTGATTTGTTTATGGAGGGGCTGAAAGTTAATGATGGTGTGTCTACTTTCACAATTAAATTATTTTTAAATTTTTTTTTTTTTTGCTATTTTACGCTATTGCATTATTTTTTTATTTTCAGAAAATATTCTCTACTAATCCAACAATCAGACAAAATCCCACTCCTTCATTTAATCTGGTAGCAAAATGTCAAAGAACTTTCTCTACTCTGATATTTTTTCCTCGGGCTGCATGCCCTTTGTATTTTTGTTTTTTGATGGGTGGAGCATTAACCTTCCCGTTTTTTGTTTGATCGACCGCACCAACATGCACAAATTTAGATACAATATGTAAATAGATCTCACTGTACAACTCCCTAAAAAGGATCCCCAGTTTATATATGACGTTGCGTTGTGTTGAGCCAAAAAAAGTGGTAGTAGGCAGGCATGCTCGAACCCGAACCGCGAAGGATGAAAAGAAAACAAAAACGTGAGACATTAGCGGTTGTGACCATCGCCAACCCGGAAGTGAGGTAGGTTTAAATTAAGGCTAGACAATCGAAAAGAGGCGATAGCTTTCGAAAATATCTGCGGAAAAAGTGACCCCTGTTAAGCTAAGTTAAGGGTGAAGAAATTAATGTTTTGGGCCAATTTTTCGATATTTGTCATCCGAAGGGTGGTGCTTCAAAATGATACAGATATTGTAGAAAATCCGTCGACTCTGTCGAAATTTTAAGGCAGTCATAAATACCTACCTACCTACATACATACATACATACATACATACATTTAAACAGACGGTGAGATTTATATTATTGATTGCCAATTCGCAAAAGCTTCTTAAGTATCCATTGCAATATGTTTTTTTAATTCTATCACCAAATATTTCTGCTGAGATGTAAAGTTAAGATCAAGACGATTATAGCAATAACGTCGCATAGTTATTTCTGCTGTTTTCATAGTGATTCTCAGAAGCACGTGTACATTTCCAATATTTAAATGATATCATATTCTGGAGTATTTGTGCCATAAGTGAATTTGTAGAACAATATACATAAATAATTTGTTTCTTTCCCTTTTGGCTAGGATAATATATATATATATATATATATTTATATATATATATTTAAATAAGGGAGTAGTATATATATATATATATATGTGTGTGTGTATGTGTATGTATATATATATATATATATATATATATATAAAACGTATCAGATACGTTTGAAAGTCAAATTACAACGCAAATTACAAAAATAAACAAATATTCATTAACATATTTTTCTTCAATTTTACCGGAAAAGATAAACACATAAATTCTGACGAAGGTGTATAACTCAAAAATGGTTTTTATTTCAAACGAGTAAATACTTGTTTATTCACAATATTGCGTTGTAATTTGGCGTTCAAACGTATTAATACGTATTTAATTTTAAAATTCAAATCTTATCATTTTAAGTTTTTAGTTTTAGCAAAGATATCTACGTGTATTTTAGCATTTATAATAGTTTTTTTTTTCAAATCATATTAACTAACGGTGTCTTATTATTTGTAGTTTAGTGCCAAAAATCTTGTTCAAATGAGGTATTTTGTTACATTCAATATTATTAAAAGAACATTTATCGTTGTGTAAGCATTCCTGAAGGTATTTACGGCAATGTCCGTATAAATTTTATTGTCTTTTGAATATTCTCTAGTTGTATTTGTAGCAAGGTACACAATGAAATATAATAAACATTTTTTCGTCGGAGGCACACCCGCATTTATATCATATTGTTTTGACGTACGACCATCGACGACAACTTTGATTCTTCTCTTTTTTTTTTTTTTTTACACAGTTATCACCACTTATCAAGGCCCGGAAGCCACTCAGGGATAAGGGTTATTGCAAGTACATTACGTTAGTGTGGAGATTTGATGGAGTGTTTACTTAAGGGGGCGGTTTATTAGGAATTTGTTAACATTAGACTTGAAGACATCCAAGTTGTAGTCCGGAGGGAAGCAGGCAGACGGAACAGAGTTCCACAGGCGTGCAGTTCTAAGAAAGAAGCTTTGTTCATGGAATCCGCGTTTTGATTTAGGCACAGATATAGAGTGGGGGAAATTTTTTACAGTGGATTCAGCAAG
The DNA here is from genome assembly GCF_053919585.1 of Euprymna scolopes. Classification (NCBI taxonomy): domain Eukaryota; kingdom Metazoa; phylum Mollusca; class Cephalopoda; order Sepiida; family Sepiolidae; genus Euprymna; species Euprymna scolopes. The sequence goes on along the minus strand of NC_136501.1, from coordinate 56,958,084 downwards.
ACGGGTGTTTTTCATGA
>NC_136501.1:56865567-56950567 GCF_053919585.1 Euprymna scolopes | reverse complement strand
AATATAATATAACAAATTAATTATAATATAACAAAATATAATATAACAAATTAATTATAATATAACAAAATATAATATAACAAATTAATTATAATATATCAAAATATAATATAACAAATTAATTATAATATATCAAAATACAATATAACAAATTAATTATAATATAACAAAATATAATATAACAAATTAATTATAATATATCAAAATACAATATAACAAATTAATTATAATATATCAAAATATAATATAACAAATTAATTATAATATATCAAAATACAATATAACAAATTAATTATAATATATCAAAATACAATATAACAAATTAATTATAATATATCAAAATACAATATAACAAATTAATTATAATATATCAAAATACAATATAACAAATTAATTATAATATAACAAAATATAATATAACAAATTAATTATAATATAACAAAATATAATATAACAAATTAATTATAATATATCAAAATATAATATAACAAATTAATTATAATATAACAAAATATAATATAACAAATTAATTATAATATAACAAAATATAATATAACAAATTAATTATAATATATCAAAATATAATATAACAAATTAATTATAATATATCAAAATACAATATAACAAATTAATTATAATATAACAAAATATAATATAACAAATTAATTATAATATAACAAAATATAATATAACAAATTAATTATAATATATCAAAATACAATATAACAAATTAATTATAATATATCAAAATACAATATAACAAATTAATTATAATATTACAAAATACAATATAACAAATTAATTATAATATATCAAAATATAATATAACAAATTAATTATAATATAACAAAATATAATATAACAAATTAATTATAATATAACAAAATATAATATAACAAATTAATTATAATATAACAAAATATAATATAACAAATTAATTATAATATAACAAAATATAATATAACAAATTAATTATAATATATCAAAATATAATATAACAAATTAATTATAATATAACAATATAAAATATAACAAATTAATTATAATATATCAAAATACAATATAACAAATTAATTATAATATATCAAAATACAATATAACAAATTAATTATAATATATCAAAATACAATATAACAAATTAATTATAATATAACAAAATATAATATAACAAATTAAAAACAATATTATTTTTATACTTTTATACTATCCATAATACTCAATAAATATATAACACTAGCTGGACGCCCGGCGTTGCCCGGTCCTACAATACGCTTAAAATAACATTTTAATTGATGCTGATGGCGAATTTAGTATTATAGAATCAATCCTCTATCCAATATAATACATTGCGAGGAATAATTTATTCCGGGGGACTAATTCGCAAAAAAAAAAAAATAAATAAATAAATAAATAAATACATAAATAAATAAATAAATAAAATTAAAAAAATAATGATGTCATTCATCAAATTCCGTCTGCGTTTGTTTAAAATATCACGTAAGATGATATTTAGGCTTGACATTTTTCTCTCCTTATAGATAAAAAAGGAAATTTTACGGGTAGGGGATACTTTACATTACGCTGAGCAAGGTTACACTGGTGTGAGGTAAAGTATTCCCCGGTAAATTATCTTTTTATCTCTAAGAGAAGAAAGACTAATTTTAAGATCTGATTTTTTCGATATTCGATACTTATCGGATTATTTTCTGCACAAAATATATCTAAGAACACTGCCAGACATATAAATTACCTTTGTGTGAAATTTGCAAAAGATAGACTCAGCAGTTTCGAACTGATGTGCAAAAGGGACTTTTATATAATAGTATATATATTCGTGTGCAGGGCGTTTGCTCAGTTGGCAGAGTGTTGGCAGAGTGCTTGCTTCGCATGCAAGAGGCTCAGGTTTCGAATCCTGAGTGTTTAACTGATGAGCTCAAATGAGAGCGAAACAGGAGTCTTTGACTTCCAGTTCGTTGACTGTCATGGCTCTTGTGGACTGCGACGTTGTTTGGCTGTGAAATTTATTATATATAATCTCTCACATTCTGAAAATCGTGTGTGTGAACCAATATCTTATCGTGCTTTTCTCTTTCTTCTATGTCTATATATCTCCTTTCGATAAAATTTTTGTCTAAGTTGATAAAGTTTTTTGCTTAATCTTACTGAAAAAATACGATATGTGCTCACAAATTATATATATATATATATATATATATATATATATATATATAAAACATTTATGCAAGAATAGCATTTTGGCGAAAGTATTTATCTAGACAAAAAAGTAAAAAAAAAAACAAATACACGAAATCACTAAATAAACATGGTCGACTGTACACAGTGTTATCATGTAGAATAACTAAAGATTTTCTGAAAAAGAGCGCAAAAAAGATGAAGTCCATATCAAGGTAGAAGGACGGATTGTGGAAAATAAAATAAAAAAAAAGCTCATCAAAGAGCGACGATTCTTAGCTTAGCGTCGCGTGTTCCAAAATCCGACCCAACAAAGCATTAATATTCCGTTAGACGCAGTCGCTTGTCAGTCCACCCACAAATTCCCGCCCGCATGGTTGTGTCCAATTTTGCAATTGTGACGTATCGACCAGCGTTTCGTTGCGTTAAGTCATCGACTGGAAGACTAGTCGCTAATTCCAGCTGGTTTTCTGTCAAAGCCAACCGGCCAACCGCAAAACCTTGTTTCGTTGAGGCTTAGCTTTATTAATAAGCATGGTCTTCGCGTCGAATTGCTTGCTGGGCTGCTCGATAATAGACTGCCCGTGTGCTCTCTCACATAATAGATCTGTGATTGCACCTTCAAAAGGAAACGCTGAAAAATATTTAAAGAAAAAAAACAAAACAATTATAAAAAGGAATAAAAATAAAACAAGATTATATCTATATAAAGTTTGATATATATATATATATATATATATATATATATATATATATATATATATATATATATATATACATTTCCATGTTTACATGTACAGGATTAACTCCTTCCTTTATTGATCAATCACTAGCGGGACCTGTGGAAATTCCACAGGGGACTGATTCATAGGTAATATATTAATGTTGGCATTCTGTAAATATTCAACTAGACGCTCTGATATATATTTTTTTTTATAGAGGAATCACTACTTATCCAGGCCCGGAAGCCACTCGAGGATAAGGGTTAATCGGTATACATTAGTCCATGTGTAAACATAAGTAGTGAGATTTTTGGAAATTGGGTTACTTAGGGAGACGGTTCATCAAGAACTTGTTTAAGTTGGACTTGAAGACAATCATATTGTAGTCAGGTGGAAAACAGAACACCGGAAGGAGTTCCACAGGCGTGCAGTTTTAAGAAAGAAGCTCTGTTCATGGAATCTACGTTTAGGTTTAGGCACAGTTAAAGAGGGTGGGAAATTATTGATAGTGGTTTGGGCTTGACGAGCGTTTTTCGTGAAAGTTTGCCGAGGGGGAACCATATATTGAAGCTCAGATGAGCACTTGGCTTGAAAATAACGATAAAGCAGAGACAGGCTCGCAACGTCTCTTCTGTGGGAAAGAGGTTGCAGGGAAGTTGATAGGAAGTCTATTTTTTACTCTGTCAAGGCAGGATAAGTTGCTTGTAGCAGCTCCTGCCCAGATGTGGCAACAGTACACCATCGTTAGTCGTACCTGACTTTTATGTAGGTAGAGAATTGCATTAGGAGGGACATATCTACTAGAGCGGTAGAAGGATCCCACTATTTTTCCAGCAACCTTGGCAATAGATTTCATATACGTGTTCCATTTCAGATCAGGAGTAAAGGCCAAGCCCAGAAGCTTGTCAAAACATGAAGGCTCCCCAAGACGAGAGCCATCCATTTCAATTGATGACAGCTGGGCATCAGCGCGTTGATGATGTAAAGATAGAAATTTGGTTTAAGATGCATTAAAAGTAACCAGTCACCTCTTTCCACATTGCTCCACGTGTTCAAGGTCAGCGGAGAGAGAATCAGAGAGAACTTAGTCGTTTACGGTTTTTGATGTGCTACCATAGATTGTATTATCGTCAGCATAAATGTCTATGAATGATGTAAGGATGTGATTTGGAAGATTATTAATATAGATCAAGAAGAAAGTTGGGCACAGGATGGACCCCTGAGGGATTCCAGCATTAATACTGAGAGGTTCTGATTTCTGCCTATCAACTATTACCCTTATGAACCTATCAGAGAGAAATCTTTAGCTATTTTGAACCTATCAGAGAGAAATGTGTAGCTATTTTGTTTAAACTGCAAAAAATATTTATCCAAGCTAGCAGGTACTCCGGCGTATCCAGGTCGTAAAATACGCTTAATTATGATATTGTAATTCTTGCTGATTTCGTATATATTATATAGAGTTAATGTTCTATCGACTTTTATATATTATAAAGTTGCGATTTCAAAAATAAAAAAATATATCTACATGAGTTAGGTTCATCAGCTTTAATCGAAACCGAATCCCAAACTGAATATATATATATATATATATATATATATATATATATATATATATATATATATATATATATATATATATATATGTATATATATAAACTTTAGTTCCTTCAGCTATAACTGAAACCGAAACAAAAAATTACGAAGAATTCTTGATAAAATTATTAATAAAAAAAAAATAGATTACTAAGATGGCTAATATCGAGATCGTAATTAAGACGAATGCATAATTCTTGATAAAATTATTTAAAAAAAAATAGATTATTGGAGTGCCGTTAACTATAATCGAAACCGACACCAAAACTTATGAGGAGTTCTTGATAAAATTGTGCACATACACATACACACATACACACACATATATATATATATCTATATATCTATATATAGTAAATATGAAAATACATATGGCAATTAAGCTACACGGAATATTCCGCGTTTCATTCTCGTGAGAATTCGTCAGGCTTATGCCATATAAATTTAAATTACTTACTACCCAGCTCTATTTATGTATTGAGCACTGTTGAAATAAATACTGAAAATTTACGCAAAATTTATATCTTCTTATATTTATGTAATTAAATGAAATAGTATATATATATATATACACACAGAGAGAGAGAGAGAGAGAGAGAGAGAGAGAGAGAGAGAGAGCGAATAACGTGTGTAGCCTGTATCAGTCCGTATTGCTGTGTGTATTAATTTGAGCGTATGTGGTGGTCTGTGTTGTTTTTGTGCTGTTTTTTTGCTGTGCTTACATGTGGTTCACGTTTTGCAATTACAACCAATTTTCAGTCAAGTAAAATACTCAATCAATCGCAGTAGAGAGAGAGAGAGAGAGAGAGAGAGAGAAAGAAAGAAAGAGAGAGAGAGAGAGAGTAACAGATAAAAGAAAAAGAGAGAGAGAAAGAGAAAAAGAGAGAAAACAGTTGAGAGAAAGAGAAATAAAAGAGAGATTCTGCGGAGGGTAGAGGAGGGATGGGTCTAATAATTTACATCTAGTTTCGCACCATCGTACGGCAGAAAATGGTGGGGCAGCAATCTCATGAATCGTTTGTTTCTTTCATTTTCTTACTCAGGTGGCCACTCGATTTGCAATTCGCCATGAAAACGAGATCACCGGGCGTAAACTCTCATGCGGACGAGATTTGATCACAGCACCGAGCTGCTCGTCGAACACACCGGGCATTTTCGGCAAGACTAGGCTGGAAAAACGGCAGTTATTTTGTAAACTACAATTCGAAAGAGGAGAGTAAAGAAAAGATTAAAAAAAAAAAATATATATATACAAGAAGTAACAGGAGGAAAAATATCCAAGCGAAATGAAAGAACGCCGGACGAAATCAAAGCTGGAGAAAATAATTGCAATTGTTGGGTAAATACACCTGCTGTCGTTAGTGCCGGCTTAGTGATCGTCGCCATTGCTTCGGTCAGAGAAATGTGTGATTTGTTTAGCGCGTAAACGGCTATAAATGGGCTCGAGTATTTTTCGAACATTGAATCTCAAGTTAACTGTCAACTTCGGTGACGATTTGATAGACGAATGCGCAGAAGATATTTATTTTCGGAAACCATTGTGGTGCTATTTATCTAGCATTCTGTTGCTTGGCTAATGAATAGTTTAATGGAGATGTTTTGTATTGTTCCCCCGCCTAAGACCTGAGGACAAAACACTGCTTTTTCAAGGCTTAAGACTAAATGATATAAGTAAATATATATATATATATATATATATATATATATATATATATATATATATATATATATATATATATATATATATATATATATATATATATAAAATAAAAATTAAAATAAGTTTACCAAGGTAATCAAAATGGTAAACTTAAAATATATTATAAATATTAAAGAGTTAATATTTACAAGTAAAGTAATCTCAACCAGATGTAAAAGCTCAATAAAACCGAAAAGGAAATAGAGCTTATAATATGAACAAATGATTAATAAAACATGTTAAAAGACATCTTGAAAAAGAGTTAAAAACATATTTAATTTTAAAAAAGGAAGCACAAGATAAGTGGATAGTCCTTAATCCGCGGAGTTTCGAAGAAATACTCTCCTTCTCATCAGGGGGCAGGAATTAGCAAAATGCGGGATCGGATTTTGCATATAAAAGTGTTTAATGAAACTACAAGTAAGTCACAGATCTTACTTGGTTAATATATATATATATATATATATATATATATATATATATATAAATTTATGTAAGTGTCATGTTAAAACTTACATTTTCAATCTATACATAGGTATATGCCTTTTATTGATATATCTATCTATATATAGGGATTTTTTATCCTCGGGCCCCGTAATGATCTGTAATAATCTGATCCATGTTGATTTTGCGGCGGGAGTTGAGCTTTGCGCAGTTATAGGGGTACAATCTCCCAGGGTTTGCCTTCTCTCTTTGAGAAAGGATTAGCTTATTGCTAATCGTCGAGGGCGCCCTCACCAGGGAATGCTGACGGGGATACGCATCCACTTTTTGCAGGTCAGAATACTCCTCCTCGGGGGGCGCTGATTTCTCAATACCATTTTCCGACCCTGGTGTCGAAGTTCTTTCAGTGTGAGAGAACTAAAAGCTCTCCGTCTGTCTGTCTGTCTGTCTGTCTCTCTCTCTCTCTCTCTCTATGTATATATATATATATATATATATATATATATATATATATATATATATATTCAAGCAAACATTATTAAATGCAACGGGGATACTTGCTTTATGATTTTTTTTCTGTTTTCCGTATGCTCTTTCTTATATCAAAATCGAAAATATTAATGAAGATTCCATAATTGTTACTTTCGGTTCATTTACGAATCATCTTCAGGCGCTGAGGAAGTAAAAGTGAGAAGGAGCGACAATATAAACTAAAAAGTGAAAAATAAAATGTACATAAAACCGCGTTAGGTAGTGGTAAGTTAAATACATATAAAGTTGATGAGATGCCGATTAAAATATAGGTCGATTAAAAAATTCGAGTTTTAAAATCAGCAAGTTCGTGGGCACTATTGACAAAGTCCGTCCGTTACGCCCTACGCAAGACATTTTAACACATTGCTGCTTTTCTCGAATGCAGTATTATTTATAGTAGGGTGATGAGTTCTAATGCATGACGCTTCAAGAATTTTTAATATTTTAAGATAATTTACACGTTGTATAAATTTTGTATGAATTTTGTGTTGTCGACGAGGACCTTTCTTTCATTGGAAAGGGGACAGTTTTGTTCTTTCATTAAATGTTAGATATATGGCGCCACTATTGTTTAAATGATTGATGATTCACCGGGACAACGTTGTCGTTGTATGCCCAATGTATGTATGTATGTATGTATGTATGTATGTATTATCTTTATCATTATTTTCGGAGTAACATTCTTCTAGAGAGAATATTTATATATATATATATATATATATATATATATATATATATATATATATATAAAACTTTATTCGATTGGCAAACTTTTAGAATAATTGTAAAGAAGTGAACCATAGCGGAAATTCAGTCGACTAAAATATGATGGAAAATGGGGTGAGGAAAAAGAAAAAAATGGGGGGAAGTTACATGTAACAAATGGACAATTCGGGTGTATTTTAACGATCTTGTTTTTAATCGACTTATTTATTATACTGAATTGTACATTTGCTACGCGTAACTTCCACCATTTTTTTTCTTTTTCCTCACCCCGTTTTCCTCTTTTTCCTACCCCCGTATACACACACATATATATATATATATATATATATATATATATATATGTATATATATATATATATCTTTTTCCTCACCCCGTATATATATATATATATATATATATATATATATATGCATGTATGTATGTATATATATATATATATATATGTATATGTATATACATCAATTTTAGTCATTCAATGAATTTAAAAATTTATGACGTGAAATGATTGAATTTAAAACCAAAAGATTTTTATTATTCTATGTAAGACAAAAAATACATTTGAAATATAACTCCTTATCCTATAGGATTTCGATGTCTACTATCTCTTCAGAGGAGAAAATATTAGAAAATAGTTATAATGGTTTACACCTTAATTGCTAAAGTCAGTGAGACATGGAAAATCACAATTAAAAGTTGTTTAAGTATTTAAATATAATACAGTAAGCGAAGTTAAAGAAAAGGATATAAAGAATTGCATGGTAAAATCCGAAATCTTCAAACATTTCACGTCATAAATTTTTAAATTCATTGAATGACTAAAAATTGATTTATTGTTCTATCTTGCATATCGAGCAATTCTTATTTAGATGGGATAATACTTAATAGAATATTACTACCAGTAATATCTTTTAAATCTTATAATCACAGATTTCCATACGAGCTGATTGTTGGATCATTTTATTCTGAAGAGTATATATATATATATATATATATATATATATATATATATATATATATATATGCACGGTTCATTAAATAGCACAGATAATTCTTGGTTGTTTTTCTTGCAATCCTCCTTTTCTCTTTGTCGGACCATTTTTCGAACGTTTTTTCCGATTGAAAAAAGAAATTTCCCATAATCGCGAACGTTTTCGACCTCCATTGGTCATCCTCAGGCGAGTAGTAAAAAATAAAAAAAATGAAATTGAAAAATGAAAGTAGCGAGATGAAATGAAAAGACGTTTTGAGTCTGGGTAATCGTTGGTTTTTTTAATGTCGATTAACAATGCCTCAAAGATATATATATATATATATATATATATATATATATATATATATATATATATATATACTAGCAAAAGTACCCGTCGTTGACTGGGTTCAAAAACAGCCTACAGAAAATAGACTCTGATTTATGAAAGTATGATATGTTATGAAAAGGAAGGGTTGTAAAGAGATAGCTTCGAATTTGGGAGTATCAAAACCAAAGCAAAATATGATGAAAGTAAAAATAAAATAGATAAACCCCATAATTTTTTTATACCATACCTGTTCACACTGAAACACTTATCACAATATTCTGTGGATATATATTAAAAAACCTTGTTAAACTTTGTGACATATTTCCATTCTATGGAGGTCAGACGCGAATGTACACCCCATTATTTAATTATACCATACTCCTTCAAACTGAAACATAATTATCGAAGTATACTTACGCAGATAGATATGAAAAGTCTTTATTAAAGTTTGTGCTTATTTCCATTATATGGAGGTCAGGTGCGAACGCAGACCCCACAATTTTATTATACCATCCCAATTTAAGTTAAAACATAGTTATCAAAGTATTATGTACCTCTATATCAAAAACACTTGTAAACGTTTTTGTTTTAATTTCAAATTTTTTATTTCCATACTTTGTGGACCAGGCGCGAACGCAAACCCCACAATTTTGATGAACCACCGTTCTGCCAGATCAAACATACCCATTCCTGTGTCTCGATAATCTTCTTTCATTATATGTGATCAGTTTTCTATAATAGTCAACCATATAGGAGCCTATTCGTGACCACACACACACACACACACACACACACACACACACACACACACACACACACACACATTCAGCTTTATATTATAGATATAAACATATGTATTCTTTATAAATCTCTTAATATTTAACTATAAAATTGTATTCCTTTTTCTCCAATTACACTAGAAACACACATATTAAAGGTGCCGATATTTTTCTAAGCGTCAAATACAGTTGTGGTGGTATTGGTAGATATATCGATTTTAGCTTCACTGGTGGCTTAAAATCAATAAATATTTATTATTTAATCATTATAATCAGCAATGGAAGATTTTGCTTCAAACAAAATCAAATAAAAAAGACAATTAAAAGAACTGTTTTGGCATCGGAAAATCGGTACAAATTTTTCAATTCCGATACCCGCACATATTCTGATTTTTCCGAATCCTCATTCCGATTTAGAGTAATCGTCCCAACACTAATATATATATATGTATATATATATGTATATATATGTGTGTATATATATATATATATAAATGTATACACACATATATATACATATATATATATATATATATATATATTTCTGTAGAAATATATTTTCTTATTATATATATATCAATCCTTATTTAAGAAACTCAACGTAATTACAGAGCAATATACAGAATAAATGACAAAAAATTATATTCCAAAATTCATGGTGTTGACCATCATATAATTTATTCCTTTAATTCAGTTGACTTATACAATTCTTGACAGTATCTGTTTCGTAGCACAAAATCAATCACGTAATTATTATATCATCTAATGAATCTATTATGCCCTTAACTCATCAGAAGAAATAGCAACAAACAATCCGTCAAAAGGAATTGAAATGTGATTTGACATGGTAAAATCCGAAAATTGGAAGAGGAGCTGCAGATACTTTTAGATTTTTCCATTATGCCATATTGAATTATATATATATATATATATATATATATATATATATATATATATATATATATATATATATACTTCAGAATAGTTTTTATTTAAAAATCAGTTGTTATGGAAACCCTATAGGTTAAGGAGATTAATTTTCTAAAGCATTCTTTGTCTTGCTTAGAATAATAAAAAATTCTTTGATATGAAATTCATTTCAGTGAGAGTTTTTTGAAATTCATTGAATTACAATGTAATATATATATATATATATATATATATATATATATATATATATATATATATATATGGATAAGTTTTACAAAGAGTTCTTGAGGTTTTAAAATACAGGTTTCTGTATGGTCTTAACGAGTCTCTAAACTGTTCACTTAAATCACAGATGAAAGTTAACATGTGTTACGCATATCTTTTTTCATTGCTGACAAAATTTTTCGATATTCATTGACTTTCCGATACTCATTATTAGAAGAAAATTGATTGCAACGAATTTCATGTTCGGATAGTTATGGTTTGTACTTGATGCATAAAAGAGAGAAACCGCTGCTAAAACTTTAAAAAAAAATTGTGAAGTGTATGGTGACAAAGCTCAACAGTTCTGAGTTCGTTGTCAAAATTCAAAGCGAGAAACATAAGCCTTGAGGATGGGACTCGCACTGATATTTGATATTGATGTTTTGACGACAAACCTTGGAGGAGAAAATACATTACGATTAGAGTTGGAAGTTTCAGAAAGTAGAGTTCATGACTATTTTCATTGAATATATTTTGCTAAGTAATAAAATCGTTTTATTTCTGTATTTTGCGGGCCTAAAAACGTTCAGAAATTTCCAGTCAACATATATATATATATATATATATATATATATATATATATATATATATATTGTATTGTTAGTAATTATTTGTTTGTTCAAAACAAAATATGTAAGTGTGTCCACCAAGAGATGTCCTTTGCCTGACGAAGCGATTCCCGTACTGGGTTTTCGCTGAAACAAGTATGCTTATGTGTAGCCATTTGTTTGTAAACTAAATTCACTTATATATATATATATATATATATATATATATATATATATATATATATATATATATATATACTCCTATAAATTTAGGGGTTTTGTGTATTTATATTCATATTAAAAACCCTTTTACTTATTTATTTGCTTCCCCACTGAGCAAATTAGGCACAAGGCCGTTTTTTTAATGTGGAGAGTGGGGGAGGGGGCCCAGTTTCTCCGAGAGGGAACGGGATAGTGACAATTGGTATGAAGGGTTTCCCCTACATTGACCAAAACTGGTTGCCAAAAAACAATGGTCTTACATGTGGGGTTGCCCTCACATATAACTTTGATTGCGGTATCTGCTGGAACAGATACTACACTTTAATAACAAACAAGACCCTGGCCCGAAGGCCAAAAAGAAAAAGAAGGCGAACCTTTTTTCTGTTTATTTAAAAAGAAAATACAATTTTGTAATATATTGAACTGCATTCATCTGCAAAAAATCCAGCTAGTTTCCATATTCTTTGAAACATTAATTTTAATTAATTCCTCGTTAGAATTTCGGTTTTCTTATGGGATGATCATCTTTAGTTAACTATTACGTATACTTGTATTCATGAAGATATTCTACATATTTTATACTTGCGTAAAAGGTTATGGTAAACACAAATCTCTTTCTATATATATATATATATATATATATATATATATATATATATATATATATCCTATATATATTTGTTTTTAAAAAAATCCTATCTGCCTATCAAACTCATCTGTCAGTTTTTGGTCAACAGACAGGAATATAGTATTTCAATCTATGCGAAAATTTATATTTGGATTTTAGCCGGGGACAATCGGTACAAAGTGTGCAAATTAAAAAAAAATGAAATTTGCCAGGTTAAGGTCGAACAACGGTTACGAATATGCCTGCGTAGCGTAATACTATTGGTTAGTGTTTTTATTTTTAACCTCCCAGCAAATATGTCTTCATAGCTCAGGCCTTAACGTCAAAGGAAAAAAAGAAAATCATAAGTTAAATGTTTTGGCCTCGATTCTCGGTGGTGGTTACTGAGTCATTTTTAAAAAACTTTTTAAATCATCACTATGTATTGTGTCCAATATGATATAATAATAAATACGAAATCTGCATTAATCAAAATATCATATTTAAGCGTATTTTACGATCGCGTAATGTCGGAAGGCCTGTTAGTATATATATATATATATATATATATATATATATATATATATATATATATAGAGAGAGAGAGAGAGAGAGAGAGAGAGAGAAATAAAAAGGAACAAACCGTATTATGTGTTCATCAACGTTTCGTCTTTATTTCAAGACTTCCTCTAGATGAATGAGATTAAGAAACAAAAAATACCAGTACAAAATATTTGAAAATGTTTCACGTGCACAGTGTGATGCAGTTCTATTTCAGAAAAAAAAGACGTTGGAAATTCAAAAAAGGAGGGGGGACGGTTGGCGCTGTTAAAGAGAGTGAAATTTTAGTGACGTCATATAGTGGAAAAAAGATATATCTGTTGAAATTCAAATATAGGTTTGTAACAGAAATGAAATGAGTGTTTTTTATATAATTTATTGATTGAGATTATGTGTTAATTATCACAGGGGTCGTTTGAATGGTGTGATAAGGTTAACCTGTGTCTACAGTTTCCAATGGACGTATACACACTATTCCTTGCCATAATTGCCATCATAAATACGTTGGTGAAATTCAGCGTAAATTCATCCAGAGGAAGTCTCGAAATAAAGACGAAACGTTGATGAACACATAATACGGTATCTTCCTTTTTAATTCTCTATTTTGTCGGAATACTATTTCCATTATTTTCATCATATATATATACATATACATACACACACACACACACACACACACACACACACACACACACACACACACACATATATATATATATATATATATATATACATATATATATATATATATATATATATATATTGGGAAATCGGAAAATTTTGGAGTCTCATTCGCAATATGTATCGAAATCGGAAATCTTTTGTCTACTTTCCGATATCCTGTTTATTGTTTTATTCATTTGTTGTTGTTTTTTTTTTTTTTGGTTTAAAACTTAATTTTTCACGGCTGTTAATTAAAAAGTAGAAATACGAAAATGAAACTATTTATAAATTCCATAGCTAACGGATAATAATTAAACAAAAAAAAACATAGAAGAGTGAAGTGGAGGTATCTTCAACTGCTTGCTCTCTTAAATAGATATAAGGATTATATTCATATATGTATAAATAGTGCATTTTATCGTATGAAGATTGGCTGTTTTGGAATATTTTTGAATGATATGATGTTTTAAATGGTCCGAATGGTCACGAAACAATGGTAACGAATATGAAAATGCACAATATGATGCTCTCATTTTTTATTTTATTTTTATTTTCTTGATTTTGTGAATATATATATATATATATATATATATATATATATATATATATATGCGCTGTTATATTTTTGGCAAAAAAGAGTTCCAGAATAAGAGAGTGATATATATATTTTAACTTCTGATATACATATATATATATATATATATATTAACTTCTGATATATATATATATATATAAACTTCTGAAGACACACACACATACATACATACATACATACATACATACATACATACATATATATATATATATATATATAGAGAGAGAGAGAGAGAGAGAGAGAGAAAAATGCCGGAAAAAATTGGTGTAATCCCTAATTAGTTTAAATACCCGGATGCATTATTCCGTTTCTTTATGATCTATAAAAATATTAATTAAGAAAACAAAAACATCCTCTAAGGTTTTTAAGGGCGGATGTGAAGCTTTCTATAATTAATTGCTTTTTGCCCTTGTATGTAAGAAGTTTGCATTTTTTTTTTTTTTCAAAAAGACCAAATTAGAAAAAAAAAACGGGATTCAATAGAGAAAGAAAGCCTTGAAAGTTTCCCCTGGAAGTTTACGTTTCATTAAAAAGAAAAATATAAAACATTAAAACTACTTCTAAAATGAAAGCAGATCTTTTTACTTATCTATTTTCTGACTAAAAAAGATTAATACGAACGAAAAAAAAATGTCAAATGTAGGAAAGTTTTTTCCCCTACTAACCATTAATTGATCTTTAAATGTATACAAGAGTAGGTGGGTTTGTAGGATCGCTATCTATTCGAAATGTTCCCTTTTGGAAATATCTAAAACATTGATTCGAAACTAGCGGGGCCTGTGGAAATTCCACAGCGGCAGTAGACATAATTGTCCATATTGTCTCAATAACAATTGTTTCTAATTGAAGATATATATATATATATATATATATATATATATATATATATATATATATAGATATATAGATATACATATATATATATATTTATATATATATATATATTATAGAATTACATTAATCTGAAATTAATCAAGTGCATCAAATCCATTGCCACGGTCGCTGGGAAAATGGTGGGATCGTTCTATCTATCCAATAGATATCTCACTGCTGATGCAATTCTCTACCTAGATGAGATCCAGGTACGTCCAAAGATCGAGTTCTGTTGCCACATCTGGGCAGGAGCTTCTAGAAAGACTTTATTCTCTGTTGACGGAGCTTAAAATAGACTTCGTAGCCTAGTAGCG
Source organism: Euprymna scolopes (assembly GCF_053919585.1). Classification (NCBI taxonomy): domain Eukaryota; kingdom Metazoa; phylum Mollusca; class Cephalopoda; order Sepiida; family Sepiolidae; genus Euprymna; species Euprymna scolopes. Next base: position 56,934,995 of record NC_136501.1, on the reverse strand, counting down.
GATGCCCTTTTCTCTTCGCTGCAACCTCTTTCTCACAGAAGACACGTTGCGAGCCTGTCTCTGCTTTATCATTATTTTCATAGCAAGTGCTCAGTTGAACTCCAATCTATTGCCCCTTTTGACAAAATATCATGAGAAACTCTCGTCTACCAGCAAACACTATAAATAATTTCCCTCACTCTTTATTTGTGGCTAAACCTAAACGTAGCGTCCATGGAAAAGGCTTCTTCCTTAGAACTGAATACCTGTGGAACTCTCTTCCATTTGCCTGCTTTCCAGCGGACTATAATATGGTCGTCTTCAAGTCCGACGTAAACAAGTTCTTGATGAGCCGTTTCCCCTAAGTAATCCAATTTACCAAATTTCCACTACTAACGATTACTACAATAGTGTCCCATTGACTATTGTCCACTCTTTAACCCTAATACTCGAGTGGCATCTGGGCCTTGATAAGTGGTGACTCCTACGTAAAAATAGATTACAAGACATTTAATTTAATCTGAGTCTGTTATGTCTTTTTTTTCTTTTTTTTTATAAATTATGACATTAAATTATCAAAACATTTCCCAACCATTATTACATTACAATTTTTTAAATAAATTTTCTACGAGAATTTCTGCCAAGAAGGCCATTAATACAGGATAAACAGGTTTCACTAAAAAATAAACATAAAATTACAAAAAAATGAAAAAGCGACATCATTTTTTTTTCGGCGATTTGATTGATCGGGAGATCGTATTTATTAAAAAGGAGGATAGAAGGTGATGATATACTACAAACATTAAATTAGCGTATCTATATACTAATAATTTATTGTCCGTAGTATGTTATCATCTTCTGTCCTCCTTTTTAATACATAGGATCTCCCAATCAAATGATTTATAATCTGGAAACCGTGACACACGTACGTACGTAGTACGTAAAAGGTACTACGTTATTTATATATAGATACTAATAATAAGGGCTCTGACAACAGCATATTATTCTCCTTGTTTTGATTCTCAGGTATATATCCATTGATATCCTATATGTTGTTTTTTTATGTAGAGTGACGTGGTTCTCGGTTGATTAATTGTGTCTGTGTCGGATATATACTCGAGAGTAAAAACAATCATAAGAATATGCTGCTGTCATAGCCCTACTAATATTTTTCGTGTTTGTAATATTCTATCACTTTCTACCGTCTTTTTTAATAAATAAAATCACCTGATCGAATAATTTATAACCTGGAAACCGTGACACACGTACGTACGTAGTTAAAGGTAATACGGTATTAATATATAGATGATGATGATGATGATGATGATGATCGCCTCCATAATGTCGTGAAAAACAGACACAGCATTTTTATTTTAGACAAGGATTTGATAATTTTGATTCTTCAGATTATTGTTGCCATCTTGAGTGTTATTTTTTTACAACGTTTCGATCAATGCAATCTGCAAACTATAGAAACATATCCAGATGTAGTACACGTCACCCATTAATAGTAAAGTGACAAGAACGTCGAATAGGTGTAATACGCGGAGATATTGAAGAGTTGGGTATGACTTATCACGATTGGAGGAAAAAAAGAAAGCCATAAAGCCTTTAAGGGTACATGGCATTATAGATAGAAAAGAACCGTAGAGATTAAGACAACCTAAAAGAGCAGCGCATATGCTAAGAAGATTTAGTATGGAATTTAACACAAGATGGGACGCATTTCACACACACACACACACACATATATATATATATATATATATATATATATATATATATATAGTCATCCACATACAGTACTGTACTGTTCCGCAGTTTCACAGATCATTAGTGCGGCTAGACAAGCCAGGATCGAAACCCGACCGCCCAAACGACAGCCAGAGCTTCTAACCGATACGCTATTCGGCTGCTGCTATGCGGGCAGTGAATTAAGAATGTTTCGACATTGTCCAAATACCTAAGCTTAATTTGTTTACACAAAGAGTATATATATATATATATATATATATATATATATATATATATATATATATATATATATATATATATATATATATATATATATATACGTTTTATTTTTTATAACCGTATCTTTCTGTTAAGTTACATTATTGTTTCGGCTACTCGGCCGTTTTTTTAGCCGTCTGTAGCGTCCTCAGACTTTTACAGAAATGATCGCTATTTTGGGATCTCTTTCATCCCAAAGTAGCGAACATTTCTGTAAAAGTCTGAGGACGCTACAGACGGCCAAAATAACGGCCGAGTATCCGAAACAATAATGCAACTTAACAGAAAGATACGGTAATAAAAAATAAAACGTATACATGTATATATATATATATATATATATATATAATTTTATTTTATATATATATGTATATATATATATAAAATAAAATTCTGTATATTGAAAATTTTATTTTATATATATATATATATATATATAAAATAAAATTCTATATATTGAAAATTTATTCAAATTTTCAAAAAGTCCTTATAAAGCTATAAGGAAGGTATAAAAAATTTAAATCATTCAACAAGTAATATGAGTAAAACAAGAAAAACCCTTATTCCATGAAGTTTCAAATGCAATTTTTCTCATCAGAAGAAAAGAGGTTAGCAAAATACACAAAAAAATTTTGCAGGTTAATGCATCACAGTAAACAAATAATATAAAGTTTTTCATATTTACGTCAGAACAGTGAGTAACAGTTGAGACAATTTGAAGGGATTCAAGGAATTGAGGAAGCAAGAAACGGAAAAAGAGGGTGAAAAGGGATAGGTTAAAAATCCAATGGGGAAGATGGTAAAAGGGAAATTCCGAAATTGGTCTTTTGAAAATGCATAGGTAAGCCATGGAGAAAATGTAAATATAAATTATAATGTCCATGGTAAAATGGAGCTTCAAGTATATATATATATATAATAAAAAACTATATATGTATAGGAACATTCCAAGATTCATATATTTATTTCTCATGCAAAACAGTTTCTTCAACATGTTAAAATTTCTGTATGTGTTTTAATGATCCGTTTCGTTATGCAAAAACAAACAGTTATTATTATGTCGATAACGTCTTTTCTCGTGCATATATAATTCAGAAAAAGAATGGAAAATCTTCGCTTTGATAAAAAGACAAAAATAACAATGTAACGTTGCAAGGGGAAAAGGGTTCATAGCATAGATGAGAACAAAAATGGCCGATTGTACAAACAGAAGATGTTGAAACTTCTATAAACATTTTGCTGTTGTTATATTTAACATACATTGAGATTATAAAAAAAGGATGGGTATACACAAAGAGTTAAATATAATTGAAAAAAAAAACATATTTTACCACGACAACACACACACGCACACACGCACATATATATATATATATATATATATATATATATATATATGATGTTCAGAATGTGAGAGATTATATATAATAAATTCCACAGCCAAACAACGTCGCAGCCCACAAGAGCCATGACAGTCAACGAACCGGAAGTCCAAAACCCGAGTTTCGCTCTCATTTGGGCTCATCAGTTAGACACATCCGAACTTGATCTGTTCTGGTTGTGTGCGAGGCGTTTGCTCAGTTGGTAGAGTGCTTGCCTCGCATGCAAGTGACTCGGGTTTCGAATCCAGAGTTCGGATGTGTCTAACTGATGATCTCAAATGAGGGCGAAACTCGATTCTTGTTCGTTGACGTTGTTTGGCTGTGGAATTTGTTATATATATATATTTATATATATATATATATATATATAATTTATAGTAATAAATAGTGACGTATAGCGATAAGAAATAAGAATTTACATGCGAAAGCAAAAATTGGTTAAGGCTCCTAAAATTGATAATAGAATTCTCGGTAGCGTAGTGGACATTTGAAAAAAAATTAGTTATAAATTACACTCTTCTGGATGGTGAATATTGAATCCTCTGCGCAGGCGAAGACTCAAAATACAATTTCCAATTACTTCGGACTTTTACCCAGTCATGACTGATAGAACGATTATGACAATATCGTTCCCTTGTGTAACAGGGGGACATATTGAAAGAGATGACGGGGTTTTCTGAATTCCCATTCCTATTACTCGTCCCAACACTACTATATACATTTATTTGTTTTTATTTATTATTACATATGTTTCCTAATCGGCCGAAACGTTGCGGAAATCACATCCAAGTTAAGAAAAGTGAAACATTTGGCATGTTTTGTATTTAATCCTGGTATTGCATAGCGGGGAGGACATATTGAAAGAGATGACGGGTTCATATCATTTGTAAAGACGACACGAAGTCAACAGTTGCAAAATTATTGGTGATTTCCTTATTCCTCAACCGGCCGATTGGAGATGTCAGGAATTCAAGCCTTTTCGACTACATGGTCCATTCTTCTCTCATCGCCTCTAAGATTACACACAGTGTTTTATTAACACTCTGTGTGATCTGCTCCGACTATCTGTTCCTAATCAAGCTCTAATTTTGAATCCTCAGATGCATACATTGAGAAATATTCTTTTGTTTATGACGTCAGAAGTGTGGTTCCAAACGTGACTAACTTTCACGTGGATTTACATATGTCTGTCCAAACACACTTTTGGCAAGCAAAGAATTCTCAATTCTAATTGTTTAATATTTAACCTATTTTTAAACAATAATTTTACCTCGCATTGTCCATTCTTTTAACTGACATATTTAATATCCAGTTATTCTAAAAGAATGGACAATCGCCTTTTTCCGACATAAATAATATTTAGCTATTTTTAAAAGAATTAACAGTAGACTGCATTCCTAGGATTTCAAATATTAACCTACAGGGTTCGATTCTAGCTTTTTCCTAATATCATTTTCACTTATCTAGTCTGCCTTCTTACTTACATGAGAAAGAGACAGCCATTCTTATCTAACAGTTCCCGGAAAGAGTTACCTCGTTGAGGAACGTCGTAGGAACCCAACCAGCTCCCCGGGTGTTAGACACGATATCAAACGATCGATATATGAAAACATCACCTATAACCGGCTGGTATGAGTTGGTTCTCGAGTCTTCATTGCATCGTTACAGGCAGTATTTTCATTGCTGGCATTAATGGCAGGGACCGCATACTGAAATTTAACGCATGTACAAAAAAAAGCGAACAAATGTATTTTTATTAACATATATAATTTATTTTACGTTCAACAATGGCGGAGCATATTTTTATAAAGACCACTGGAAACCAGACGCATGCAGTTAATCTACTATGTCACGTCCGTCGACCTCAGAATCTAAGGTTCAACTGTTTTAAACGATAAAATCATATTCAATTCCCTCTTCATTGAAAGAGAGAGAAAGGGAGTTAAAGAGAGAAATGAAGAAAGAGAGGGAAAGAGATAAAATGAGAGAAAGAGAGATATACATACATAATTTGTGAATATTGTTTTGTTTTTGATGACGAGTTCTGTGGGTTTGACTTTTCGTTTTCTAGGGTCTCAAAATCGTTTTAACTCAGATGAATATTATAAACAAAATATCATTCTTGGCTCGAGTCCTCCCAGATTGATATATTCTAACATTTTCAGAAAGCACCTGCTTAACACATCTGAACCCCACAAATACAGACAAGTTAGGCACAAGGTTCATTTATGTAGAAGATCCCAGCTTCCCCAAAAGGGACGCTCTTCATTGTGCCACACGATAGCATGCTGTCCCTACAGAGAAAATAAAGAGTTCCGATTGAAACATCGAGCAGATTTCGAGTTCGACAGAAAGATTCTAGAGTTCGAAATTTTGTGCAAATAACTCTGAAGAAGAGAACAGTGGTCCGAAGAACCCAAATAATACGGACGAAAAATGTATCCTATATGTTCATATGAAGCTCACAGAATGATATAGTATCAAGCGCCATATATAGGTATATATATATATATCTATATATCTATAAAAGTGAATGTGTCTGTCTGTGTGTCTGTGTGTCTGTCTGTCTGTGTACATTTCCCTACGCAATAACTCTGTCAATTTTTAGTCTATAGACTCGAAATTTGAAATACCGGGTACTGAGATTTGGGAAAATCGATGTGACGGGTGTCAGCCAGAAATTTGGCTGTTAAGGGGTCAAATTTCAACGATTTGACCTTTAAGAACTCTACCAAACTCCTCCGACAATTTTGGGTCTAGACACTTGAAATTTTAGATATAGGTTCCTTGAACCTGGATCTAACTTAATAAAGTGATTTGAGCCCGAAACTATAAATTTTAAGGGGTCATAATAGGGGTCAAAGTTTTAAAAAATGAACCATTTTTTTGTTTTTTTGCTTTTTTTGCACAGCATACACCTCCAAACACCCGAGCAACGCCGGGCACCCCTGCTAGTATATATATATATATATATATATATATATATATATATATATATATATATATGAGTGTCATAATTCTAAATCATTAGTCTATAAATTTATTTTACAATAAATAAATCGCTAGGAAAAATTTATATTAAATGTAGTTAGATGAAAGTTTAAAAAATACACGTAAAAATAGAATAGATCACGGTCACACATTAGCACCAGTAAAATGTTAATTTTCTTGGCAAAGTGATTATCTAACTGGATCATGGACATAGTTTGTCTAAGCGGCACGATTTGTTTTAATACTTTGTTCCACTGACATTTTTCAAAAACGTTCGTTTGATCTATACCTATAATTTTTTTTGTGTATTGATATTCATATTAAAAACCCTTTTTTCTATTTTGTTAAAATAAAATACAACTTTATTATATACTAGCAGAGGGTACTCGGCGTTGCCTGTGTGCTTGTAGGTGTGTGCGTTTGGGGGTGGGGTAAAGAAGAACAAAAAGGAAACTTAACCGTGTTTAAATATAACATGGCCGGTAGCCATTAGTTGCGTGCTCTCGTGTAATGAATGAATGCGTGAATGTAGGATTGACATGAAATTCTTAAAGATAAACTAAAATGACCGAAAAATGGGCTGAAATGACTTAAATAAATAAAAAGTAAATGACTTAGAATAACTTTAATGAAGTTAAGGATGAATTAAATGACCTTAAGAATGACTTGCATGCTTAAAAAATAACTGGAATTCTTCTAAAACAACTTGAATGATCTGGAGAATGACTTGAATGGCTTTGAGACTGACTGGTTTTAAAGTGGGTGATCATTTTACATTAAATTAATACAGAAAAGTGATCCCCCACTTTATATCACAAAAATTATTTGATTTAGGGAATTTGAAACGTTATTTTCGTATTCAGCAACCCTGAAAACCAATAAATAATGGCAAAATAAACATAAAACGAAATAAAAAGTACATGTGTTATGGACCGACCAACCGACTGAGTGACTTATAAAGTTGCTTGCACACGACTAAAAAAACTAATCTGTGGTATGCATTTAAAAAAAAAACACTATGCGCTGTCGGTCGGTCTGTAACACATTTACTTATTAGTTACAAACAAGTGCAGCATCGGTTAAGAACAGATATTACACTTTGATGTTAGCCATGTGGCCAAGGAAAAGTTACATTTTGGACAAGTTTCAGAAAATTCTAATGGATAGGTAAAAATTTATGGAGCAAAAAGTGTCATTATTTGCAATTTTGGTACATTTTTGACCCCTTATGAGCCCCTTGGAATGCTGAATACCAGTGACAATGGACAAACTATGCAGTTTTACACCGTAAAACATGTATATTTGAATTCAGCACCATGGGAGAGCACTATATAGATATATCAAGTGTTTTATTAAGAAATATGAAAAAAATACATTTTTAGCACTACAAGTCCCCGGGGGACACAAAGCAGAATTTTGATAGGGTCACCCATACTGAATTTACATTAAGAACAATGCCCTGCACATTTTGAACAAGTTTCAGAAAAATGTAATGGATAGGTCAAAATTTATGGGGTAAAAAGTGTCATTTGTTTCAATTTTGGTACATTTTTGACCTCTTATGAGCCACTTGGAATGCCGAATACCAGTGACAATTGACAAACAAACCTTAACACATATATATTTATATTCAGCAACATGGCAAACCACTATATAGAGATACATATCAAGTTTTTGTTGAGAAATATGAAAAACACGCCAGCACTAATAGTCCCCGTGGGATGCAAACCAGACTTTTGCCGGGTCACGCATACTGAATTTATATTAAGAACAATGCCCTCCATATTTTGGGCAAGTTTCAGAAAAATCTAATGGATGGATCAAATGTTAAAAAATATTTAATTTAATATCACAATAATAGAATAATGTTTTCCATTTTCTTTCTAGTCTGTAAAATAACAAACTGACATTTTTTCTCATCACAAGATATGCTATATTTCTAGTCGTCATCAATATGCATGTTTAAATTTTTTTTATTCTTGAAAAGATACTCAGTGAGATGAAACTTTCAGGTCATGAATGCATAAGTTAACTCATCATAACAATTCAATTTGCAATCACTCTTATCCATTAGGCTGTAAAAGGCATTGCCTTTGGAACGTCCGTCGTATATAATACTTTTTTGGCCATTTTGAGGCATTTTTAACCTCTTTTTAGCCCCAGTTTCCGCACAAAAAAAACTTTTTACTATGCACATATGTATATTAAAATATAATTTGTGACAAAATTTCAGGAAAAACTAATGGACGGTTATCCGTCAATCGTCTGGACTAACGGACAGACAAACCCACCAAAATCGTAGGTCCCTCTCTGACCAAAATGTAACTCCATACCCATTGCTTAAAAAATGAGCCGTGCATGCATGGTCCCACTCTATACGAAATATAGTTTTAAAAATTGGTGCTGCATGGGAGTCCCAAAAAGGTGTGTTTCCTAGTACTAAAAGTACCCGGGGGACGTTAACCAGAATATTACCAGTGTCACCCATACTGAATTTATATTAAGAACAATGGCCTCCACATTTTGGACAAGTTTCAGAAAAATCAGTGACAATGGACAAACAGTGCAGTTTCACACATAAAAAACTTGTATATTTACATTCAGCAAGATGGGAAACCACTATATAGACATATCAAGTTTTTGTTGAGAAATATGAGAAACGCGCCAGAAGAAAGGACGCTTTCAGCACAAAAAATCCCTGGGGGACGTAAACCAGACTTTTTCCAGAGTCACCCATACTGAATTTATATTAAGAAAAAAGTCCTCCACATTTGGGAAAGTTTCAGAAAAATCTAATGGATGGATCAAATGTTACGGGACAAAAAGTGTCATTTTGAGCCATTTTTTACCCCTTTTGATCCCCTGTGGGCACAACAGAAGTTTTCGAAAAAAAAAAAAAAATTTTTTTACTTTGCATATTTATATATTAAAATTTAATTTGTGACAAAATTTCAGGAAAAACTAATCGTCGGTTATCCGTCAATCATCCAGACTAACGGACAGACGGACCCATTGAAAACATAGGTCCCTCTCTGATAAATCGGAGGGGAAAAATGTTACTCCATACCCCTTGCTTAAAAAAAATAATAAAATGTAAATGTTTTACAGACCGACCGATGGAGTGACTTGCATACGACTAAAAATGCCTTAACATGGGTTTCCCCTTCCATTGCCAAGGAAAAGTTACAAACGTAAGTACAGCATCTATTAGGAACAGATACTACACTTTGATCTTAGCTATGTGGCCAAGGAAAAGTTACAAACATAAGTACAGCATGTAGTAAGAACAGATACTACACTTTGATCTTGGCCAAAAGGCCAAGAAAAACTGTATTTATTTGCTCCCCCACCGAGCAAATTATGCACAAGGCCGATTTTTAATGTGAGGAGTGAAGGAGAAATGGGGACCAATTCCCCAGGGAGTAGGGGAGCTGGATAGTGACAATTGGTATGAAGGGTTACCCCTACATTGACCAAGGTCTTATATGATACAGATACTACACTTTGAGATATTAAACCCTTTATTTATGTTAAAAATACATTGAAAATCAACAATGAACAAAAATCTTAGTCACATGGCCAACTCAAAAGGGGGGATTGTGGGGGTCGTTGGCCATCCTTGTCACTCCAGAACTAAACAAAATCAAAAGTTTTTTTTCCAGCTAGTATCTTCTTTCACCATAATACCGCATTCACTCTTTCATACTGGAGGATGTCCTACTAAACTCCCAATTTTTTTAAAAGTAGGACGTCTCCCAGTATGAAAGGGTGAATGCGGTATTATGGTGAAAGAAGATAATAGCTGAAAAAAAGACTTTTGATTTTGTTTAGTTTTGGAGTGACAAGAATGACCAACGACCCCCATAACCCCCATTTTGAGTTGTTCATGGGCCTAAACTTTGATCTTGGCCAAAAGGCCAAGAAAAACATAAAAAGCTAAGAAAATCATCTATTAACAAAAGGGTATTTATTTGCTCCCTCACCGAGCAAATTAGGCACAAGGCCAATTTTTAAAGTGAGGAGTGAAGGGGAAATGGGGACCAACTCCCCGGGGAGTAGGGGAGCTGGATAGTGACAATTGGTATGAAGTGTTAGTATTTATTTGCTCCCCCACCGAGCAAATTAGGCACAAGGCCGATTTTTAATGCGAGGAGTGAAGGGGAAATGGGGATCAACTCCCCGGGGAGTAGAGGAGCTAGATAGTGACAATTGGTATGAAGGGTTGCCCCTACATTGACCAAGGTCCTGTATGTGGCGTTGCCCCTACATATGGTGTTTGCTTGCAGTATCTGCCGGAACAGATACTACACTTTGAGATATTCACTTTGATCTTGGCCAAAAGGCCAAGAAAACATAAAAATCTAAAAAAAACATCTATTAACAACAGAACTTTGATCTTAACCAAAAAGGCCAAGCACAAAAGTGTTACGGAGAGACCGATGGCTTATAGAGTCACTTGCACGCGACTAAAAAAAAAAAAAAACATAAAAACAGTGATTTTAAAAATGGAAAAAAATAATAAGGGGGCTTGGTTACAGGTCGGCTCAAACCCGGAGCCTGGCGGCTCATAGGCTGAGCCTGAACACCTGCGCTACAGCGACAGTCAATGTAAGAGCTATTAAAAAGTGAATGTCAAACATCACTCTATTCCGCAGTTTTTAATGAGGTCAAATCGTTTTACTGCGCGATAATTGACGGTGACGTTTACATCCGGTTCAAATCCAGTTTCGCTGTTTTTATACTGAAAAGTGAAAGCAACATGCGGCGATCCGAATATGTGGAATATAGATCTTTTGAAAGTCGGGCAAATTAATTAGACAGGCGATTTTTGTTGTTGTTAACTCGTACATATTATGATTTAGATGTGATATAAAAAGTTTTAAGAAGAAGCGATACCCACGAGAAGACGTCGGAAAAAAGCCTTTCTTGGACATACACGAAAACACACACACACACACACACACACACACACACACACACACAAACATTTTGGCTTTTATATATATAGATGGGTCGTGCAGTCACATTCCTCTGCAAAAGATCTAGGTAATTTGCATATTTTAAGCATCCATTTTATTTAATTCCCTATTTGTGTTTTCGGTTTTCTTATGGGATGATCATCTTCATATTAGGTCCAATATAATCTATAAATATAAAAGCGAAAATGTATGTATGTATGTATGTATGTATGTATGTATGTATGTATGCATGTGTGTTCGCTTTTCCTGTGTGTCTACAAAAGGCTTCTTTCAGAGAAGCGGTCGGTCGGTTCACAACTTTTTAAAACTTATTATATCACATACAAATCGTAATATCTCACAGTTAACAACGAAGCTCGCCTGTCTATTTAATTCAGTAAACTATTACGTGTAATTATATTTAATTCAGTAAACTATTACGTGTAATTATATTCATGCAGATATTCTACATGATTTATATTTGCGGAATATTTGCGTAAAAAACTTATCGTAAACACAAACCTCTTTCTGTATATATTTACGTATACATGTACATATTTGTTAAAAAAGACCTACCAAACTCCTCTGTCAGTTTTTCGTTTACAACTATGAAACTTAATATATAGGTATTCGACGCCATGCGAAACTTTGGGTTTTGGCCAGTGAAAATCGGTGCAAATGTGTGAAAATTAAAGAAATGGCATTTGCCAGGTTAAGTTCGAACGACTGCATTACCAATATGCATGCGTAACGTAATAGCTAATGGTTTATGTTTTAATTTTCAGCCTAATAGCAAACGTGTCTTCATAACTCAAGCATAACGTTAAAGGAAAGAGTAAATCGTCAACTAAACGTTTTGATTTCGATTCTCGCTGGTGCCGCACGAACCATCATTTTTTAAAAACTTTTTAAATCATTACTATATATTGGGTCCAATATAATCTATAAATATAAAAGCGAAAATGTATGTATGTGTGTTCGCTTTTCCTGTGTGTCTACAAAAGGCTTCTTTCAGAGAAGCGGTCGGTCGGTTCACAACTTTTTAAAACTTATTATATTACATACAAATCGTAATATCTCACAGTTAACAACGAAGCTCGCCTGTCTATTTAACTTGGTCGATTTCGAGAAGATAAATATTCAATATTTGTCGCTCGCCGCATGTGGGTTAGTCTTTTTCCTATAACATCTTCGGGGGGGGGGAGCGTTCAGCAGTAAATGAATACCATCCCGCAGTCAAAACTTGACCTCATTTAAAACGGGCACCTGCTAAATCCAAGTAATTAAATAAATTCAAACGTGTTTCCGTTATCATCTCGCGGTGGGGCAATGGTTAACGTCGCACGTTTTTTTGTCACACTTTAATTTACAACTTTGCCTCAAGGGTTCGGGTTCGATCCTCATACTCACTTTTTTTTTTAACCCCCACAAACACCCGGGCAACGCCGGATACCCCTCGCTAGTATAATAATAAATACGAAATCTGCATTAATCAAAATATCATATTTAAGCGTATTTAACGACCGGCCAATGCCGGGCTGTTTGCTAGTATTTTTATAAATATCAGGGGCAGCGTTATGTAACCCTGCTCATACATGTAAAAAGAAACAGAGAAACGAGATGAAGATTGATATAAGTAAACAATAAATATTTATTACATCATGTTATTTTTCATCACATTCCGTTTAACATTTGTTGTATTTCTATAAAAAGGATTAAATAAGATTAATCGTATTTAATCCGCAATATTTCGTATTGCGTCGTTATCTTTCACGCGCCTCTCTGACTTGTATGGCTTATTGATGATCGCATCGTGTCTATAGATTGCATTACTTGAAAATAAATCCATAATATCACTACGATATATTGATATCGTCATGAGGGGGGAAAAAAGTTTTCGGCGATATGTTTTTTTATCTTATATAGCCTTACATTTTATTTTAATGCCTTATTCTAAAATTATATAACTCTAAACTCATGATTTGACAATATACTAGCTTTTCACATCCGGCGCAGCCCAGAAATGTTTTCACTTTCAGTTTAGTTGTTTAATTGGAAAACTTGTTATAAACGAGAGCCCGGTAAAAATAAAATAGATAAATTCTTGCCAGAAGTAACTTTCTATTTGGCAGTTAAAATACTTCCAAATTTCTTGCAAACTTTGAAGAGTAAACACTGGGCCATTCTCTTTCCTTAACAAAAGATTAAAACGGTTGACTTAAATCACATGCTGGTGGAATCACAATCATAGTAGAAAATTGCATATAAGGGACTCGAAGTTAGTAGAGATTGAGTTAGCTAGTGTAAACTTTGACACGTGTCATATTGAGTGCATGATGACTAAGATTGATTCCCACCGAGATCTGAAAACTTTCGTTCAAAAACGTGACGTAGTTCGTCATATCCTCATACTGTTCAACTGTTTTGTCTATGACGTTTGAATTTTAATCCTGTATTGTTTACCAATCTCGTTATATATTGAAGGGAACAGACCAAAGACAAAGGTAAATAGGATTAAAAATAATATTTATTATAAGGAAAATGGTTAGAATCGAACCCAGTATTCAAAAGTTAGAAGTGAATACAGAATGATTCCCTAAAACAGAATGATTCCTTACAACAGAATGATTCCCGCGCTTGAATGAAAGATTGTAGAATAGCCGCGTGTGTATATCGATGTCTGTTGACAGGTACATATCGTGGAGGGCATATATAACGGGGAAGACGCTGAGATATTTATATAATACTGAGTACACTGTTCATTTTCATAATAGGAGCTTGATATACAGAGAGACGTAGACAGTTTGTTTAACATATAGGGTATGAGAATTCATTATTGAAAGAAGGAGATTCACTTCACATTATGGAAGGAGGGTATTTCATGCAAAACGTTTTTTTTTTTACAAATACGATAGACAAAAACACATCACCTTTCAGGTTGAAAGATGATAAACGGAGATTTACAAATATGATGATCCTTATTCCATTTGATGAGACATTTATAGTGATTACACACAGTTCATATTTGTAACATACAGGAGATGATGATCCATTGTTGAAGGAGGATAAACACAGTTAACCTTTTTGAGAAGGGAGACTCAGTTACACTTTGGAAGGGTGTTACATACAAGTTCTTTTACAAATACGATACACTAAATCACATTACCTTTCAGGTTGAAAGATGACAAACGAAGATTTATAAATATGATGATATTTATTCTCCCAGCTTGTGATGATGATGGACAGGAATTCAGTTGCCTTTAGAATTACATTTTTCCTTGTTCCCCTTTCTGGTCGATTCCAAAAGGGGTTCTGCTCGACCCTCTGATCTGTCTCTACTGCCCTCTCTGACCTGACTGATTTCGAACCCTCTTAACTGACCATATTGAAAATCTATCTTCCCTGTTACTTCAGAAATGTGCCCCAACATGTTCTCTCATCACGTGGATTTACATAGACGATTCTTTTAACACATAGGAGTGAAAATTCATTCTTGAAGGATGTGGATTCAGTTAACATTATGGGAGGAGAGTGTTTCATACAAAGTTCGTTTACAAAGATGATCACAAAAACACTTTACCTTTTCAGGCTGAAAGATGACAAACTAAAACTTACAAATATATGATCATCTTTATTCCATCCGGATGAGATGATCAGGGATTCGAATGCCTTGCTGATTTTTATTTATTTATTTTTTAAATTACATTTTCACCCCAAACAAGGCACATTGCCACTTTGGTGTAGGGGGCTATTATCAGGGGCAGCAACTGCTGGGGCACTATATTGGGATTTGGGCAGCAAGATGTCGGTTCACGTTACACTTGAAATTCTGCATGTCAGTACAGTTATGGAAGCAGGGACCTTTTTTTTTTTTTACAAAGGCATCACCACATTATCAAGGCCCAGAGGCCACTCAAGGATAAGGGTTAAAGAGTGTACAGTAGAAGTTGGTCAATATAGTAATCATTAGTAATGAAAATTTGGTAAATTTAATAACTTATATGGAACGGCTCATCAAAAACTTATTTACTTTAGACTTGAACACAACCATATTGTAGTCAGCCGGAAAGCAGGAAAACGGAAGACAATTCCACAGGCGTGCAGTTCTAAGAAAGAAGCTTTGTTCATGGAATCTACGTTTAGGTTTAGGCAAAGATAAAGAGTGGGGGAAATTATTGATAGTGTTTACAGCTAGACGAGTGTTTCTTGTGAAAGCTCAGTTGAACACTTTCCATGAAAATAACGATACATCAGAGACAAACTCGCAACATCTCTTCTGTGAGATAGAGGTTGCAAGGAGGAGAAAAGGACATCTCCTACGAGGCTACGAAGTCTATTTTGAACTCTATCAAGGCAGGACAAGTCCTTTCTAGCAGCTCCTGCCCAGATGTGGCAACAGTATTCCATCCTTGGACGTACCTGGCTCTTATATAGATAGAGAATAGCATCAGCAGTGAGATATCTACCGGATCGATAGAAAGATCCCACCATTTTTCCAGCGGCCTTGGCAACAGATTTGATATACGTGTTCCATTTAAGATCAGGAGTAATGGTCAAGCCCAGAAGCTTGTCAAAACTTGAGGCCTCCTGAAGACGAGAGCCATTCATTTCAATTGATGACAAATGTGGATTAGAATGTTGATGATGTAAAGAGAGAAGCTTGGGTTTAGATGCATTAAAAGTAACCAGCCACTCCTTTCCCCATTGTACTACGTGCTCAAGATCAGAGGAGAGCGAATTGGAGAGAACTTGGTCGTTTACTGTCTTAGATGTGGTACCATAAATGGTAGTGTCGTCAGCATAAATGTCTACAAATGATGTAAGGATATGATTTGGAAGATCATTAATGTAGATCAGGAAAAGAGTTGGGCCCAGAATGGATCCCTGAGGGACACCGGCATTAATACTGTGAGCTTCTGATTTTTGCCCCTCAACTACTACTCTTATGAACCTATCAGAAAAAAATGATTTAATAATTGAGAAGACTTTTCCAGCTATACCATAGCTAGCGATCTTATGAAGTAAACCTTTATGCCATACCCTATCAAAGGCTTTAGATATGTCAAGAGCAATTGCCCTAGAAAGATTGCCACCGTCGAAAGATTTGCTAATCCTATGCGATATAAATGTAAGGACATCTGCTGTAGATCTAGCAGAACGGAAACCATATTGACCTGGAATTCCAGAGTCTAGCGGTTCTGGGGAAGAAACTACTGAAGTAGAAAAATCTTTTACATCTAGGGATCTCTACTGTGTGGGGATGGGATTTAGCTGCCTGTCGGGTTTGTCGAGGGTGTCTACGTCGTAGGGGCACAAGTGTCTGCATATCGTCAGAGCATTCACTATTAAAATACTTGTAGAACAGGCAGAGGGATGCAACGTTTCGTCGATGGGACTTAGATGCAAGTTCAGGGCTTATCAAATTGGCGACTCTCTTTTGAACCTTGTCTAGGAGCGAGAGACTAGCAGCAGATGCACCAGCCCAAATGTGACAACAATACTCCATACATGGGCGAATGGTGGCCTTATAGAGGTATAGGATACTTTCAGGTGTCAGTAGTTTTCTAGCACGGTAGAGAGAGTCTACCTTTTTCGCAGCGGCCCTGGCAATGTTTTCAATATAATTGTTCCAACTCATGTTTCCTGTCAACGTTAGGCCAAGCAGTTTGAAAGATGTACTCTCAGACAGGGAGTCACTGGCCATTGCTATTGGTGGCAGAGAGGGTTTCTTGTAGTTATTGAAGGAAACCAGTTTAGTATTGGCAGCATTGAATATGACCATCCATTTATGTCCCCATTCCACTACAGATTGGAGGTCATCCTCTAGTGTTTTTGCCATTTCTTTAGATATGTGTTCATTTGTTTTCCTGTCATGCCTGTTATAGAGTGTGGTGTCATCAGCATATATATCCATCTCAGGGGCAGTTTTGTCGGGGAAGTCATTATTAAATATTAGGAACAATAGAGGCCCAAGGATAGACCCCTGAGACACTCCCGCATTTATATCACACTGTTTAGATGTACGACCGCCGAGGACAACCTGCATTTTTCTCTTATCTAAGAAGGATTTAATATGTATTATTCTAATATAATATGTATTATTCTAATATAATATCTAATTTAATATGTAGTATTCTACCAGTGATACCGCATGATTTAATTTTCCTGAGGAGACCCTCATGACATACCCTGTCAAAAGCCTTAGATATTTTAGAGCTACCGCTCTGCCCTCTCCCGCTTTGTTTCAGTGAATGGTATATACGTTCAGAAATTACAGTGAGGATGTCTGCTGTGGAACGGGCTTGTCTAAATCCATATTGTTTGTCAGTCAGTGGTTTAGCATCTGTAAGGTGCCGGACTAGAGCTTGGTTAATTATGGTCTTAAATATTTTGGCGAAAAGTGGGAGGAGGCTAATGGGGCGATAATTTGATGGGTCAGTTCTTTCACCAGAATTTTTGAATACTGGTACAACAGAAGCAGTTTTCCAACAGCCCGGAAAGCATGATTCATTAACGCATTTGTTGTAGAGTTTGGAGAGAACTGGAGCTACTTCGGCTGAGCATTTTTAATAGCACAGCTGGGATGAGATCTGGTCTACATTCTTTTGAAGTGTCAAGGTTTTTTATGATAGCGTGTACCTGAGCAGGGGTGATTTTTAGATCGTCTAGCGTGGCGTCTGTCTGCAAAGGAAAGTCAGGCAGGTGGTGGTTGGAAGGGTCCAGTGTGGAGTTCGAGGCAAACCGGCTGGCAAGTATATTAGCCTTGTCGGTTGCTGAGCAAACAACCTCGTGATTGTTGGTTAGTGGGGGAATTGTTGATTGCCCATTATTTACTACATTGTTGTAGATTTTCCAGAAGTCACGATTTCCTAATTTTTGTTGTTCGATGCGTTTTTCAGTGGTTTCAGTAAATTCTCTTTTAGCTGTCGCTATTTCTTTCTTAACGTTACTTCTAGCTTCTATATACTTCTGTTTGTTTGAACTGGACTTATGTCGGTTAAATCTGCGGTATACATGCTGCCTTTGAGCAATGGCAGTTGCGCAAGTCAAAGTAAACCATTGGGGAGAGTGGGGCTTGCTATAAAGATTCCGCATGGGAACATGTGCTTCAATTGCTGTTTTGAACCATTCGGTGGTCTCATTTGCACACTGTTCAGCAGGAAGAGAAAAATATTTCCCCATGGGGCATCTCTGATAAGATCTCTGATGTCTTCCCTGTCAGCCTTTTATTGATATCTTGTTGTTTTGAGCACGGGCTCTTCAGTTTTAGGTCTAGAATTTAGGGCGATTTCTACCATTATCACTGCATGGTCAGCGTTCCTGAGTGGGCTGTCAGCATTTGTTATACAATCCTCGGGAACTGTAGTCAGAAACAGATCTAGAAGTGATGCTTGTTGTTCTTGCTGGTCAGGGAAACGGGTTGGAAACGTAACCATTTGTGATAGGGAGTGAGATATAGCAAAACTATGTGTTGAGCTGCCCGCTGCATCTGTGTGAGTAGAGAATCCAAGCCAGTTTTTGTGGTGAACATAAAAGTCACCAAATACATGTACTTGTGCGCTAGTGTTGAGGGAGAGTGCTGTGTCTATGCTGTCAGAGACTTTGTTTATTATGGTGCAGTCCTGAGTCGAGGGAGAGCGGTAGAGATTTCTTTCTTCTCTTTCTTTCCCTTCCGAAAGGAGCTTAGCTAATTCTCCTTCTTCACGCCTCGACCCTTACTCATCTGTCTCTACAGCTCTTTTTGATCTCTGACTGACTCAAACCCATTTAACTGAATATATTGAACCTATGTTCAACACGTTTCTGGCAAAACAAAGACATTCCTTAATTTACATTGTCGGATATCTGACCGTCTAGTTGTATCGTTATTTAATTATTTCTAAACACAATGGTCAATTCACTAAATTTTTGAAATTGCATTATGTATTCCCTTTGAACCTTTTGAATACTAGCCTTTTCCTTATAATAATATTATTTTTAATCCTATTTACGTCTTTCTTTAATTACTGGGGTCTGTCACCTTCCATATATAACAAGATTGGTGACAATGTAGGATTAAAATTCAAACGCCATAGACAACAGTCGGACAATATGAGAAGATGACGAATGACGTCACATTTTTAACTGAAATTTTCAGATCAGTTAACTTAATGGAATCAATACTATTGATGTAGTAAACTACTAATTTAAGTGAATGTTACCGATGTCGCTGTCTGTCTTCGTCACTCATTTCTTAAGTTAGAAAGTTAAGTTTAAGAAATAAAGAACTATATAAGAGAATATTAGCCTCTCTTTCCTTAGTAAACTTTCTAAATAAAAACGTTGAAGAAATCTCAGCGAACCTCTCCCTGTGTCTTCAATGCATAAAATATTTTATTTGACTTAATTAAAAAGACGAGACGATCATTGGTATAAAAAATGAATTAAAATTTAATCTAAAAATTAACTTGGATTTTTTTATGTTATGTACATTTTGTTGCACTTACAAATTAAATTTATTATTAAGCAATTAGTGATATATATATATTTTAACTAATAATTTTTAAAGTGCAAAATAATGCACATAACATTAAATAAAAGATAATTTTTATACCTTACTTTGTAAAGTTTTTAAAAGTGAACTTTGACAGTTCCTGAATTTCAACTTATATCTTGCACCTCGATTTTTTAAAGTTTGTAAAAAGACATTTTGTTTAACCATTATCAGGCTTTGCAAGAACTTGTCTTTGTAGCTTAAATCGCAGTTTTAAGTTTATATTTTACTAAGGGATGCGCCAGGTTTTGTTCGGGCGTAAAATACGCTTAAATATGATCTTTTTATTTGCCCAGATTTCATATATATTATTATAGAGTCGTGATTTTCAAAGTTAAAAAAGTATTTAGGTGCCATCAGCTAGAATCGAAACCGAAAGTGTAGCATTCAAAGTTGGTGACGATACCATTGTACCTACGTGACACTCATAAAAAAGTAAACATAAACTAAGACAAATGTACAAAATATTTAAGGAATTAAATTTTTTTTACCCGGCTAAAGACCCATAAAAGAACAGCCCGTAAAACAATCCTATCATACGACTTTTGGTTTCGGAGGAGATAGATTTTGAAAATCTGGAGACAGACAGATAGACCGACAGACAGAAAAAAACATACAGGTTTTATTTTAGATAAAAATTTTTTTGGAATCCTTTGAAATGAGGCTTCATAATTTGTATATTATTATTTTTTTTTGCGAACTACGATTCCAGGTGAGCATTGTCTGGAGATAGTGGTTTTAATCCTACCCAAAACAGACCAGAGGATTAGTTAACCAAAACATGGTGAGACAACAGACAACAACAACTATGGCAGGCAGTAATTCCTGAGGATACAGTTACAAAACTCAGCATTCCTATCCCGTCGCGGTTAACGACCTGAAGAAGGTATGAGGATAAGTTGGCCGAAACGTGGTGAAACAACTATTACTATGAAAGTGAGGATAACAGTCCACACACACACACACGCACGCGCGCACACACACACACACACACACACACACACACACAACCATGAATGCATTATTTTTTAAATTAAAATTCCTGCAAAGAACTTTGATATCTTTGGGCACATTACAGAGAAGGGAGTCCAACAGCCACAAGTAACACATTGGTAAGGAAATCATTTCTTTCCTTTACATTAATGATCCAAGCGTTTGCAAAGATATTTAGTACAGAATTGAAGCCCTTTGGCTCGTAGAACCTTAGAGTCATAAGAAGAATATTTCGAGCAGTCCTTAATTGTATGGGCTGCCAATTTACACAATTTTATAATCAGAGCTGGCCACCATATTGAGTTTAACTTTTGATGAAGAAGAAGAAAAACATTGCGGCTGTGGCGGGCAACTTTCCCGCTTTTTTTTTTTTTTTACATTTAAGGCCGCTGTCTGTAGAAATTCATACTCTTTTGCATGCCTGTAACAAGTAAAAATTATTTTTTATTCTATATTCCATATTCTATTAGGGTGAAAGGGCAAAGTTATTTGTGACGAAAAACCTGATTAAAATATGATCTAAAAAATAAAAAAAAAGCAAATCAGAAAAACATATACAATTAAATCTACAATTCTGTCTTTTTTCCCCTCTTCTTTACTTCTATTTCCACTTTGTATCTCTATTTTCCTACTCTTACTCAGCTCTCATATATATTCTATCTAGAGTATTGAGCACTTCGATTCGAAATACCATGTCCTAAAGAGTTTTTTTTTCTCCATTTACCTCTGATGTTCGTCCTTATTAACCTGAATATTCTGTAAAGTTCTATGTAACTTTATTCTTCATTTTTATTTTAATTTATGAATTGCTCCTCTTAAGCGAGTAGAGCCTCTACTATCTTGATAGGGTGAAAGTGTGCTGGTTGATCACTGGGGAAAGACTTTATTAAACCTCAAATTTTTAAAGGTGTTAGGTTAAAATACAGAATAGTTACAAAATACCCTCTCTCCATGTTAAATAATTTCTAAATAATTTACCGAAAAACAGAATACAAATACTCAACTTCTTAACGTTTTTTTTTTACATGGAGTTCACACTTATCAAGGCCCAATGGCCACCCAGGGATAAGGGTTATTGTGTGTACAGTAATCAAAGAGATAGTGTAGCAATAGTATTGGAGAATTTATAAGGTGTCATTACTTAGGGGGGACGGTTTATCAGGAATTTGTTTGTGTTGGACTTGAAGACATCCAGATTGAAGTCGGGAGGGAAACATGCAAGCGGAACAGAGTTCCACAGGCGTGCAGTTCTAAGAAAGAAGCTTTGTTCATGGTATCTACGTTTTGATTTAGGCACAGATAGGGAGTGGGGAAAATTATTGACGGTGGTTTCAGCTAGTTGGGTGTTTTTTGAAAAAGATTGGCGAGGGGGACC
Organism: Euprymna scolopes; assembly: GCF_053919585.1. Classification (NCBI taxonomy): domain Eukaryota; kingdom Metazoa; phylum Mollusca; class Cephalopoda; order Sepiida; family Sepiolidae; genus Euprymna; species Euprymna scolopes. Next base: position 56,912,771 of record NC_136501.1, on the reverse strand, counting down.
AGAGAATGAAGCTCAGACGAGCAACTGCCATGGAAATAACGATAGAACAATGACAGGCTCGCTACATCTCTTCTATGGGAAAGAGGTTGCAGGGTAGACGAAAGGGAACCCCCCACCAAACCACGGAGTCTATTTTGTACTCTGTCAAGGCAGGATAGGCTTTTAGCAGCCCCCACCCAGATGTGGCAGCAGTACTCCATCTTTGGACGTACTTGGCTCTTATATAGATAGAGAATTGCATCATTAGTGAGATATCTTCTCGAGCGGTAGAAGGATCCCACCATTTTCACAGCGACCTTGGCCACAGACTTGATGTTGAAGTGTTGATAGTTTCTTTTAGCTCATTTATGTTTAGTTTATTTATTAAATCACAGGGTGTTTCAAAAGAAACTGGCGGATTTAAAATTTGAATTCATCCTAAAGTACCACGCTACGAGAAATATCCGCTTCTAGATGGTGTAATTGTTATATTTCTCTCTGATGGCTGAATCGCCTAATGTGTTTAAGTCTATTTAATTTTAAGAAAACCAATCTTTGTCATTTTTTGACTTATACACTCGTTGGCGATAATAGAAAAACACATGCAGATGATTATAAAATATTTCGTTTATTTTTGTAAACATAAGCTTTCTATAACATATCAAGTTACCTGAATTTATTTTTTTCAATAAAATGTTTAAAATAAAGCTGTAGTGATTTTTGTTTTTTCAGGGCAACACTTTTATCGTTCCACTATACAGGGTCTTCCAAAAGAAGCTGACATAACCAAATATAAGATGAAACAACAGAAGCATCAAACCAACGATAAAAGATTTCAGAGCATCTAGAATAACCCTATCAAAGTCATCATGATTCGTTATGTTGTATAATCCAGATCCCCGGGGAGTAACGTCAAACAAAACAGTCGGTCACAAATCTATGCAAAGTCCGGGAAGGGATAACAAACAAAAGTCGGTCACGTCTGTATGCAAGGCCCGGGAGATCACCTCAAAGGAAGGTCAAATTTTAAGCCTCAAACTCTCTGGTCAGCGAGTGTCCACATTTTTTAAAATACCGATTGGAATGTCCTCGTTATCTGGGCCAAATAAAAGGAAATACAGAAAAAAAAAGAGAGACAGAGTCGATACAGCGACACGAGAGGGTGCTAGCAACACATCCTTTTCTACCACCATCAACACCGTCGCGCACACCATTAGATTTGTCAATATAAGATTGAAAACAGAAAGCTTATGTTTACAAAAATAAACGAAATATTTTATAACCAGCTGCATGTGTTTTTCTATTATCTCCAAACGAGTGTATAAGGCAAAAAATGACAAAGATTGGTTTCCTTGAAATTAAATAGACTTAAACACATTAGGCGATTCGGCCATGAGAGAGAACTATAATTACACCATCGAGAAGCGGATATTTCTTGTTCTGCATTTGTTGCTGCTTATGAGAGAGCAGAGCCAGGTCATCAGCGAAGTCAAGGTCATCCAGCTGAGTCCAGAGGGTCGACTGGATGCCATCTCTCTGTACACCCGTCGTCCGCCTCATCAGCCAGTCAATGGCGAGGAGAAACAAATACGGCGTCAGAAGGCATCCCTGTCGTACGCCGATCTTTATGTTGGAAACACGTGTCAACTGTCCCCCATGTACGACCTGACAAGCCATTCTCTCTTACGACTCTTTGATAATTCCCATCAATTTTTCGGGCATCCCATAGTGCCGGAGGAGTTGCCATAAAGTCTCACGGTATATACTGTCGAAAGAATTAAGGAAGTCCACGATGTTGACGTACAACGAGGAATTCCACTCCAGGGACTACTCGACTATGATGCGTAGAGTGACGATCAGATCGGTATAAAATCTGTCTCGTCTGAAGCTCGGCTGGTAGTCCCAGACTCAGCATCCACTGCATCTCCCATTCTCTCCAACAGAATCCGGTTGAACACCTTCCCTGGTACTGACAGCTGCTAAGATATCCTTTCTTGGGCAACTTTATGATGTGTCCGTTTTTCCAATCTGTTGGTACCTCTTCTTGTTCCCAGATCTTTTCAAAAAGCGATAGTAGCGTGTCGGCTATTGTTTCTAGGTCAATCTTGAGGGCTTCTGCTGGAAGTTTATCTGAGCCAGCGGCCTTGCCTTTTTTCATCTTCTGGATGGCGCGGGTGATCCCTTACTTTTGTTGATGGATCGCAATCTATATTGATGTCTGTGTTTGCTTCAGTTTCCTCAAAGTGATGCGCCCATCTCTCAAGTTGTTTTTCAGAGTTCGTAATGGTGATGGTTTGTCCTTGCTTGTCTATGACCGGTCGTTTTGGTCTGTTGTACTTGCCTGCCAGCTTCTTAGTTGTCACGTATAGGTCTTTCATGATGTCATGATAGGCTGCTTCTTCTGCTTTTTCTGCCAGGCTCTCTTGCCTTTTTTCACGTCTCCTCACATCCTTGTAGGCTTTTGTGTATTCTGCTTGGGATGCCTTTTTGCAAGATGAATGTAATCCAATGCTATTCTGCCACCGATGCTCATGACGACGAATGCAAAGACCAGTTCTACAACAGACTAGAGATAGTCTTAGACAAGTTGAAGGACAAAACGTCAACATCCAGATCGGGGATTTCAATACGAAGGGGGACCAATCAACAGAGGCTACGAGGAAGTGATGAGAGAACATGCTCTCTGAGAAATGAATGAAAATGGAGAGAGATTTGCTGACCTCTGTGGACTGAACGACCTTGTCATCGGAGGCAGCATCTTCGCCCACAAGAGAATTCAATAAGCCACCTGTGTATCGCCTGACCATGTTAAAAAATACAGATAGACTGAATCAACACGAAGTTCGGACGGTCTCTTCAAGACGAGTGAGGCGGGGAGCAGACACAGCATCATACCACCATCTTCTGAATGCGAGACTCAAACTGACTGAAAGGAAACCGTCCTGCAGGCAGAAGGCAGGTTGAAGTACAACATAAACTTACTGAAATACCAGAAGACTCAGGCAGTCTTCGCCGTGAGCCTGAGAAACAGATTTCAAGTACTGCAGGAGATTATTACCAAAGACAGCAATGCTCACGATCTTTGGAAGGCAACAAAATACGTCCTTATGGAAACGTTCCAGGAAGTGCTTAGCTAAATTTGAACCAACACAAAGAGTGGATCTCTTTGGATGCCTTACAGAAGAAAGCTAGAAAACTCAATCTTTGTTCAGTACAAAAACCAAAGTTTACAAAAATTTATCTTTTTCGGAAACAGTACGGAAAAAACAAACAGCTAATGGTTTCAGGATTGTCCCATACTACATTTGTTGTTCTATTTTCCTCGCTTTTGTGCGTGTGGAATTTTTAACGGGAATTTCGTATGCCGGTGTTTAATCATCAAATTTCTCTTCTAAGACATATGCATATAATGGTAAATACTATCTCAGTTTTAAAAATTTATTTTAAAGGTAGAAGAAACTCTATTTCTAAATTACTGACCACGCACCTCAAAAACGCGCCATAGAATTAGCATCATAAAGTTTGTACCATAAAAAAAAAAGCCTAAAATAAACTGCTAATCATTAAAATGTAAGATTAAATTTGTGTTTACATTATCAACATCTTAAAACAATGTACTTATGTATATTATGTACATCTATGCTGACGACACAACCATCTATGGCAACACATCAAAGGCCGTAAATGACAAAGTTCTTTCTGATTCTCTCTCCTCTGAACTTGAGCGCGTGGTACAATGGGTGAAGAGGTGGCTGGTTACTTTTAATGCATCTAAAACAAAGTTTCTATCTTTACGCCATCAACGTTCTGATCCTCATCTGGCATCAATTGAAATGGATGGCTCTCGTCTTGGGGAGTCTCTATGTTTTGACAAGATTCTGGGCTTGACCTTTGTGATCTGAAATGGAACACGTACATCAAATCTGTTGCCTAAATCGCTGGGAAAATGGTGAGATCCTTCTACCGCTCCAGAAGATATCTTCACTGCTGATGCAATTCTCTACCTGTATAAAGGCCAAGTACGTCCAAGAATGAAGTATTGCTGCCATATCTGGGCAGGAGCTGCTAAACACAGCCTATCCTGCCTTGACAGAGTGCAAATGAGGCTTCGTGGCTTAGTGGGGGATGCCTTTTTCTCTTCCCTGAAACCTCTCTCCCACAAAAGAGACGTTGCGAGCCTGTCGTTGTTTTATCCATATTTCCAAGAAGAGTGCTCGTCTGAGCTCCAATCTCTGGTCCCCCTCGCCAATCTTTCACGAAAAACACCCGTCTAGCTGAAACCACTGTCAGTAATTTTCCCCACTCTTTATCTGTGCCTACATCAAAACGTAGATTCCATGAACAAAGCTTCTTTCTTAGAAGTGCACACCTGTGGACCTCTCTTCCGTTTACCTGTTTCCACCTGACTACAACTTGGATGTCTTCAAGTCCAACATAGACAAGTTCCTGATGAACCGCCCCCTTAAGTAAGACAGTTTTTCAGATCTCCATTACCACCGATTAGTACGATATTGTCCCATTGATTACAATACACGCAATAACCCTTAGCCCCAAGTGGCCTCTGGACCTTGAAAGGGGTTACTTCCATGTTAAAAAAAATGGACACTTCTCACATAAACTTAACAAAAATCAACTAAGTACAGATTTTCAGGAAGTTTCCGTTACTTATTGAATTTTTGATTAATTAATATATAGTATGCGATTTTTGAAAAATGTATATATAAGAGAAAATACATTTGGTAGCTGATAACGGACATATTTCATATGTAGCAATCCAAACGCAGTATATTACAATCCTTCGAAATTTTAACATTATATATACTATATATATATATATATATATATATATATATATATATATATATATATATATATATGTACATTTATTTTTTTACATTTTATATGCTATATATATATATATACATTATATATATTATATATTTTTTAACATTATATATACTATATATATATTTTTAACATTATATATATTATATATTTTTTAACATTATATATACTATATATATATATATATATATTTTTAACATTATATATATTATATATTTTTTTAACATTATATATATTATTGTTGTGTCTGTATCAATAACAACACGAACGCAGAAAGTAAAGGTAAAACAAATATATTAAGACGAAAAGATAATACATATTTACAAAGGTGCAGTTGTACTGTAGTTTGAAGATTGTCCGGCAGAGGGCGCGTTAAAGTCTTTCATGGAGCAACCGGCACATGCGTCTTGCCTATCCGGCGTTCGAACACAGCTCTCCGGTCTTGCTGACTTGATATCTTTATCTATATCTTGTTCACCCACGTATGCTAATTAGTGGGCGTCTACACAACACTTATATATTTTTCTAACATTATATATGTTTTTAACATTGCATATACTATATATATATATATTTTTTAAACATTATATATATTATATATTTTTTAACATTATATATATTATATATATTTTTAACATTATATATATTTTTAACATTATATATACTATATATATATATTTTTTTAAACATTATATATATATATATTATATTTTTTAACATTATATATTATATATTTTTAACATTATATATACTATATATATACATTTATTTTATGTTTATTATGAAATTGTACATAAAAATACAAATAAATCCAATATTAAGTTCATGCACAACAATCCTCATTAATTTATACTATAATCTTTTGAAGTGCAACTATCTAGTAAATAATAAACAGTAAAACTATTTATATTGCATTTCTCGAAATTTTCAGATTTAACCATATAATTTTGAATAATGGTTTCCTAGAGTTTTTTTTAATTATTATTTCTATTATTCATTTTTTCGCCCTTGATTTATTCGTAAATGAACAAGGTCTATGAACAGCTTCATAACGTGGACATAAAATAATGACATCGCCTACTCTATTTATAACTTTAAATATTACAACATTAAGAATTTTTTTAAATTCAATTTAAAATTATATAATCAATTCTTAATGCTGCAATATTTAAAGTTATTAATTTATTATATTTTTTACTATAATATCTTGTTCTTTTCTTTTCCATGTTTAAGCTTAACCATATTACTTTTCATGCTCGCATTTTTCTATTGTAATATATATATGTATGATTTGTAATCTATTGTAATATATATATATATGTATATATATATGTATGTGTATATATATATGTATGTATATATATGTATGCATATATATATGCATATATATGTATGCATATATATATGCATATATATGTATATATATGTATGTATATATATATGTATATATATGTGTATATATATATGTATATGTATATATATATGTGTATATATATGTATATGTATATGTATATATATATGTATGTATGTATATATATGTATATATATATATATATATATATATATATATATATATATGATATATATACAAATATGCACAGATCATCATATAATGATTAGATCACTCTGATGGACGTCAAAAACATTAAAAAATAAAATGTTTAAATTTCAACGTTATTTATCGCGGTTAGCTGTAGCCGAATGGATACGGCCTTTGCTAATGAAGCCAGAGATTGTTTCTGTCGCCGGGTTCGAGTCTATCGACTGGTGTTAATCATGATACCCTGCACTGAAGATTCCCGAAAGGATGAAACACTAGTGTCTGTAGCTATTTAATAGTTATTTTAATTATATATATATATATATATATATATATATATATATATATATATATATATATATATATATATATTATGTATGCGTGTTTGAATGTGTGTCACTATCCATCGAAGGTTATTAACTTTAATACTAATGCAATATATAAAATTGAAATAAAAGGCGAATTGCGTTTATTCGATTCGCAGACAATGAATGGCGAAATGTGTCTAAATATTAACCATAAAACGAAATGACCCCCGAAATTACATCGATAATGAATGTTTGTTCAAAGCTAAACTAGGTTCATAAAAATAACGAACTTTCCCAACGAATTGTCGTCTTATTAACAATTATGCAACTCTTCTGCGCAGTGAGATTGAGAAAAAGTTAACAACAAAAAAATTTGTTAGTATAGGATCTCTCGTTACTACTCGAGGGAACTCGCTTCGATTACATATGATCTGATTAGCTGCTGGTCGAATATTTCTTTCCAGCTTATTGTGTTAATGATCGGACGAGGACGTTTTGCTGATGAAATCAACAGCTTGATTCTTAGAGATTTCTTGTTTTTATTTTGTTTATTTTCTGGACAAATTATCGCGAGAAAAAAAGATGATTGGTTCAATTGTCAGAATTATTAGACGCATCCCACGATGGACTTTATTTTAGATGTGTCTACGCGCCTATATTAGAAACTCTGTCCATCAATGGGTCTGGCCGGCCACAGCGTGACAAAGCATTTTAGATGGTCTGTCAAGATGTTGGTCTGTTCATTAAACTCCCACGTTGGGATTATGTGATACAAGGGTTAAGATCATGAGATTTGAAAATCTAGTGCCTTAAAGAGAAAAACACTCTAACCCCCAGAAAAATACAATGCAATCTCGTCGGTATCCCCCGATAGGGCGCCTCAGACGCTTAACAATAATTTAACCCTTTCTCAAATGTGTGAGACAGCAAAGCCTTGGAAAATAAACTGCCTAGAATTCCAAAGGACCTAGAGCATACCTAAACTAACAAAGATAAGCCACTCCAATCTTCCTTAATATAATCTTTATTAAGTAATACTATTAATAATAATAATAGTAATAATATGACAGCTTTTAGTAATAATAGTAATAATAATATGACAGCTTTTTCCACGTAGTAAGGCAAGCTCAAGATTATGTTATTTTATATTCCAATAGTCTTTGAAAAAGTCGATCACCATGATCATCGCACCCTTAAGCTATATTCTCTTTTCTTAATAGATTATTTTTAAACAAAGACTATATTCAAAATAATAGTTTCTATCCCGAGGCACGGACAATCAAATTGATAGAAAAGAACTAGTTTATAATTAATGTGTATGCGAGAAATACACACCTTTATTATACAACTTCATATATATATATATATATATATATATATATATATATATATATGTCTGCACAAATAATTAACAAGAACACGGAAAGTAAAGGTATAACAATAATATATTAGGCAGAAAAGTTATATACATATTTACATGTCTTCATATATACTTCAGTTGGAGGTATTTCGGCAGGTGGCGTGTTGCATGTCATACTGGAGGCAACATAGGCGTCTTGCCTATTTGGCGGTCGTTGCAGAACTCCAGCGGTATTGGTGATTGATACCTTTATACATCTCATTCCCTCACATATGTTAATTAGTGGGCGTCTCCGCAACACCCCCTCCCAAGATTTGAAGTCGTGTAGATTTCAATATCTTTTTCTCTTGGGGTTCATTATAATTGGTTCTGTAAACTTTCTTTTCCTTCCCGAGCTTCTCGGTTCGGGCATGGTTTGTGGTGGTTCGATATCAAATGCTTCGTATAATATATCAATTGGATCTTCCTTTTCATCAGGTTTGTCATGTTCGTTGTCTTTTATATGACGTTTTCTCAATTGATTTTGACGTCTTTTGTGTATCCCTTTTGGATCTTTTATCATGTAGACCAAGTCGCCGATACGTTTATCTACCGTACCACACCCCCAATATGAAATATTATTTTCCATACATTTAATATATACACGATCACCAGGTTTAAACCTTTTACATGATGTGTGCTTTGGTATTAATTTATCAAATGGTGATTTTATTTTTCTAGCAAACATTAATTCTGCTGACGATAATTTCGACAGTGTATTTGGGTTCTTAGTTATCCTGTATATTTGCAGGAATTGTTGTAATGCTTTATCCGTCGGGGTCCGTATTGGTTTTCTAAGTGCACGCTTTATCGTGTCTACGAACCTTTCCGCTAATCCAATTTGATCTATGATACCTGAAAAGTATCACAAAAGTCCTTGAAATCACTTGATGTAAATTGTGTTCCGTTATTTGTGACTATAATGTCTGGCACACAAAAACGTGCAAATATTTCATGCAGAAAACTTATTATGTTATTTGTCGTCGGATTCTTGAAACGCTTTACTTCAGGCCATCTGGAAAACTATCTACCACGATTAGGTAGTATTGTCCTTCGGTCGGTCCAGCAAAGTCTATATGAATGCGTGACTATGGATGGTCAGTTTTTTTCCAAGGTTTATGGACTATCGGTGGTGCCTTTGCAGCTAACGCACAACCTTTACACTTGTTTACTGTTAGTGCAATATCCACATCCATGTTACGCCAGTAAACGTAACTCCGCATAAGTGCCTTCATCCTATTTATACCCGGGTGTCCTGTATGAAAATACGTAAGATCTTTTTCTGCAAGGTTTTCGCGATAACAACTCTTTCACTATATAATAAAACATCATTGCATACGGAAAATATGCTTTGCGTTTTTTCATCATTTTCCCTTCTTATTTTCTTTATGTCTGTGATGACATCGTCATTTTCAGCCTCCCTTTTTATATCGATTAACGTGACTGGTAATTCTTTTATTATATTCGGCACCATGTTTTTTTCTCATAATTGAAATGTATAGCTGCAATTACTGACTCTTCAAGGGGTTCCTCCATTTTCGGTATAAGCCTTGACAACCCCGTAGAAAAGTCTGCACAGACTCGAATTTGTTCCGACTTTTTTTTTACGTATACCGTAGGGGCTGCCCAGACGCTAATTTCGATTTTCGATAAGATGCCTGTTTTTTTTTAAGTATCTAGATCGCTATTTATTTTGTCTAAACCGGCGAACGGTACGTTCCGTTTTTTCTTAAACACCGGTGTTGCATCCTTTTTTAGCTCGAACGAAGCCTTAAATTTATTGCATCTTCCCAGTCCAGTAGTAAATATTTCTGGGAATTTCTTTTTTTAGATCGTTTTTAATATTTTCTCATGTTGGGGTGCAACTGGCTATTTTTCTACAAAAAGCGTTCATTGGTTTATCCCAAAGATTGGATTTTTCAATCCAGTCAATTCCCAATAAGTTCTCGCTTTCTTTAATTACGAAGATTTTCAATTTCTTCGTTGTGCCATTTAAATTAATGTGCAGGATGACCTCTCCTTCGAATTTTATTTCGTCTCCTATCACTGTTCGTGCACCTTTACTTGACTTTTGAACAGTCGGTTTACCCAGCTGTTTCCTAGTCTTGACGTTTATTAACGACAAATCCGATCAATTTCACTTGTTTATAGAAAATATTTACTGATAAATATTTTCGTAAATTATTTTTCCCTTTGTCGTTTGTTCTCATTTGGTGTTTTTTGCTCTGCCGCAAATACTCTTATGTCCAACTTTATCGCAATTGTAACACCTGATATTTTTGTAAGGAAATCCTTTTCCAAATGTTTTTCATCACATCTTCTGCAATTATTACCTGATACTGTCTTTTTATAATTCCTTTGATTATTATCGTAATTTCGTTTTCTGTAGTTATTATATTGACTATTATCGTAATTTCATTTTCTGTAGTTATTATAATTTGAGTATTTATAATTTGAGTATTTTTTTAAATTTTGACTAGTCTCAAAATTTCTTTGTCCTGAGTTTCTGAAAGGTTTTGTAATCTTCCTAATGTACGCCACTCCTGCTTCTTCTATATCCCTGGAATCTTTTTTCGTGATACTGCCCTTTGGCAATCTTCTGCTAATTTCTGCAATGTCAGGCCTTGTTTTGTCTCTAATTTTTAGAGAACGCGTTTTCGAATCTCTGAATTTTTTGTGGATACTAGACCCTGTGCAAAGATTAAGCATTTGAAATCGTCCACCGTGAGTTCCGATAATTTGAAGTTGTCGCAGTTTCTGTTTACTACTGACGCGTATGTCAGGTAGTCCTGCTCATCAGTTTTCTTAAGATTCATACATGGCCATCTCTTGTGGAAAACAGACATGTTCGGTCAGAATAACTCCTTAAGAAGCTTTATGGTCTCAGCGATTCGTTCTCTTTGGCAATATGAAATCAACAAATTTGAAATGTTCACTGGTACCAAGCTTTCGAAGTAATATACTTACTTTCTTTACATTTGGTCAGTTTTCGCAGTCTGTTTCGAAAATATCTCTTGAAGTATGCATCAAAAGTTTTATCCTCTTCCGGTAGGTATGTGAACTAATCTATGCTGTTAACAATTGTTGTATTAGAAAAGGATGTATTAATTTCTTGTATGGAATTAACTGTTAATCTTTCTAACAGTTCTTTCTGTTCAAGTTGCGTCTGCGCGAACCTTTCTTCCTGCCTTTCTAGGCATTTTATGAGTCGTTCATTTTGTCTTTCGTCTCTTTCTGCGTGTAGCGCTTGCTGTTCTTTTTGTAGGCTCTGCTGATTCTGCATGAACTGTCTCATTATTTTAGCAAATTCCTCCACCTAGTTTTCTTTTTTTTTTTTTCAAAGACTAGAAAAATCAGTCTATTTTACTAAGTCACTTTTTACAATAAATACCAACAACCGTTTTTAGGTTAGCTTTTGTTTTTGTGTCAACCGAATTCTATCGATATATTATTTTTTGCGTTGAACTTTTCTTTTTCCCTTTTTCTATTGAGGGATAAAGAAAAAATGTATTTTATTTTTCCCCTTAATCCGTTAAGTTTTGATTACGTACAAGAATTCTTTTAAAAAAATCCTTTCTTGGTACAGCTGAAAAAATATCACTTTTCTCCTTCAAGACAATTTGCACAATTTAGTTCACGGTGTACTAGCGAAAACACTTTTTTTTTTTTACTTTCGTAGTCACTTTGAAATGGTTATTGGTATTTTGCTTTCAAGTATCCAGTGTTCGGATATCTCGTTCAACAATTTTGTAGTTACTTTCGTTTATTTTTCTTTTTTTTCGACAGTGATAACTTTCCGCGTAAATTATTTTTCGAATACTGTTGCTGTATCTAACAGTGAAGTCCCGAGTAAATCTTTTTCAAAATCCTCGGTGTTACTGTTGTGTTCAACAGTAGATTTTTCTTTTCAATCTTTCTCGAGTAAGTATTTTTCGTACACCACTGTTGAGTTTAGTAGTGGATTTTCCCGCGTAAGTCTTTTTTCGAATTCTTGAGGCCACTGTTGTGTTTAATAGTGGATTTTATCCCGCGTAAGTCTTTTTTCGAATTCTTGACACCACTGTTGTGCTTAATAGTGGATTTTATCCTGCGTAAGTCTTTTTTCGAATTCTTGAGGCCACTGTTGTGTTTAATAGTGGATTTTATCCCGCGTAAGTCTTTTTTCGAATTCCCGTCGCCACTGTTGTGTCTGCACAAATAATTAACAAGAACACGGAAAGTAAAGGTATAACAATAATATATTAGGCAGAAAAGTTATATACATATTTACATGTCTTCAGATATACTTCAGTTGGAGATATTCCGGCAGGTGGCGTGTTGCATGCCTTACTGGAGGCAACATAGGCGTCTTGCCTATTTGGCGGTCGTTGCAGAACTCCAGCGGTATTGGTGATTGATACCTTTATATATCTCATTCACCCACCTATGTTAATTAGTGGGCGTTTTCACAACAATATATATATATATATATATATATATATATATATATATATATATATACATTGTTTTTTTTAAATAAAATTATTCACTCTTCTAGGTGTTTCGTCGTCTACGACTGATAAGAGTGGCTATATATACTAGCAGGTCGCACGACATTGCCGGGTCGTAACATACGCTTAAAATTATCTTTTGAGCAATGCAGATTTCGTATTTATTATTATCGAACCCAAGATATGGTGATGGTTTAAAACGTTAAAAAAAAAAAACTCGTGCGCCATCACTTAGAATCGAAACCAAATCGGTTAGCTTACGATTTACTTTTTTCTTTGATGTTAATGCCTGAGCTATGAAGACATGTTTGTTGCAAGGCTCAAAATTAAAACATAGTCCTTAATCCGCGGAGTTTCGAAGAAATACTTTCCTTCTCATCAGAGGGTAGGAATTAGCAAAATGCGGGATCGGATTCTGCATACAAAAGTATTTGATGAAACTACAAGTAAGTCGAAGATCTTACTTGATAACAAAAAGTGAAGCAGAGGGAATATGGTGAAGAAAAAGGTGATTTCACGTGAATGGATAGTCAGGCGAAAGGTAAGGTATCCAATGACGGTAAAATCGAAAAATGTAAGTCCAAGAAAGTAAATTTAATTTTCCATTTGCACAAGTAAAATCCAAGGAAATCGCGTAATTGGAAGATGGTCCAAAATAATCCAAAAGGCCGAAATCCGTGGAATAATTCACAAATATGTACAAGGAAAAGGGGGAAAATTCCAATAATAATAAAAGAAAAATAAGATATGGTTTTAACACGGCTGCCGAGAACAAAGTGTAATTTAGAAAAATCAGTAAAGAAGAAGAAGAAGAGAGAGAGAGAGAGAGAGAGAGAGAAAAGATTAATGGTGATAGAATTAAATATAAATTAGAAAAACAAATGTCAAAATGACCCAGACAGGATAACGTTAAAATGTGCGAATAATATATGGCAAAAAAGGATGTCAACTGAAATGTGCAGGTTATTACTTAAGAAAATCTCAGCAAGAGTAATTAAAAGACACAAAATAAATAAATTAATTAAAAAATAAATAAAAATAAAAATAACAAATAAAAATAAAAAATAAAAAAATAAAAAGAATAAAAATAAATATAAAATATAAAATAAAATTAAAAAAATCAGAAATTTTTAAGGCGAGAGGATGGCCGGTATCTGAAAATTCCGGATAAAGCAAGTAAGTATTAAGTAAATGCATATATTAAAATAAAAGTAAATATACATACAGGATATGTATGTGTAAGTAGATTGATATAATTGATAGATAGGAATATTCAAAGACTAAAACGGAAATTGCAGATAAAAAACCGGCCAAGCAAAGAAGAAATAAAGAATTAAAATAAAATATTATTGAGTCATAAAGTATTTAGAAAGTATGTAGAAAAAACGATAATGTTAAAGAAAAATTATATAAATCTGAAAGGTTAAAGTAATAACTATGTAAATTTCAAAATTACCATAATTAAATTTGGTCTTATGTTGACACAAAGAGATCAGTTCGTTTTTAGAATTCATTATATGGTTACTTTGAGGGGGAAGTAATTATAGTTATAGCCTCGGTTGCGCAGATGAGACATGACCTAGAGCCTGAAGTATAAGACTTAACTTTTTTATGATAGTCCATTTGATTGAAAAGGGGGTATTATTATAGTTAAGTTTTTTAATTAAAGTGGTTAGAGAAGTTCCTTGGTTATTATTAGAACGATGGTTGTTAAAAGAAGAAATGTGGTTTGATATTCGTTTCTTAATTAATGTTGAAGTAGCGTCGATATATGTATTTACTTTATTAAAAGCTCGAGGCCTGATATTAATATTAATTTGCTGATTTGTATTAGTTAAATAGTTTGAATTTTGTTCATTGTGTTCAACAAATTGTGGGACAATGATAGTACGACGACTGTTTTGGAGGGGATAATGAGTGTTGTTAGTGTTAGGATGGCTGTTAGGAGCAATATTATTATTCTCAATATTATTATTATTATTATTATTATTATTATTATTGCTAGTTGTATGATTGTAGATGGAGGGGCTGTTCGAGTGGTATATTGGATTAGTAACTATATCAGATGGAGGATGGGTAGAACGATAACTTGAAGACGAAATATTAGTGTCTGTTATGAGAGGATTACGTGGGAGCTCAGTAATTGTGCATAAATATATAACATCTTTATGTATGCAATCATTATTGAGTGGACAAAGATGTTTGTTATTGCAATTACAGTTAGTTTTGGGTTTAATTGGGAAAGGGAATTTTTGGGTTGATTTCATTATTTTGTTATTAGATGTTAAGATTCTTTGTGCTAAATTAGGCATCGTTGAATAAGAAATTCTTATATATATATATATATATATATATATATATAAGCGAAATAAGTCACAGATTAAAGGTCAAGTGAAATATCCCGATAGATATTACTTTGAGGTAATACTTTTTTCAGGGTGATCCTAGCCAAACAGGTAAAACTCAATATTTAAAAATAGAGCAAAATATAAGTTTAATGGTTAAAGCTAAATTCTGAAAATCAATATATAAACACATATATTCGAGTTAAGAATTTATTGTTTGACGCAAGGCATATATAGAAGGGAGTTATGTTAACTCGAATATATGTGTTTGTATTTTGATTTTCAGAATTTAGCTTTAGCCACTAAAGTTATATATATATATATATATATATAATTAATTATATATATATATATATAATTTAAAATATATATACATATATGTTGAATATTATATTTTACCATACTATATAGTATCCAAAGTTGAAAAAACATGATATGGCTGCCATCAGCTAGAATGGTAACCAAAACGTTTATCGCCCCAGCCGCTTTCTCTACCGTTTGAGTTATTGAAAGATTACTAAGTAAGATTTAAAACCAAACCGCTTCAAGCTATGCATTAATTTGAGCATGCGCATAAAGAAATGGGAGTATGTCGGCAAGTTTAAATGGACATTTTGTATTTCGACTAGTCGATATATTTCTGTACTCGTCCATCCAAACGAATATTTTGTTCATTATAAACCATCGTTGCTATATTATTACTATTTCCTGATAATTTCGGTGTTATATGTTTAGTAGTTTAAGAGTCTATCGGTTAAATATGTTCATACAGACATACATACATGATCTACTGTTTTCTTTATATAGATAGTACAAAGTCTTCTTATACTCTACCAAGTACCGAGGAGGGGATGCAGCGATTCTCTTTTATAATACGAGCCGCGTTCAAAACAAGTCTTCACTCACATTGTATTGTATTTCTAGACATTCAATTGTTATTGTTTATCAACATTTTTGACTAATTCAGGAATATTTTTTGTTTATCTTTTAAACCTTAGTTCATCATCGCATTCTTCATTAAATTCCACTAAATTGCATCGTTCATTAAATTCCACCAAATTGCATCTTTCATTAAATTCCACCAATTTTCAGCTTACATTAAATTCCACCAAATTGCATCTGTCATTAAATTCCACCAAATTGCATCTTTCATTAAATTCCACCAAATATCATCTTTCATTAAATTCCACCAAATTGCATCTTTCATTAAATTCCACCAAATTGCATCTTTCATTAAATTCCACCAAATTGCATCTTTCATTAAATTCCACCAAATTGCATCTTTCATTAAATTCCACCAAATTGCATCTTTCATTAAATTCACACATTTTTGGTCAAGATTTTATCACATCCACTTACACCTCCTTGATGATAAAAATCGTGAAGGTCGGCGGTAGCATCAATCAAAACCATATGAAAATAAAATATATGATGAGAGCAGCTCGTCGAATAATCCAAATGATACAAATCCTTATCTCCAAATTTCAGAAATACATGTGTCATAATCACGTTTACGTACCGGTTCCCGTTAGATAAACGCAGTTAAGCAACATTGAGCCTGGTCAATGCTAAATGAGTGACCATAAGAAAGTACTAATTCGTGTATGTTCCATCTGTTTATCTCGCCGATTAAGAAGAGCTGCAGCTAGAGTTTACACAACGCTTGCTTCACAATTACACACTTAGCCAACCTTATAGGGGTATTCATTATCTCTCAACGCTAAACGGGAATGATAATCTCAATTTTCGAAATATATTCTAGACATTTTTATAATTAAATAAAATGAAAGAAAGTAAATATTTTTAAGTGTCTTTCTCGTGTGAAAATATACGATAGTTGAGTCAACAACTGACAGAAAATCGAACCATTAATCATTGTTCTTGTTCATCGATTTAGTGATTGATTTTGTTTACTTTGTTTTTTTTATCTGTGATTAAGAGGATCGAATCAGTCCAACGTGAAATGTACAGCTAAAACATGAGGTTTAGTTTTGAAAACGAATGTGAAAATGGAAAATATTCTGCACGAAGTTCGAGAAAAAAAAGTTTGCTTAATGAAGAATAATAAAAAAAAATAGAACGGACAAATCTAATAATCCTTGAAGAGTTAAAGCATTTCGGGGAAGAAAATTTAATAAAAACGGGGGGAAAAGAGAAGGGGGAGGAAAATAAGGAGTAGGTTAAAATTAAGTTGGTCGACCTTAACTTAGAAACGATTTGCGATAAAATCGTCAATTAATAGAAGATAAAAAAGAAAAGAATAGTTCATGTGCTGAAATTCCCCCACTTTAACCAAATGAACCAACTTTGGATTCTTTTTTACCCAATTCGGATTACTTCACATATACGGCATAATCCTGTCGGCACACCGGTTCTCTCCAGATCACCGAAGTTAAGCAACGATGAGCCTGGCTAGTACCAGATGGGTGACCATTTGGGAATTCTAGGCGCTGTATGTGCTCTCCGCTCATCTTGGCATTGTTTCCAGTCGTCCTGTACCTCAACTTGCCACTGGTATTTAACAATGTTGACTCAGGAGAGGCGTAGTGGGACTGCGCAACTCTTGCCACACAAATTTCACGCGCAGGCACCCTTACAGTGGATATCCATAGTCTGTCAAGACTGGAGGAAGCCACACGTATATTCACAATGTTTCCGCTGATGTAATCTCCGACTTTCTCCCAGCATATTTTGTCGAACTCGAAAATTTGTATTTTTTTCCTTCTTACATTCCTTTACATATTTCTTTCTTTTTTCTTTCCTTGTTTTTCTTTCGATCTTTCTTTTCATTGTTCCCTTTTATAAGTTTCTTTTTTTCTCTGTTCTTCTCTGTCATTCCTTTCTTTGATCATTTTTCTCTTCTTTTATTTTATTCTTTATCCCATCCTTCATTTATCTTATTCATTCCCCCCCCCATTTTTTTCTCTATATTTTCCTTTTTATTGACGTGTTTCTTTATTTCATCATTTCTTCTTTCCCAGTGTCTTCTCATCATTCCTGTTTTCATCGATCCTTGCTCCACTCTTAATCATTTCATTCATTTTTTTTCTTTTCTTCAATTCTCCTATTATTTTTGATCATCTTTTTTTTTCTTTTTTTCTTTCCGACATGTTGCGTTCCTCAATTTTTGTAATTTGTTTTGTATGTACTTTTGTTTTCTTTTGCATTTTTCATTCGCGTTAATCCATTTTCATTAGAATGCGTTTGAATAAAATTAAGTATTTTCATTATCTTTCTCGTTCAGTCAGCCTTTTTTACCCTCTTCCTTCCCACACTTTTCTTATTCATTTATTTTGTAAGAATATACATTATTATATTTAAGTTTATGTATTTGTCCAAAACAAAGTCACAAAAAGAAAGAACATGACCAAAGTAGTATTAAAACATTTATTTACAGCTAACAATTACGAAACACAAACAACCTACATTGTATAAAACAATAAATCATATTTATTTCTTGTTTTTTTTCCGAGAGAAGAAACTGCGATTCTTCATTTGTTCGAGTCCCACGGGGGAGGTTAAATGACCGTGAATCGGTAATACTCTTTTGTTCCTTACGGCAAAATTAAAGGGAAACAATTAGTAGTGCTGAGAACCAGTGCATCACCAATATCAGTTTTCTTACAATTACTTTATTTTAAAGTCATTTCTTCGGACATCTTCTTCTTTCTTTGAAAATTTTCCTTTTCTTTTATTCCTTTTATTATTATTGGCTCACATGGAGCTTTCACACAAGTCCCCAGCTGGCATCAATTGTGATGGATGGCTCTCGTCTGGGTGAGGCTCCGTGTTTTGACAAGCTTCTGGGTTTGACCTTTACTCCTGATCTGAAATGGAACACGTACATCAAGTCTGTTGCCAAGGTCGCTGGAAAGATGGTGGGATCCTTCTACCGCTCCAGAAGATATCTCACTACTGATGCAATTCTCTATCTATATAAAAGCCAAGTACGTCCAAGGATGGAATACTGTTGCCATATCTGGGCAGGAGCTGCTAAAAACAGCCTATCCTGCCTTGACAGAGTACAAAATAGACTTCGTGGCTTAGTGGGGGATGCCCTTTTCTCTACCCTGCAACCTCTCTCCCACAGAAGAGACGTTGCGAGCCTGTCCTTGTTTTATCGTTATTTCCATGGCAGATGCTCGTCTGAACTCCAATCTCTGGTCCCCCCTCGCCAATCTTTCACGAAAAACACCCGTCTAGCTGAATCCACTGTGAAAAATTTCCCCCACTCTATATCTGTGCCTAAATCAAAACGCAGATTCCATGAACAAAGCTTCTTTCTTAGAACTGCACGCCTGTGGAACTCTGTTCCGTCCGCCTGCTTCCCTCCCGACTACAACTTGGATGTCTTCAAGTCCAATGTTAACAAATTCCTAATGAACCGCCCCCTTAAGTAAACACTTCAGCAAATCTCCTCACTAACTTAATGTACTTGCAATAACCCTTATCCCTGAGTGGCTTCCGGGCCTTGATAAGTGGTGATCACTGTAAAAAAAAAAAAAAAAAAAAAGTCAACAAACAATCTGATCGGAAATCTGTGGTGTTCTCTGGAGGCCAAGTGACAACAAGTCTCCCCAGACATCCAGTTCTCTCCACCTCCTTCGATAGCATTTGCAAATGAATTTGCATCATCGCAACAGCCTCTTACCATTGATTTCTCGGCGGCAGTGGTCATTGGTTTATACTGGAATTTGAGTGGCACTAAGCCTCCGCAAAGTCCCAGCTCTCTTTGCGCTTGTCCAGCCGAGGTCTGGCTAGCACTCTCTCCCCGGTCTTTCAGTCCTTCTTGACCTTTCTCAACTCTTTGGTGTCACTTTTTTATTGGGAGGACGGTGATGAAACTATGGGGAGCGATGCATGATGGGGTTGTAGAACTTGTAGATATGTAGCTTCGGTGTTCTTCATTCCCTGTAACGCTTATTCGTTATATTGTCTTATTGTATTATTCTCCGCATTCAAGGGTTTTCCTTAATATTTCAGTCGTTTTCATTATCGTTAGTCGTTGTACATTTGCAGTTATTCCTCTGATTCCAATTTCTGACATTCTTTTTTCGAAGTTTTTTGAAATTGTTCCTAGTGCTCCTACTATTATCGGTACTATTTTGATTTTCTTCATCATCCAAATCCCTTTTAACTCTCTGGCTAGTTCTGTGTATTTGCTTCGTTTCACCTTTTCTTTCATACTCACCCTGTGGCCAGCTGGGACTGCAAAGTCTACGATTTGACAGGATTTTTCTTTCTTGTTAATTATTATGACATCTGGTCTTCTTGCTTGGATGTGTTTGTCCGTCTGTATGTCCATGCCCCATAGGATTTTGTGGTTGTCGTTTTCGAGTGCTGTTGCGGGTTTATGCCATTTGTCTGTACGTTGAAAATGCAGTCGTTTGCACAATTCCCAGTGCACCGGCTTCCCCACTTGGTCATGCCTGTTTTTGTATTCCTTTTGAGTCAGTTTGCTGCATTCACTTACTATATGGTTTATCGTTTCGTCTCTTTGTCCACAGAGTCTGCATTTGCTGTTTTCTTCTGTTTTATCGATTCTTGCTTCGATATGGTTGGTTCTTATCGAGTTATCTTGTGCTGCAGTTATTAGAGATTCAGTTTCTCTGTTTATATGTCCTTTTCGCATCCATGTCCAGGTGTTTTCGTTATTCTCATTTTTTATGGAGTTGCTTTTCTTTCCACTTCTCTTTTCTCGTTTTGTCATTTGTCTCTTTGTTTTCTGTTTTGTTGTTTTTTTTTCAGTGTCACTCGCTGCGATAATTATCCTTTCAGTATTTTGCATTATGTATTTTTCTAGTTCTTTTTCCTTGTCCTTCACACGGTCTTCTATACAGATCAGTCCTCTCCCGCCGTCTTTCCTTTTCACGTAGAGCCTGTTAATATCGTCCTTTGGGTGCAGTGCATTATGCATAGTCATGAGTTTCCTGGTTTTCTGGTCGAGTTGTCTTAGTTCTTCTTTTGTACACCCTATAAACGGTCACGAGTATCTTACTAGTGATACTGCCCATGTATTTATACCTTTTATCAGATTTCTACTAAATAATTTCGTTTCCAGGAGTTTTCTTGTTCTCCTGCGGTATTCCTATTGATATTATTATTATTATTATTATTATTATTATTATTATTATTGCTGTTGTTGTTATTATTATTATTATTATTATTATTATTATTATTATTATTATTTCTTTTATTCCTTTAAATAATTTCTATGTCACTTTACGTCTTACAGTTTTCCTTCTTTCCGCTTTTCGCTCCTTATATTTTTTTTTCTTTTATCCATTTATGTACTCCTCTCAGCCTCTATTCTTTATACTCCTTGTATTCTTTACATCTGCCCTTAGTTACTTCACTTACTCCCTTTCTTTCATCATCCCCACCCACGATCTTATTTCATCTGTTTTTCTTGCTTTTTGCAATACCATTCATTTTTCATTCAGTCTTTATTCCTCGAATATATTTTCTCCCTTTCTTCTTTTTTCTGATTTTCCTTTAAATGTACTGCAAAAAAAAAAAAAAAAATTATTTGCCAATTTAATTAACTTCCGCTTGTGGACTTCTTCTTCACGGCGTCCACTAACAAACACTTCGAATATCCAAACGCATCGCTGACCGTTAAAAAAAAAAAGAAAGAAAAGAAAAAAAGCGAGCCATTCTCCCACACGTAAAAAAAATTCTGAAATATCGAAGACACACACACACACACACACACACACACACACACACACACACACACAAAACAACGAAAAAACGTCAAAATTGGAAGAAGAGAAAGAAGAAAAAAGATATCAAAAAATAAAACCAAACTCTTATTCTTATGCAAAAAAAAGAATACCCCCCCCCCAAAAAAAAACGTTACGACGTTTATTAATCACCACATTATTAGTCAAGCGACACCCGAGAAGCAGGTGGACATATAAGGCAGGGTCCGCCTTGGGCTTTCAAATACCAATTATAATAAATCCTTTCTCCTATTTATAATATATATATATATATATATATATATATATATATATATATATATATATATATATATATTATAAATATATATATACTAGCAGTTCAGCCCAGCTTTGTTCGGGCCCTATATACTGTTCATAATTTTATGTGCATATATATATATATATATATATATATATATATATATATATATATATATATATATATATGTATACATTTTTTACTCATGTCCAGGTAACCTACATCTAAAATTGCAAGTGTTTAGACCCAACTTGGCGGAGAGTTCGCTAGAGTTTTCACAGATAAAATCATTGAACTTTGACCCCTTTTCAGCCAAATTTCTGGCCAAAAACCGATTAACAAGATTTTCCCAAATCTCAATATCCCTTATGTCAAATCTCAAGTTTGTAGACTGCAAATTGACAGAGTAGTGTGGTAGAGAAATGTACACACACAGACAGACACACAGACAATTTCACATATATATATATAATTTATATATATATATATATATATATATATACTTGTTTATTGTTATATAAACATGCTCACATCCCGCTGCTACAAATAGCCACTTGTTTCAATCAAACAACAATAATTTATTCATTGAACTTTTGAATAGTCAAGTCGCTGCCTGATGATATCTGTTGTTTGATTGAAACAAGTGGCTATTTGTAGCAGCGGGATGTGAGCATGTTTATATAACAATAAACAAGTATTATCAGCTCTTTTTATTGAGCACTATCTAACAACCTCGTTGAATTCATTAGTCCATTACTTTTGAATATAAAAAACCCGAGTATATATATATATATATATATATATATATATATATATATATATATATATATATATATATAGAGAGAGAGAGAGAGAGAGAGAGAGAGAGAGAAAGAGAGAGAGAGAGAATGTGAGAAACGAAAGAGAGAGGGGAAGAGAGGGACAAACCAAATTATATGCTCATCAACGTTTCGTCTTTATTTGAAGCCTTTCTCGAGATGATTAATTTGAAGAAAATAAAATACCAGTACAATATACGAATATATAATTGTTTTGTTTGTAATGCGTAAACAAAAATACTATTTGATTTGTCAGTTCACTAAGTCTACTGTTTTAATCGATTAAGATCGGAGGCTTTCCTCTAGACTGACGAAATCTTTTTTAGAGTGAAACAGTAGATTATTGTCAAGACTAATAGTAATTTTGTTTATCTAAATTAAATAAAATATTATCTTACTCTTTTTATTAGGTACTATCAACAACCTGGTTAAATTCAATTTGTATAATTTTTACCTGGAATATATATATATATATATATATATATATATATATATATATATATATATATATATATATATATATATATATATATATATAGTCTAAAGAAGCTTTGAATAAAAAAATGCAAAAATGCAAAAATAAAGAATGCAGTTTAAATTCCCGGAAGGAGAAAAATATTTTAACTTTAACCTATCGCAGACTTAGCACCTACATAATCCGACTTCAAAAATGTTTATAATGACAAAACAGAACTCATTTATATAAGGAAGAAAAAATAAATAAATAAATAATATATATATATATATATATATATATATATATATATATATATATATATATATACACTAGCAGTTCAGCCAGGCTTTGTTCGGGCCCTCTGTACTGTTAATATTTTGTATATGTATATATATATATTAAAATGTTTGACTAATGTCCAGGTAACCTACATCTAAAATTTCAAGTGTTTAGACCCAAAATTGTCGGAGGAGTTTGATAGAGTCTGCAAAGTTCAACTCTTTCAACTTTGACTTCTTGGCAGCCGCATTTTCGCCCAAAAACTGATTAAAAAGCTTGCTGCATATCTGAATATCTTCTATGCAAAATTTTAAATGTTTAGGCCCAAAATTAGCTGAATAGTTTACTAGAGACCGCAATGGTCAATTCTTTTAAACTTTGACCCCTTGGCAGCCAAATTTTCGCAAAAAAAAACAAAAAAAAAACATTAAAAAACTTGCCCTATATGTATATACACTTTATGTAAAATTTCAAATTTTTGGACCCAAAATTGGCTGAGTAATTTGGTAGAGACCGCAGAGGTCAAATTATAAAAAAAACTTGACCCCGATTTTGACCCCTAAGCATTTATTGTTTTGGGCTGTAATCAATTTAAAAACATTGATCCATGTCCAAGTAACCCATATCTAAAATTTCAAGTGTTAAGACCCAAATTGGGCAGAGGAGTTTGGAAAAGTTTTCAAAGGTAAAATCGTTAAACTTTGACTCCTTGAGAGGCAAATTTCGGACCGAAAACCGATTAAAATAATTCCCCAAATCTACATTACCCCTTAAGTCAAATCTCGAGTCTGTAGACTGAAAAATTGACAGAGTAGTTTTGTAGGGAATTGTACACGCAGAAACACACGGACAATTTTACTCATATATATATATATATATATATATATATATATATATATATATATAACTCACTTTTGTGTTGCTGTTATCTCTCACACATACAAAAATTGCTTTTTCGAACGAAAAAAAATAGCCGTCAACATTCAAATTGTATATAGCGTTGGGGAATGGAGAGTGAAAATGTTTAACGTGATTACACATTAGATGTTTTATAAGATATGATGCAAGTTCTGTTCCTTTTTTGGAATTAACATAGCCATTATAATTCAAATGTTGGATGAAATGAGGGTTCCTTTATATATATATATATATATATATATATATATATATATATATATATATATATATATATATACATATATAATTTTATTCAATTTAAACAAATAAATTTACCAATAGTCGCGATATTAAATGTACTGTTTCAATCGATAAACATCGGAGGCTTCTGTCACCTAATGAAATCTATTTGGATTTTAGCAGTAGATTTATTGCCTCGACAAATCGTAAATATGAGTGCCTAAATTGAATAAAATAATTCCTGCTATTTTTATTGAGCACTACTTGTTAAAATTAATGGTTTTTACTTTCAGATATTTAAAATCTGGACAAATTTGGATTGAAGTAGTTGCTACTCTAGCGGCACTGGTGAGCTGTGATACAGCGAAACAGTACTGCATATGAATGACTATACATATGTATATATATATGTATGTAGGCACGGACACACACAAACACCCACATTATATATATATATATATATATATATATATATATATATATAGATGAGAGAGAGATGAAGAGAGAGTGAGAAAGAGAGGGAGAGAGATACATTTATGTCTGTATGTGAATATGGTAGCGTCAATATATGTGTGTGTTTCCCAGTGAAAATCAACCATTTTCAGGTTACTTAATGCCGAATCCAGTGATTTTGAAGAAATTTTTTCAATAGAATATATTTGTGTTTTTTTCAAGTTGGTTTCTATATAACCCATAGTTGGGACCCTTACAGGTACCACCACTCCGGGTCAGAGTGGACCTCGAAGCAATGGAAATTAAAGGATGGCTCCACACTCCCCAAAGCCCGCAAGCTGGGGCCTCACCATCGGATATAGTTTAAGGTCATATTAAGGACCTTTATTTGATGGGGATTAATAATTATTATTATCTGAATGACAGTCTCATTGTAAAAATAGACAGATATTTGTTTAAAATCTAACTTTTTTTTTGCCGTTTGCATTCACGGCCGCTTACAGCATTAGACTAAAACTGCATGTTTAATAGGAAAGTAATCAAGTAATACCAAGAAACTAATATGTTAATGTCTATTTTAGAAAAAATGTAATTGCTTGTGTGCTATCGAAAATAGATTTTTTTAAGTGAAAAATATCATATTATGTTAATGACCTAAGCTGCTTTCTTTTTCATTACTGTTAAATGTTTCTATTTTATTTGACCGGAATATATTTTTTCAAAATAAACCTAATTTTGTTAATGATTTGAAACAAGAAATGAACGAATTAAATTTTAAGTATAAAAAATATCGAAAACATTAGCAAAACTGGAATGTATTAATATACTGTAGTTTTTATGTTTTAAGCTTAATACCTAATTCATTCAAATTAGTTGACACTGAGAATCATGTACTTAACTCGTGTTCGAGATTACTAAACGTATGCAAATATGTTCCTTAACCATAGACTCTAATTATTAGACGTTTTCTAAAATAAAAATCACTTAACGCGGAAGAGAAAAGGACATCACCTACTAGGTTTCGAAGCCAGTTCTGAACTCTATCAAGAAACGATAGGTCGTTTTTTTTTTAGTTAGACTGACCACATTCATCCATCTCCATATTAATAAAACTAAAATCGCATGTTTCTGTATGTGCGATTTTCTCGCTTATACAAGTCGTAAGTAATTCGCAATTGTATCCTTAGTATTAACTGCATTGAACATCAACCGCTTTAAAAAGTGTCGCTTAAAACAGAATGTACTGAGTACTTTATCCTTTATGCCATGACTCCTCCAAAATTGTCCGTCACGGATTCTCCGTAAATATATTTGGTCATGATTGACGGATATTACCCCCGTCGATTAATTAACGATTTCTGTTTGAAATTTCGTACAGATTCGGAAAGATACCGGACAAGATACACCTGAAAGGTCGGAGCTCACATCAGCCGAAGCGTTGTGAGAATTACAATCAAAACGAAAACAGTAGTTCGCATAATCCAAATGATAAAAATGAAACGCTATTTGTAAAGTTTACCTAACAGTCTAGCAACGTCATTTATATAGCTACGATACAATTATCTAATGTAATTATATGATGAAGGATATATATCATCTAGGAGTCTGAGCGCCGTTGATGGTTGGTTATACCGTTAGAGGATGCGGTCGTGATTTGAAAGCTGGTCGTAATAATAAGCCTATCCCCCCTCCCGACAAAAATAAAAGCCGTTTGGTATAAACTGTCTTCTTTTACCATATTGGGTTTGGCAATTGGTGTATTTTCTTGGACATTGCATTGCGGCTGGAGGGTTGGCTGCGGAACGTGATGTGTCCGGAGCAAATGGGAGTGAGGTTTTGCAGATATCGACGGACGACTATTTTAATTGGCATCTTGTATTTCGGGGTTGAAGGGGTTAGACAAACCGAAAGGTAATGGCCTCGGGAAACAAGACTCAATTAGAGGAACAAAAAGGCCGACAGCTGATATGGCCGCGAAAAAGAAGATGAAAACTAAGAAGAAGGATGAGAACAAACAGAAGAGGTATAAGAAAAAGGATAGAAAGAAACAGGACTCAATTAAACGAACTGTAAAGGTCGACAGCTGATACGGCCCTGAAGAAGAAAAGGAAGAAGGAAAAAAGACGAGGAGGAAGAGAAAGAAAATGGAGGGGGGGGGAGAAAAATGATGAAAAAGAAACAAGACTCAATTAAAATAACAAAATGGCCGACAATTGATACGGCCGTGAAAGAAGATAAAGAAGGAGACAAAAAAAGGAAAAAAGGGGAATAAGAAAGAGGATAGAAAGAAACAATACTCGATTAGAGGAACAATAAAGGCCGACAACTGATATTACTGTGAAAAGAAAAACAAACAAAAAAAAACGAGAAAAAACAACCACAAGTATAAAAGACGGAATGAATAAGAAGAAAAACAACAAAAAAAAATAATAGAAAAAAAGAAGAAAATGTACAATGAGCATATAAAAAAAAACAAATGAACCAATGAAGAAGACAAAGAAAGGAGTAAATGAAGAAGAGAAAAGAGAAAAATAATGAAAAGAAGAAGGCGATGAAAAAGAAGAAGGCGATGAAAAAGAAGAAGGGGGGAAAAAGACGAAAGAGGAAAGAGGAGGAGTCGAAGATGTTCAGAGATCAATATGTGTTCGCATATGTGTATGTGTCAATTATTTTTCCTCTGCTTCTCTTTTGATTGCAGTGACAGAGATATTGACCAATCATGTATAAAAATATGAATGCGAGCGACCATGGCAGCTCACACACACACACACACACACACACACGCACACACACGCACTCACACACACGCGCACGCGCACATGTAATCAAGGATGTAGAAACATTTTGTACACATTTTATATACTGCATACGCATATACAAACATGTATGATAAATATTATCTAACATGATAGAAAATAAAAAGGAAAACCCCTAATTATTTATACACTAGCAGGGATACACGACGTTGTCCGGGATAGAATGAGGATCAACAAACGTTCCACACTTCCAATAATTTTATTGTCACCGAAATCGGTAAAATCGCCTATTGGTCAACCAAGTTAATCGATTGCCTACTCTAATCAGGAACCAACTGTGGTGCACCGAGAGAATAGTTCACATGATTCCCCGTAGTCTACAATTCATTGTAGTCTATATTGCACTTAAGAGAACCTGCTGTTGATTTTATACAATTATATCTATTTTCATATAATGACTTGAACTAAAATTTAAAATGCAAAAGTCAAGTACAATGGTTCAGTTATGCTCTAAACAGAAATATTAATTTCAAAGGCGATCTTGTCTAATAAAAAAAATAATGTTGTTTTTATACGCGGAACTCTTCTGCTTGTGCGGTGATAACATTTCTCAAATGCACTTGTGATGTTAGGTAGTATAAATGTGTAAACTTTCGTCAAAATTGAATTGTTACTTCTTTAGATTTATTCGATTATCGATTTTAGATCGTTATCGGAAGTATTCCAATAGAAAACCTTTCTAAGAATACTCCCTGCCACGTGAGGCGCATGTGTGTAAAATTGAACAAAAATCGGGCCAGTTATTTTGGAGTTGATAGGGAACAGAACTCTTACACACAAGATTTTCACAAGATTATTGGTTTTGAAGAAAAGACATACAGGTACGATATTTGAAAACTTAAATGCATATGGATGAAAGGGATCGCCAAAAAAAAAAAAAAAAAAAAAAAAAAAAAACATGGCATGCAAAATGAAATGAAAACGTTCCTTTTTTTTCTTTTATTATTAATATTAATATGAGTAAAATATTTTGTAATTACGAACGTTATCATAATGGTTTAGCTTTTGATTATTCTTTTGAAGTGGTCTCACAAATAAGAAAGAGATCGATTGATAGATAGAGAGATAGAGGGGAAGAGAGAGAAAGAGAGAGGACTAGTACATTTTATTATCTAATTGGATAACTATGTTATCTCTACTATTATATAAAAGATCTTTGTCAGTGAGAGTTGGTTACGCATGAACTCCTAAACGACTTGGCCGATTAAAAAATCACAAAAATATACTCATCTGCCTGGCAGTGTTCTTGGATAGGTTCTGTATTTGAATGTCTTCGATAAGTATCGATAATCGAAACAATCCGACGAAAGAAGGAACAGGCAACTTTGACTAAAGTTCATCCCTTATACAGCCTAACATCACAAATGCATATGAGAAGTTTTATTACCGCACAAGCAGAAAAAAGGTATGATATAAAAAAAAATACAACATCCGACTTTTTGATACGTTTGACGCGTTCGAAATGAATGTTTCTGTTTAGAGCACAATTGAAGCATGATACTTGGTTCTTGCATTTTAAACTTTAATTCAAGCCACTATATAGAAATAATTTTATAAAATAAACAATAGGTTCTCAACAGTGCAATGTAAGCTACAATGTATTTAGGAGTAAGTCACTGTGAGCAGGCACGTGAAGCTTCCTCCCAATGTACTGAGGTGGGTGCCCAACAAGAGCAGGGAATTAATCAGTTTCATAAAAAAATGGTCTATTTCACCGATTTTGTGAAATATGGAAGGGTGAAACATTCATTGGTCCTCATTCAATCCCGGTTAGCCTCGGGTCTCCCTGCTACTTAACGATAAATGCGTGAACACAGCGATTTAGATAGGTATTTCGCTCTTTACGATTATCAAAGTTTTTATATAAGGTGTAACTGCATTATAAGTTATCTATCTCGCGCACGTTACCAACAAGATCTGACACCTTCGTTTCTCTGTCAACCTCGATATCCATGACGTCATGGGTTATGTCGACTTAACCGTGGCTACCATAATATGAGGCCTAGCGACGACTATAATTTAGTCTGGTGACGTCATGAACATCGGTCTGTTGAAATTTGGTCACGTACCTCATGACTAAACCGGAAGTTGGTTTAAAGTTTTGGGGGGTTAAATAAATTTAAATATGCCGTCGAGATGTATAGTTCTAAAATGCCGAGGTAACTACGAAAATGGACCAAAAGTTACCGTGTTTTCATTTCCACCAAAAAAGGAAATAATTTACCAGTGGATTAATGCAATAAAAAGAAAGGATTTTACTCCATCTAAATATAGCAGAGTAAGTGTAAAAATGTTTGAGATATTTAAAAAACAAAACAAAAACAAAACAAAAAACGCGCCTTTATTTATATTTTTAGAAAAGTGAAAGTATGCATCTGAAAAATGAATTTTACATGTAATTTTAGTTATGTGCTAAAATAATAAATTATTATTTAGAAACGTATTTAAAATGGGGAGTATGGTGAAAATATTATGTACTTTCACCTAACAATTTAATAAAAGCGATATCGTAAAAACGGAATACCTTGTTTAAATAATTCTAAATAAGAAAATCATTTATCTTTTGAGTTCAACTATTTTAGTGTGCAATATTTATATCAGCGTGAAATAGATTAAACTTTTTAAAAAAAAAGTTTATGACCGTTTTTTTTTTATCCCAAAAGCTTATTAATAATTATTTTTGGTAAATGTCGTGGCCCTGTAGGTGTCAGAATTTTGGAGAATATACTTCAAAATATAAACTATTAAAATTGTTTAAAAAATAATAGAAATATTATTTTGTATTAAAAAATAAGTTTTTACAAAATGCCGGCAATAAAAAATAATATTTAATTATTTTTTTAAACAATTTTAATAGTTTATTTTGGAAGTATATTCAATAAAGAAAATAAACAACCCACTTTAAACGGAGAAATTAATAGTTTTGTATATGTTATCCGCAGTTTTGTGTTAAGGTTGTCAAAAATTCCCCAAAAATTCTGATACTGCTAATGGCGCTGTAAACGAAAATAACGTTTAAAATTACGGCAAACGAGTAGTTTCCAAGACATGAAGAAATGTTAGTTTTAAAAAATGGGGAATCACTTCTCTATAAAAATTTAACGTAAAATGAGCAACAAATTTATGGTCATCGTTTTTTTTAGGGCGCTTTCTTTTTAAAAAATAAAAGCGAAGAAAAATTAATATGTTGGGGGTTGGGAGTCAACGTACAATGAACACAATTTAACGTAAAATGAGCACTCCCTTTCAAAAAGTGTAAACAGAATTTTTGTCGGGGAGGGGGGTCAATTGTAGGTGCTCATTTTACATTTAGTTGTGTTCATTCCTACATCAAAGAGGCACTTCGCCTTGTTTGAGGCGAAAATGTAATTTAAAAAAAAGATGCTCGTTGCCCATGTAAAAAAAAAACAAAAACAATTGGCCATAAAGTGGGTGGTCGTTTAAGGTTAAATTACCCCCCCCCCCTTTTTTAACTAACATCTCTTTATATCTTTGAAACTACTAGTTTGCCGTAATTTTAAACGTTATTTTCGTTTTCAGCACCCCCGAAAACATATAAAAGTGGTAATTTAAAAGGATTTTCCGAGGGTGGACTTATTCTGCACATTTACCTTATTTTTTTATTTTATCGTTTTTTGTCATGTAATTTTCTTTTCTTTTTTTTGTATTAAGTCAAACATGGTACGATTTTCTTTTAAATTATTTCTTTAGGTATGTGAGCTTCATTTTCGACCTGAAGACATACAGCAAGAGGCATCGCCATTTGATGAAAGACTGGAAAGGCAATTAGTGTTAAATTTAAAAGATCCCTATCTTAAGGATGGTGCTATTCCTCGAATATTACCAAACTGTCCCTCCTATTTATCGTCATCAACCATTTTTAGAGAGTCTCCTAACGCAAGGAAAATGCGTTTAGAAATTTCTGCTCTTAAGCGTGCATTATGTGAAAATGTTGCTGACGAGTTAGAGTTACGGAAACGTAAAACTTTCCATAATATTGATGATTTAGAAAAAAATTAACGTAGATTCATGTAGAAAAAATTATTAGACTTCTATTAGGCAAGACAATACCATCATTATATGCCATATAAAGAGATGCTCATGCCCAAACATACAAATGTCTATGGTGATTGAATCGGACTTGGCCGTTAGAGTATTCCGTAGTGATATGGAAATGAGTGCTATAGGGGAGTATAGAATTCTTAAACATGTAACAGAGGAGAATACTCTGCAGATTTTGATGAAAAACATGAAAATAAATGGACATCGAAGAACAGAAAATGAAAACTTCTAATATAAGTTCTTTGTTAAAATTAATCTTTTCATTTTTGCTATTAATGCAAGATGAATCATTTAAATATTTTAATGCCATTAAGCTCATATATGAACAAATTAACATAATGACAATGAATAAGGTAAATTATTCGAGTGAAATGATGGTATTTTCTTCCTTATTATATAACTGCCCCCCTAGAGGATACAGACTGTTAAGAGACACTAAAAATGTAATTTTACCATGCTATTCAACCATTCGAAGATTAACCTTATCAACTTCTATGAATCCTGTCATTGAACAACACGATAACAATTTTCTCATGTATATTAAAAGTAAGTTTAAATTACTAATGCAGAATTACATTACATTATCTTTACTTGTTGATGAAATACATTTCAAACCTTATCTTGATTATAAAGGTGGTAATATTGTTGGCTTAGCTAACAACAGCAATGAACCTGCCACAAGTGCATTTGCTTTTATGCTTAGCAGTGTATTCTCACAATATAAGGATGTTGAGCATGTTATGCCAGCTAAATGTCTTCTAGCTAAGAACTTATTTGACATAATTACACGTGTAATAATTGGCTAGAAGATATAGGGTTTAAGGTATTATCTGTTATAACAGATAATAATGCAATAAATAAAAATGCTATGTCTTTCTTTGGTAGCCCATCAAAGCTTTCAATTGTATATCCCCATCCAGTTAGAACGTCTAGTCTTCTTTTCTTCTTATTCAACTCGGTGCATATATTAAAATGCATTAGAAACAATTAGCTTGGCCAAAACGATGAACGTAAATGCATGATATTCCCAAAGTTTTGTTATAATGGAAATCATGAATTAGATAACGTCCAAAGTGCTCCATTTTCTAGTTTACATAAACTTTATGCCCTAGAATATCAATCACTTGTGAAATATTGCTATAAGTTGACTTCAAACGTTTTTTCGTCGACTACTTTTGAAAGGCAAAATGTTAATTTAGTTTTGCAAATTTTCAACAAATATACTATTCAAGCTTTGCTAACCTTAGGAAAACAGGAATGCTTGCCAAATTATGCAGAAATCGCAGAATACATTCAAATATTTTATATTTGGTGGACAATACTGAATGTGAAAACGCCATATAAAGGTTGTCGACTTCGTAATAAATATGCTAATCCACTTACATTAAATAGTGATAAATATAGTTTCCTAAATACGTTATGTGACTGGTTAGAAACTTGGAATAGCATTCCTTGAAGAACTGGTAAGTTAACAAAGGAAACATATACTGCTTTGCACCATACTACTTACGTAATTTTAGAATTGACTAAATATTGTATAAATGTACTGAACATGGTGTATATATTACCAGGAAAGTTTCAGACAGATAACCTTGTGGAAAGGTTTGGCCAGTATCGACAACTTAGTGGAGATTAGTATAATATATCGATACGTCAGGTGTATGAATGTGACAAAAAACTTAGAATGTTGTCAGTTTTAAAATTGAGCTTACCAATTAATAATCGAAGTATTGAATTGAAAAAATGAAAAGAAACTAACTGGGATGAAATGACAAGGTAACAAGAGTTACATGTTTATAAATTTAACATAGATGTAACAGAAGATGATGTTAATCAATTCAAGGAAGTACTTCCTGTTATATTATACTTATCAGGTTATTGCTGTCATGCAGTTTTCAAAAAACTGAAATACAATAGCTGCAAAAATTTAATATCCGGGAGAGGGGCTGTTGAAGAAATAGCTGAATTAAACAGCTACTTTCAGGGTATTAACAGAGGTTCTCTACTATACCCAAATGATATAACTAATAATTTTGTCCTGTATAATTATAAAGTTATAAACAAACTTACAAAATACGATTCTTTTTTACATTCGATTCATCAGGGAAAATTAGCCATGTACATAACTTTAAATATTTTGGCTGATCAAAATCGATTATTTCATGTTGACTCTTGTGATGAGGGTCACACTATTATGCAAATTGAAGAAATGCTTATATGGGGTTCATCGAATTCCCTTATAAACAATTTTGTCGCAAAGAGAATGACCATATTAGTAAAAAAAATATCAGAAAAAGAAAAATTCAAACTTTTAATTAAATTCTACAACAGATTTTTGAAAAGTTTTAATATTCAATGTTTGACATATTTCTGCCTTAGTAACTTTGTTTATACTAACATTTGTTTGAATTTAATTTTTAACTTATTGTTTGTTATTCAGTTAAACTAATTATTCGTTATTCAGTTACACTAATTTATTGTTCGTTATTCAGTTAAACCAATTTATTGTTCGTTTTTCAGTTAAACTAATTTATTGTTCGTTTTTCAGTTAAACTAATTTATTGTTCGTTTTTCAGTTAAACCAATTTATTGTTCGTTTTTCAGTTAAACTAATTTATTGTTCGTTTTTCAGTTAAACTGATTTATTGTTCGTATTTCAGTTAAACTAATTTATTGTTCGTTTTTCAGTTAAACCAATTTATTGTTCGTTTTTCAGTTAAACCAATTTAT
Organism: Euprymna scolopes; assembly: GCF_053919585.1. Lineage (NCBI taxonomy): Eukaryota > Metazoa > Mollusca > Cephalopoda > Sepiida > Sepiolidae > Euprymna > Euprymna scolopes. Next base: position 56,878,129 of record NC_136501.1, on the reverse strand, counting down.
TGTTCGTTTTTCAGTTAAACTAATTTATTGTTCGTTTTTCAGTTAAACTGATTTATTGTTCGTTTTTCAGTTAAACTAATTTATTATTCGTATTTCAGTTAAACTAATTTATTGTTCGTTTTTCAGTTAAACTAATTTATTGTTCGTTTTTCAGTTAACCTAATTTATTGTTCGTATTTCAGTTAAACTAATTTATTGTTCGTTTTTCAGTTAAACTAATTTATTGTTCGTTTTTCAGTTAAACCAATTTATTGTTCGTTATTCAGTTAAACCAAGTTATTGTTCGTTTTTCAGTTAAACTAATTTATTGTTCGTTTTTCAGTTAAACTAATTTATTGTTCGTTTTTCAGTTAAACCAATTTATTGTTCGTTTTTCAGTTAAACTAATTTATTGTTCGTTTTTCAGTTAAACTAATTTATTGTTCGTATTTCAGTTAAACTAATTTATTGTTCGTTTTTCAGTTAAACCAATTTATTGTTCGTTTTTCAGTTAAACCAATTTATTGTTCGTTTTTCAGTTAAACTAATTTATTGTTCGTTTTTCAGTTAAACCAATTTATTGTTCGTTTTTCAGTTAAACTAATTTATTGTTCGTTTTTCAGTTAAACCAATTTATTGTTCGTTTTTCAGTTAAACCAATTTATTGTTCGTTTTTCAGTTAAACTGATTTATTGTTCGTTTTTCAGTTAAACTGATTTATTGTTCGTTTTTCAGTTAAACTGATTTATTGTTCGTTTTTCAGTTAAACTGATTTATTGTTCGTATTTCAGTTAAACTAATTTATTGTTCGTATTTCAGTTAAACTAATTTATCGTTTGTTTTTCAGTTTTGATTTTTAAAATATTGTTTTTTTTTATTTAAAACTATTTATTGTTCATTTTTATTTATTTATATTCAATAAACTTCAGTTACATAAAATCAAATCGTATTCCTTTTCTTTTTAAACTTTTTAACAACTTTCTCCCATTCAATTCGTTTTTTATTATTAATATTTTTTTTATTAATGTTGGATGAGTTTCAGTACCATGTATCATGTTTATCTTTTTTAATCCAATTTTGGAGTTTTCTAACGCTTACTGTAAAAAATGTCTGCTCATTATCGACAGTCTGTATTCCACTTATCTTGCTTGCTAGGACCTGTGGCGATGACGTCATTTTTCAGCTGACAGGCCATCTATGACGATGGTCACGACGTAACCCCCTTTCTTTTACTCTATTGACCTATTTGAACTCACCTAACCTTAACTTACATCTCGTTTTTTAAAAATCTTTTTTCATGAGAACTGGTTTATTTCCCAAACTTCGTGTCACTTTGCTATGAACTTTGTTCCACTCGTGTTAAATTGAGATTAACTGATGTAATCTATTCTACATCAATTATGTAACATTAACTGATCTTAATGTAACTCTATGTAGTTTTCGTATAACATCTTATTTCGAGCAGAATTCTCCTCTACCCAACACACACACACACACACACACACACACACACACACACATATATATATATATATATATATGTGTGTGTGTGTGTGTGTGTGCTGGGTAGAGGAGAATTCTGCTTGAAATAAGATGTTATACGAAAACTACATCCAGTGACATTAAGATCAGTTAATGTTACGTATATATATATATATATATATATATATATATATATATATATATATATATATATATATATATATATATAGCCAGTAGAGTTTAGTTTCCTAGAAGTACATCCAATGAAACAACATGTGTCTACCAAAGAGTGCTCAATGAGCGAACAGAGCAGGTATATTAAATTTATTTATACAAACATTAATGGCTACATATGTGCGGGTGATTACAGAAACATGTATGCACATATGTAGCCATTAATGTTTGTATAAATAAATTTAATATATATATATGTGTGCGTGTGTGTGTAGTTGTGTGTGTGTGTAGTTGTGTGTGTGTGTTTTAATGTGCTACTCCGCCTCCAAACTTCGCTGTGACACTAATATTAGTTGGTACCATACAGAATTTACCGAAAAGTCTGAGAATATGAAAATACTGCGGGAATGTGGGAGAGAAGCACTATCCAGATCTCTACTGGGAAGACACACAACGTGCTGGGATTCTGTAAAGTCTTAAGATTACGCAAATTTCAGAGAAAACGATCGGTATTTTTTGGCGAGAGTCAATGGAAAACAGCTGTTGCAAAAATGCAAATCGATCTGCAATTCTTTATCGAATAAAGCAGAAATCACTAGAAATCTGAGGGAATGTGTTGTGGTTCAAAATCTGTCAGACTGTCACTTAGAATGGGATGTTTGCTTAGAAATTCAAGGTGACTGTGAACAATGCAGGGATAAGCGGAGAGCACATACAACGTCTACTATTCCTAAATAGTCACCCACATGGTACTGGCCCGATCCAACATTGCTTAACTTCGGCGATCTGACGAGAACAGGTTACGCCACGTATATTCGTTTGACAGAAATATTCCTGAGTTCGCCAAGATACGCACGAGGAAGAGTGGAGGTTAGATCGGCCGAAACGTTATGAGAATACTGTTTAAGATTAGAACAGTAGTTCGAATAATTCAAATAATAAAAATTATCAGACCTCACCTAAAAAATCCAGAAACATATTTCATTTTATTCTTTCCCTACGTTCCTTTTCGCTTTCTCTCCACCCTCATCTCTTTCTCTCACTCTCTCTCTCCCGTACTATCTCTCTCTTTCTCTCTCTCTCTTTATATATATATATATATATATATATATATATATATATATATATATGACTACAAATATATATATATATATATATATATATATATATATATATATATATATATATATACAAACCGTACTTTGGGGTAATTGCGCCAAGTCCGGGGAAATTGGGCCAACTAGCTAAAAGTGTTCTTTTGGCAACCACGCATTGTGTGTTTGTATATATATATATATATATATATATATATATATATATATATATATATATATATATATATAGAGAGAGAGAGAGAGAGAGAGAGAGAGAGGGGGACATAAATATATGTATGTGTATATATATTATATGTAGCGTAAATTCTCATAGCTTTGTGGTGTAATTTACGGATGTTTCGTTTCGACAGGAGGTCAAACCCTTTGGAAGAAAATTGCATTTGAGTGAAGTCAAGTTTACCTTTGCTTGATTTGTCAACGTAAACGCATTGTAATTGACGTCTACTGGAAGAAAGGGGCCATAGTTGAAGTTAGTATATATTTTAACCTCGGTAATTGGACGAAGCTAGACTCGCTGAGTTGGATATACGCTCATACCAAAAGACTTCTTCAGGCTCACTATATATCTATGCAATTATGACTTAGTAGATATGATGTAGATGTGTAGACAAGACAATGCTTACTGTCCATTAATCGTACTTAGACATGCAGTGTTCAAGTGTAATCCTCGAAAAGGCATGAATCCATCTCTCCCTATACAAACAAGAATACAAAAGTGATTGTATTAAATATCTGTTTGTCCATCGTTAACGATCAAGATCGCGAATATCACTGATGATGCTGTGACTTGCGTGTGAAATTATTGTTCCAATAGTTCCCAAATCACCATCCACACATATCCTGAATTGGCACTATTTTATTTCAGTGGTAAGTAGACATTTATGGCGACTGGAAACAATGCAGAGATAAGCGGAAAGCAGGTACAGCGCCTTCTATTCCTTAATAGTAACCCACCTGGTACTAGCCAGGTTCAACATTGCTTAACTTCGATGATCTGAAGAGAACCAGTGTATCAACGTGATTATGCCGTAGTTTACCAAATTAGAAAGTCTTAGAATAGCAATATATCTATATACTATTTTAATTGGAATTCATTATTCAGATGACTATTATTTATATTAATTTTTATTTATTGCGGACTATTATTCTCATCTTTATTAGTTGTTGTTTCACGACGTTTCGGCCAACTATTTCTCTGGCCTTCGTCAGATGGTAACCGCGACGGATAGGAACTTCGAATCTCCTAACTGCATTCTCAGCAATCACTGCCATCCGTAGTTTTTGTCGTCTCACCACGTTTTTGGCCAAGTAACTACGAATGGCAGTGATTGCTGAGAATGCAGTTAGGAGATTCGAAGTTCCTATCCGTCGCGGTTACCACCTGACGAAGGCCAGAGGAATAGTTGGCCGAAACATCGTGAAACTAAAACTAATAAAGATGAGAATAATAGTCCGCAATAAATAAAAATTAATATAAATAATACTCATCTCAATAATGAATTCCAATTAAAATAATATATATATCATTCGGCACGGACCCGACCATGGAAGATCAGATAATGAATAAACATGATCTATGAGATCAAAAAATTCAACCTTGATCGCTCTTCGGAGCCCGTGGCGCAGTTGATAGACACGTTGAATCTCTACCGTTCCAGACGAGAATTGTCTGAAGATAGAGGTTTCAATCCTACCCAAAGACGACAACAACTACGGATGGCAATGATTGCTGAGAATACAGTTAGGAGATTCGAAGTTCCTATCAGTCGCGGTGACCACCTGAGGAAGGCCAGAGGAATAGTTGGCCGAAACGTCGTGAAACTACAACTAAGAAAGATGAGAATAATAGCCCGAAATAAAATAAATTAATATAGCAATGTCTTTAAAATGCTGGAAATTTTCTCCAATATTACCTTCGCCGAATTCTAGGGGTCCGGTCTCATAATTTTGTCTCTAATACAGGGTGACCCCCCCCCCAAAAAAAAACAAAGGCTAAATGGAGGCCATCTAGAACATATGTTGTAGAACGGAGAAAAAAAGGTCAAAGACCCTAGTGTTTTGATGTGATGTTTTGAATATAATAATGACCAAAGTTTCATTTCATTCGGACAAAACATTAATTAATTAGAGTTGGGACCCGTTCGTTTTGTAAATGTTTAAATGTAATGTGAACAGACATAATCCTTTGCTGACATGATTTAAAATAGTAGCCCACTTACGTTTTAATGACAATGTACCTTTTGTGGCGTGATTAAAAATAAAAATAAAAAAAAAACAAGTAAATGCGTTTCCTTTACTCTTGTAAAATTCCTTGGAATTGGCATCGTTCATCTTTGATATTACGAGACCAGATTCAGTTGCTAACAGCAACGCTCTGGTAAATCAATCGTTCTTCCTATTTCCTACAAATAAGATGTTTCCATTTTTATCGCTTAATTTATATTTATAAAGGCGGCAATAAAATTAATATTGTCCATAAAAAAAATTTCAAACATAAAGAAAAGACAGGAGAAATAATTTAAGTGAAGGGAAAATTATAATAGAAGCCCAATAATCTATATAAATAAAACAGTAGATGCATGTGTATGTGTGTCTGTATGAACATATTTAACCGATAAGCTCTTAAACTACTGATCACATAACACTGAAATTAACAGGAAATAGCAATAATACATCAATAATTGCTTATAACGAGTAACATTTTTGTGTGGGTGGATAAATGACGCATACAGAAACATGTCGGCAAGTTAAAATGAAAAATGATCATTTCAACTTGCATACATGTATATGCGTCTGCGTATGCGTAAATTAATCAGATTATATAACTCCCTCATGTATTTGTCGGGCTAGCTCAAACGGTAACGAATGTCGTTGGACCACTAACTGTTTTGGTTTCGATTTTAGCTGATGGTACCTAATTATTTTTTTATTTTTGAAATCAGTACTATATATATATAGTATATATATGCATACATATATAGTACTATATATATGTGTGTATATATATAGTACTATATATATGTATATATATAGTACTATATATATGTATATATAGTACTATATATATAGTGCTACATATATATATATTATAGTACTATATATATACATATATATATATTACTACGTATATATAAATATATATAATATATATATATATATTATAGTACTATATATTAGAGAATTGGGTTTGCAATAATAAATACGGAATCTGCATAACTTAATTAAGCGTATTTTAAGACCGGCAATGTCGAGCACCCCTGCTAGTGCATAAATAAATAAGTAAAAACATGAAAGTAATATTTTGAATAAAGTGCATCTTTGTATAATAAAAATATTTTTCTGTGATTTTAAAGTTTCTAGCCTTAAACACCTATTATAATGCCTATAGATGCAGAAATAAAATTAATACGACCGAAACATCATAGAAATCCAAAAAGCGAAAAAATAAATAAATGAACGAAAAATAATTATGGAAAAAAAGTAAAACATAAAAGTAAAATACTAAAAAAAACAAAACAAAACAAACAGTATAAAATTTAAAAAAAGTGTTATATGCACTTCAAAATTATTCGAATAAAATTAATCGAATTAAAGATAACTAAATTAAAGACAGAACTGAAGAATAAAAGAGAAGAAAAAAATAATCATACCGTTTGCTAAGTTAAGAAAATTAATGGCGGAAATAATACAAACATTATAAATGAATAAAGGTATATTTTTAAATAAAAACTATGGCAATACGTTTGTTAAAATAAATAAAATTAATTTTAATCTGTTCTTTCAAAAAGTTTTTCTCCTCAAAGCCAAATCATTCTGAAAGATTTTTTCTGTTGTCTGTCCGATATTAAGTAGAGTTCTTGGTGTTACAGAGAAATAATCAAATTATGTTTGTTAACGATAACAAATCTTCAAAGAACAAAAGAAATAAATAAGAATAAAACAATAAATGAAGGGAAAATAGGAATAAAAATGTAAATAAGTAAAAACTAATATATAAACGGCTATATGTCTGTCTGTCTGTTCAATTTTTTCAAACTCTATCCCCTCCAAAGCTAGAAGTCGCAGAGCAATGCTAGGGGCCCTCAAATGATTGGGTGTTTTACGGACCGTTCTTTCATGGGTCTTCAGCCGGTTAAAATATTTTTAAGAGGCCACAAATTGGTCAAATTAAAAAATGAATTGTTACACATTTTGTACATTCATCTTAGTTCATGTTTTAATTTTTAATTTTTAATCAGTCCATATGCGTGTCACGTTGATTGGTAACGTCACCAACTTTGAATGCTTCGGTTTCGATTCTAGCTGATGGTACCTAAATACTTTGTGTTTTTTTTTTTAACTTTTGAAATCACGGCTCTATAATAATATATACGAAATATGGACAAATTAAAATATCATATGTTAGCGTATTTTACGCCCAGGCAAAGCCGGGCGACCCCGCTAGTCCAGAATAAGGAAATTATGCAAGAAAATTTTTGAAACAAATGAAATGAATAAATAAATATTCAGAGAAGTAAATAAAAGTAATTGATGAAGATAGAAAAAGAAAAAAGAAAGACATAAATAAAGAGGAAAAAGAAAAAGAAAACTCGAGAATTATTTATTCTCAGTTTTCTTTAATCTCAATATACAAGGTGCTTTAATTAAGTTTCCAGCCTTTTTCTGTAGGGACACTTTTATTGATAGAACACGCATGAAACTCTAGTCTTCTTCGAAGTAATCTTCCCCGGCTGCAAAGCACTTGTTGTACTGTTCCAACAATTTCTGGAAGGCTTCATGGGAGCCCTCTTGTGCGAGCGTGTCAATGACCTTCGTCACAGCCTCTTTCATCTCCTCAATTATCTCATAACTAAGGTTTTCCTCGAGCTTAGGTAATAACCAAATGTCACAGAGAGAGTAAAGTCTGGCCAATAGGGACGGTGAGGAACTTTTTTGGTGCCATCTTCGCCAAACAGTTTGCTGTTCTCTGAGAACATTTAGGACAAACTTTGAGAAAATCTAGAGTTCCTCGCGAATAATTGTGTGTACGGTTTCCACACTGACATTATATTGTATACTTATTGTCTCTATAGACACAGGATGGTTCTTATCCATGAAGTTCTTTATTTGGCCAATCAACTCTGGCGTTCTGACCTCCTTACTCGTTCTACACATTTCATCACCCATCATAGACTCCCTATTCTCCTTTTATCTCTTATGCTACTCGAAAACAGATGCTCGATTCATGCAAGATGGTCCAAAAGTAGTCTGAAGTATTCCATATATTTCCCTGGCATTTTTCAAGTTTACAACAGCATCTTATTGCATACTGTTTTTCTAAAGTATTCGGACGTCCATATTGCATTTTTGAAATTCATTAGCTATGGCAATCAGGGTTTAGTAGGATGTATTCCAATTCCTGCTGTAGCTGTTAATTTGAACCTTAAATCACAAAATTCCCATAAAATATATAGCAATGACATACTGAATTTTCAAGAGTCTACAACTTTTTTAGATGCATGTACAAAAAAATTGGAAACTTATTGAAAGCACCTAGTATAGGAGAAAACGTAAACATTCACACCAAAGGCACTCATCTGGTTACAGTCACTGTAAAAAAGATTTGCTTTCTACCTCTTTCTACCTAACTCTAAAAAAAACTTCCATAGGCAAACGTGCTTTTTAAAGAATCTTCTCTGTGTGAAACACAATACCGCTAGGCTGCTTACTAGCTGATTACAAGATGGTCGTTTTCAAGTCCAATATAAATAAATTCTTATCAAGCCGATCTCTTAAATAATCAAATTCTACCTAATCACCGCCATCATTAGCAATCATCACGACGATTAAAGTTCATTCATGCTGGTGCAGCGGCCAGTATAAATAATTTTCGAAATTAAAAAAATCTAATTAACATACGGAAATTAAGAAGGAAAACGAGATTGGTTGTGTTGTTTTATGGTGCTATCGCTTCCTAGGTGATTAGACGATATTCAACGATAGGCACATGGAAACATCAACACAACGGATCGATATGTCGTCTGATATAACCGGCTGGCATAGGTCGCTTCTCTAGTCTTCATTGCGTCATTACAGGCATATTTCCATCGTCGGATTAATGGGAGAAACCGCAGGCTGAAACCGAACGCTTGTGCAAAAATAGCGAACAAATGCATTTTTATAAAAATATATGATTTATTTAGCATTTAACAAGTAGGAAGCATATTTAGTTGATCCATTGCGTGCACACCAAACTACTATATCCCGTGCGTTCGGGTTGTAAGCTTCAACTGTTTTAAAACAATCGAATTATATTAAATTCTCTCTTTTTTCATTGAAAGAGAGGGAAGGAGTGTGAAAGAGAGAGAGAGAGAGAGAGAGAGAAAGAGAGAAAGAGGAAGAGAGAGAGACATTCGTACATAACGTTTAAACATTGTTTTGTTTTTGTATGCATGAGTTCTTTCGGGTTTGGCCTTTCAAATTCTAAGGTTTTATATCGTTTTGCCTTGTGCAATATCATAATCAAACTGTCATTCTTGGCTTGAGTTATACAAGAACATTTTCAGCATCACAAGCACCTGTTTAACACTTGCACCTCACAAGTACAGAGAAGTTAGGCACAAGGTTCATTAATGTAGAAGCCCCAGTTCCCTCCAAAGGGGCGCTCTCTATTGTGCCACTTAAAATAATAATTTTGAAAAAGAAACAAAACATTTTTATACTCTTGCTTTACGGCATATCAACCATTTTCGAATTATTTAATGCCGAACTCAGTAATAAAAAAATAATTTATGATTCAAGTTCTTTAAGTCTTCAGATGTTTCTTTAAGCATTTTGATTTCTTTTTGTTTTGCTACATATAAAATTGATCTAATTCCGAATCTAGTAATTTTGGAAAAAAGCTTTTATTTATCAAGTTCCTGCTACATTTTAATACTTATCCATGGTGACTGGTTCGGTAGATATGCAGAAGATCTTTTTTTTACTTAGCAGAACATGACTGAGTTTGGAAAAGGGTAAGGAAAGAAAATGATAGTATCAATGTTTGGCGCATTTAAAGTCAGGAAGCTAGTATATTCAGCGGGACCTGCTCTGGTGGTAGCGCGTCAGGAAAAGAAATACAAAAAAGCAAGAAAATGTTGGCAAAGTAAAGGATGAATGAATACACGAATAAGAATATAGGAGAGAAAAGAAAACAGGATTTAAATGATTCACGGATAATCTATATATCTATAAAAGTGAACGTGTCTGTCTGTCTGTCTGTCTGTCTGTGTACATTTCCCTACGCAATAACTCTGTCAATTTTCAGTCTATAGACTCGAAATTTGAAATACCGGGTACTGAGATTTGGGAAAATCGATATGACGGGTGTAAGCCAGAAATTTGGCTGTTAAGGGGTCAAATTTCAACGATTTGACCTTTAAGAACTCTACCAAACTCCTCCAACAATTTTGGGTCTAGACACTTGAAATTTTAGATATAGGTTCCTTGAACATGGATCTAACTTAATAAAGTGATTTGAGACCGAAACAATAAATTTTAAGGGGTCATAATAGGGTTCAAAGTTTTAAAAAATTAACCATTTTTTTTGTTTTTTTGCTTTTTTTGCACAGCATACACCTCCAAACACCCGAGCAACGCCTGGCACCCCTGCTAGTATTAGAGAAAGTAAAGAACGAAATGTTTAAACTGAAAAGAAAAAGAAGAGATTAATAAAAGTATGAACGTAAGAAACGTTTCGATTTTTATCGATTAATTTGTGTCTACAAAGGTGATGCCCGTAGAGGCAGAAATAAAATTAATGTGGTTGACACAATCATAGAGATCCTCCGGGAAAAAGGTGGGGGGTGGGAGGGGGAGAGAAAGAAATTCCTCGTTCGCAGTCGACCACCCATGTATGGAGAGCAGAGTGGTGGCAGCGGTGGAAGTAGGAGTATTAGCAGAAGCTGGTGGGATATCAATTATTTTGCTTTCATTTGATCTGCTTATGCATTTTAACAACGAGCACGCAAGACAAATACGCACACACACATATGTATATATATATATATGTATATATATATATGTATATATAGAGAGAGACAGAGAGATGTGTTTGTACATATATAGTATAATTTTCTGTATTGATATAAGCATTATTAGCTACACATGTGCATATATGTTACAGCTTCTATCTCTTTCGAAACACGTTTAACTCGGGACTTTAAATCAACTGACAATAAGCAGTTAGTATATATATAGCCTATAATGTTTGCAGGAATAAATAATACAGCTCTACCTGTTAATGAGCACTATTTTATAAATACTTGGATACTTGAATTAACATCTAAGAAACAACAACCATGCAATCACTATATAGAGAGAGAAAAAGACAAAGAGAGAGAGAGAGAGAGAGAGAAAGAAAGAAAGAAAGAAAGAAAAATTAAAAAGTCAGTGAAAGACATTATTGGTTATAGAGTTGTATGTGATTTGTATATCTAATATTGAAATAAAATCGACTCAGCCTTTGGTCTTGTATCAAATTGTAATATCCGCTCTGTTTTAAATCGGAGTAGGAAAGATCCTTCTTGACTGGACAATGTTTATTTTTCTTCCCTTCAGACTTTCCCTTTATGTTGTGGATTACTTTGCCGTCGTGAGGAAACAAGTAAATATGTGACAGAGTGAGGACGCACATATGCATGCAAATGACGTTACCGGTAGCGAAAAAGAAAGACTATAAAAAGGACGCTACCGTTAGAGACATAGGTCACGTAACATCCGTAATGAGAAGTCACGCGTGACATGGAAAATGATGAAATAAATGACGTTGTTAAAAAATAAAACAAAAACAAAACAAAACAAAACAAAAAACTAGTCGAGTTATAACTTCCTTGCAACGCGCTCTGCTACAGCGTGTTGAGACCGTGTGTAAGCTTGGGTATCGTTACAAATCTTTTTATTTTCTTTGAGTGTCTTTAAAGCCTGTTGCCATACAAGAGTTTTCCGCTATTTTTACGCAGCCATTTTTCATTCTTGCTATATTCTCCCAAATCTTTCAAGCCCCACCGGTTGGTTAGTAGAGAGTCCATCCGCTGCACTCTTGTATCGTATAAATCTCCTCTGCATGTTTGCAGATGGCCCGTTGAGTTTAATAGGCGCATTTGGTAAGTTAGTAAGTAAAAACTATGCAACCGGGCATGCCAGTTTCGAATTTGTTCTGCTGTGTCCACCCTACAGATAATAATAAATTCTTTCACTTACCATAAATACAGGGGAACATATGTATTCGACGTTAGCAAACAAGTTACGCACAAGTCATGCGCAATTGGCAGTCGGTCTGACGTATAACTGGACTCTTTATTGTTTTACTTACTTTTTTGTTCAATATTTTCGTTTTCACTAAATAACGAGCTGAGTCTTTTTTTCTGAACCTTTACCGGACCACAACACTGGCGACGAAGGAAATTAAGTATCTGGAAACTTTATCAACAACAAAATTCTAACACATATGCAACAAATTCCAAAACATCAATTATATTTAGTTACGCACCTATACTGTAGGGACATATATTTCAAGAAAATCTTATGCATAAAAATGTGCGAATTTGATGTGTGTGTGTGTGCGTGTGTGTGTGTGTGTGCGCGCGCACACATGCCTGTGTGCATTACTTACAGTTTAGATGCCAACGTACCTAAAAATGTAAATATTTCTATACGTGCATGTGAGTATTTATATATGTTTTTACTTCCGGTCGTTGAATACGGTCTGACTGTTTACTATGCATGCGCACTCACATGGTATTTATTTAGACTTAATTTTATTCAATTCTTGTGTTAATTGCCAGTGGTTT
>NC_136501.1:56698067-56858067 GCF_053919585.1 Euprymna scolopes | reverse complement strand
ATATATCTGTAAATATATGTATATATATATTAATGTATATGTACATATGTATATATATATATATTTATATGTATACATGCATATATATATATTTGTGTATATATCTATATATATATATTTATGTATCTATATATATGTATATATATATTTATGTATATACATATGTATATATATGTATATATGCATATATATTTATGTATATATATATATATGAATGTATATATATGTATGTATATATATATACGCATATTATATATATAGATGCACATATAGATATGTATATATATATATGTATATATGTATATATACAGGGTGACTCCCCCCCCCCAAAAAAAATGGGCCTCTATCTCTAATTTGGCCCCATTTTTTAGTGTTTTGTCCGAATGAAATGAAACGTTGGTGATAACTAGTTTCTTATATTCAAAACATCACATCAAAACAATAGGGTATTTAGCCTTTTTTCACCGTTGACTGTAAAATGCTCAGAAAAATAATTGAATGTCCTCTGTTTCTTTTGGGGTGTCAACCTGTATATATGTATATATGTATATATATATATATATATATATATATATATATATATATATATATATATATATATATACAGGGTGACCCAAAAAAACAAAGGAGATATATATATATATTAGAATAATTGAAATGGTATTCCGACAAAATAGAGAAATCTTTCTCTCTCTCTCTCTCTCTCTCTCTCTCTTTCTCTCTCTCTCATATATATATATATATATATATATATATATATATATATATATATATATATTAGTTGTTATTATTACTTGTATTGTTTAGCCTCCCCTAATTTTCCTTATTATTATGTACTTATTTTTGAATTAGTAGTTATATATATATACATATATATATATATGTTTGTGTGTTTATCTGTATATATGATGATTGCAACGTATTGCCAGACGAGTGCTACTCCCTCGGACACTTAAAGTCCATGAGCCCAAATGCCTGAGGGAGTATCTATACAAAGATGATGTTACAGCTTTGTAGGACAGCTAAATCTCTCTCCCGGTTCAAAATGTTGAGATCCAGCAACAAGCAAGAGCAAGATAGCAAGCAACAAATTAAACTGCAGACCAGCTTAATGTGGGTGCTAGTTTCCCGCTTTATGGTTTTTTAAATCAGAGATTTGCTTCTCCTAGAGAGGTTGCCTTCGCCAGAGCTTACGGGAACCGGCTCCACCCCAACACATATATAGATACACACAAATGTACTCGGTGCTAGTTATCCGCTGACCCCGAAAAAGGGTTCATTCGCCCTTTGAAAGGTCTTGCTTTGAATGCTTCAGGGAGACTAGCCGCCCTCATCACCAAACAAGTCTAGTGGGGCAACCAGTTTAGTGTATATATACGTGAGTATGTACGTACATACGTGCGTATATACATATATATGTGTGAATATGCATATATATATGTGAATATATATATGTGACTGTGTATATACATCTCATATATATATATAAATATATACAAATATATGTGTATATACTCACGTATGTAGACACACGTATGTATAACCTACTTATATATATATATATATATATATATATATATATAACGTACTTAAAGACATACATCGCAAGATGGTCGACATTTGAAATTTTGAATAAAGTTTTTTGTCATTTTTTGTTTGATATATATGCATATATATGCATATATATATGTATATATATATATATAAATTTTAAAAAGCTATATTTAAAATTTGAAAATATCGACCACCTTGCGACATCTGCAATTCTTGTTAGCACCTGTTTCGCAGTGCAAAATGATTAAATTATTATATCACTTAATGAATAAACTCTGCCTTTAACTCCTAAGAAAAAAAAACGCACCTATCAATTCATTAAATTAAAATATAGATGCATATGTGTATGATTACAAAATCCCAAACAAATCAACTGTAAAATGGTCAATATCTTTAAATTAGGAATATAGACTTTTGTCATTTATTTATCATATACTCATTAAATACAAAAATCTAATACAAAGTATATTATAAATATTAAAGTATTAATATTTATGAAGTAATCTCAACCAGATAAAAGCAAATAAGAGGTAAGGTTCATAATAAGAGCAAATAGTTAACAAACCATGTTAAAAAAACAAAAAGTGAAACAGAGGGAATATGGTGAAGAAAAGCGTGATTTCACGTGAATGGATTTATATATATATATATATATATATATATATATATATATATATATATATATATATATATATATATATATACAGTGATGATCATATTTATTGGCACGGTAAAATAAAAGTTAAATTTTGTCTAATAAATTCTAAAAAAGGGATTAAATTAAAGAAAATAACAAAGTATATTATGTATTTTTAACTGGCCTTTCCGATGCAGCAATCGGATTTTAGAAAAAAATAAATAACAAAGGAACAACAAACATAATTGCAAAAAACCCTTGTTCAAAATTATTGGCACGGCTTTGTATTTCTTTTAGTATCAGTATAATATCAATCAATTTCCGGTTTACGTGCTTTCTGAACTTTTTTATAGCCATATTATGCTTGTTTAACGCTAATTCAGTGCATAATTTTTTTCAGATAATTTTTAGATAGCGATTTATTTAAACTATTATAAGTGACTAAATTATAATTTTCAATCGCCATGGTTAAAACTAAGGAACACAGCGAAGACGTCAGGAAGCTTGTTGTAGCATGCCATACCAATGGGGAGGGCTATGATAAGATTTCAAAGAAGCTAAACCTTTCTAAATCCACTGTTAGAGCCATAATAAACAAGTTCAAATCGCAAGCCACGTTATGAGTTTAGAGGGTAGAGGGAGAAAATGGATTCTTTCCCCAAGAGATGAACGGAAAATTGTTCGACAAGTAAAACAAAACCCAAGGATCTCTGTTGGGGAGATTGTTGATGAACAGAGCACCTCTGGAGTGAATTTATCTCGACATACAGTTGGTAGAGTTTTGAAGAGAGCTGGTTTAAAAGCATGTCGTCCGAGAAAGACTCCCTTATTGAAGCCTATGCACCTGAAAGCAAGGCTAGCCTTTGCAAAACGTCATATTGATAAAGATGTTGCATTCTGGAAACGTGTTCTATGGACTGACGAAACGAAAATAGAGTTATTTGGCCATAATAAAGTGTCTTATATTTACAGAAAATCTGGCGAAGCTTTCCTGCCTAAGAACACCATACCCACAGTGAAGCACGGTGGAGGCAGTTTGATGTTTTGGGGATCCTTTGCTGCCTCTGGACCAGGGCGACTTGTTAAGGTCACAGGTAGCATAAAAAAGGAAGATTATGTTAAAATATTGGATGAAAACCTGAAAGACTCTGCTAAAGAGCTCTCACTTGGTCGTCGTTGGTGGTTCATGCAAGATAATGACCCAAAGCATTCGGCTAAACTGACTAAGAAATGGCTTGAGGACAATCATATTAATGTTTTGGAGTGGCCATCACAAAGCCCAGACCTTAATCCAATTGAAAATTTATGGAGAACATTAAAATTGAGGGTAATGCAAAGGAAGCCTAAGAATCTTATTCAATTGGAGGATTATTGTCAGGAAGAGTGGGCTAAAATTACTACTGAAGAGTGCAACAACTTGGTTGTAAACTATGAAAAGCGACTGAGGAAGGTAATCAAGGCCAAAGGCTATACAATTGATTATTAAATAAATCGTGCCAATAATTTTGAACAAGGGTTTTTTGCAATTATGTTTGTTGTTCCTTTGTTATTTATTTTTTCTAAAATCCGATTGCTGCATCGGAAAGGCCAGTTAAAAATACATAATATACTTTGTTATTTTCTTTAATTTAATCCCTTTTTTGAATTTATTAGACAAAATTTAACTTTTATTTTACCGTGCCAATAAATATGATCATCACTGTATATATATATATATATATATATATATATATATATATATATATATATATATATATATATATATATATATATATATACATTCGATTTCACTAACAGCAGAGTTAAGTTCCAGGATTAACTTTTAAACCGCCTTTTTAATAAACAAAACATACTTTTAAAATATAAATAAATTACATTATGAAAGTTGTATTTTTTTTTTAAATAGTTGTCTATTTTGCATGTATTACGTCATTTAGTTTTGTCACTTCAACAGAGATCTCCCTTGACCGGACATTTTTCTTATGTATAAGAATAATGGTTAGTGTACCCGACTACCGGCTTGAGGTCGTGGGTTGTAACCATGTCATTGTCAACCACGCTGATGAATCTTATTGACGAAACATGCGTATCACGCCCACACACACACCCACGCACGCACATACACACACGCACACACACACATATATATATATATATATATATATAAATATATATATATATATATATATATATATATATATATATAGAGAGAGAGAGAGAGAGAGAGAGAGAGAGAGACATCGATGCATCCGTTCAGTCCTGAAAGGCAAAGGATACCCCCTATAGGGGGTGTGCACACGTAATTGAGTAACAAGTGTTGCGCAATTCCTATCACACCTTTCCTGAATCGGCTCTGTTTGAGTCCAATCGCAAGTAGTTCAAGACGACTGGAAACAATGCCGAGATAAGCGGAGATACATACAGCACCTGGAAGTCCCAAATTTTTACCCATGTGGCACTGACCAGGCTCATTCTTGCTTAACTTCGGTTATCTGACGGGAACCAGTGTGTCAAAACTTATAAAGCCATATATATATATATATATATATATATATATTTATATATATATATATATACATATATATATATATATATATATATATATATATATATACTCTTTTTTATCATTGAGCACTTTCAGTTAAAATTATAAGTCGCTCAATTTAGCTCTTATGGGCAGATCATCATATTATGATTAGATCACTCTGACAGACGAAAAAAACATTATAAAAAATAAATGTTCAAATTTCAGTAGTATTTCTCGTGGTTAACGGTAGCCGAATGGATTAGATTCTTCGTAATGAAGCCATAGATGACTTCTGTTGCCGGGTTCAAATCTATCGGTTAGTGTTAATCGTGACAGCCTGCACTGATGATTCCATGTATATAAGTCTCATTCTCTCTCTGTGTTCCCACCTTTCCCTATTCATCTTCGCATTAAATAGTAAATCTGTTTGTGGTTTTATCAGCTTCTATTTTTAAAATACTACTTCAATACTTTTCATATATTTTTATTAATGTGGGTGTGAACCACACAGAGTGACGTTGATGTGAGTTAGAGACAAAACTTAGTAATACGCATGTGACTTGATAAATAAATTCAAAACCATAGCTGACATCCATAATATATATATATATATATATATATATATATATATATATATATATATATATATATATATATATATATATATATACTAGCATTTCAGACCAGCGTTGCCAGGATGTTTGGAAGTGTATGTTGAACAAAAAAAAAGTGGTAGTTGGAAGGCAGGCTCGAACCCGTATCGTGAAGGAGGAAAATAACGAGGGAAAACGTGACGTCTTTGCTGTTACGACCACTGCCAAACCGGAAGTGACGTAGGTTTAAATTAAGCTAGGCAAGCGAAAAGAGTTGATCCTTTCGAAAATATTGGCGAAAAAAGCGACTTCTCCCTGTAGAAAAATGCCCAGTTGAGGGTGAAGAAATTAATGTTTTTAGTCAACATTTCGGTATTTATCGTCTGAAGGGTCGTGCTTCAAAACAATACTGATCTTGTGAAAATCCATCGCCTCTGTCGAAAGTTTTAGGCAGACATGGAAACATACATACAGACATTTATATATTGGTAGCTCAAATTTTGTACCCAAACCGATTAAAAAGCGTGCCCTATCTCTGAATACCCTTTATGTAAAATTTCAAATGTTTAGACCATACATTTTCCGAGTACTTTGGTAGAGACCGCAGAGGTCAATTTTTTTAAAACTTTGACCCCTATTATGACACCGTAACATTTATTGTGTTGGGCTAAAATCAAGTTATTAAGTTAGATCCATGTCCAAGGAACCTATATCTAAAATTTCAAGTGCTTAGACCCAACATTTTCGAAGTTTGGTAGAGTTCTCAAAGGTCAAACCGTTGAACTTTGACCATTTAACAGCCAAATTTCTGACCGAAAATGGATTACATATATTTTACCAAATCTCAATACCCTGTCTATCAAATTTCGAGTTTGTAGACTAAAAAATAACAGAGTTATAGCATAGGGAAATGTACATAGACACACACACATACACGGATAGACATCAGGCAGACACTTTCACTTATATATATATATATATATATATATATATATATATATATATATATATATATATATAACGCAATCCCTAAACTAAAGAATATTTTATAGGTATTTTTGAGCATTAAAATTTACAGGAACAGCTGCCCTCATATTACTCTCAGATGTCGATAAATAACAAGTGGAACGTGGCGCGTGAAACGTTACACCGAAATACGACTATTAGTATTAATTACCGACGGCAGCATCAGCTATGTGAATAAACGGATAGACACACAATGGCTATTATTATAGTGTTTTAATACTCATGATAGAGGCAAGCCAGCATCCCGTTTATTATCACGTGACCCGTACTGGACGAGATCTAATTAGTTTTTGCGCACGGGGAAATGTCTTCGAGGCAGTTGACTTGACATTAAAGGAGAACATACGCGAATGATTCCTGGAAATATCAGAAGCGAGGTTGGAGGTGGAATGAAAATGAAGTTGTGGAGGGATTCGGTGAATGGAGGGAGGTGAAGGGTGGAGGATAAGTTACCGCTTTAGAAAGAAGAAGATGAAATCCTCATGGCTATTAAAATCGCTTTTCAGAGACAAGGCTATAAAGGCTTAGACACTCGAACATACGTTCATACAACCGGGCCAACCCCGCCCAAGTCGTATTAATCTGCAATATTTTAGTTTTGTTTAATATTCTGCTGTGTAACACAGAGAAGCTGAAAACCCAATTATAAATGCTCAAACACATAATGTCATGAGAAACATCGACAGACACTAACACACACACACATACACACACATACACACACACACATACACATGTACATATAAATTCTTATATTATTATATTCTCAAATATGTTTCATTTTACGAATTTTCAAATGGGATTTAAGAGGAATAAATTGTTGCCGCACTTTTTGCCAAACGGGTCACAGATAGTATTTCAGTTTCAACCTAGCTTCAAGTAATTGCTTGTCCATCCGTACGTGATGCAGTGAAACTGTATTTGTGTAGCTGAATCAATATGCCCCTCCGCCTTCTTGATTTGGTCTTTCTTGTAAGTTAAATCGTTAATTACGAATCTTTCCGTAAAGAACTGGAGTTTTGGGCATTTGACAATATTTATCATTATGATTACGATTACTCCCAAACGCAGCCAGATGATGGCCAAGTGGTTAGGTGTAATAAAGCTAAATTGTATATATATATTTGCTAAATTGTATATATATATATTTGCTTGATCTGTGTTGGCTACTAGAAATTCTTGTGCGCGGGGCGTTTGCTCAGTTGGTAGAGTGCTTTCCTCGTATGCAAGAGGCTCGGGTTTCGAATTCTGAGTTCGGATGTGTCTAACTGATGAGCCCAAATGAGGGCGAAACTCGAGTCTTTGACTTCCGGTTCGTTAACTGTTATAATTCTTGTGGGCTGCGACGTTGTTTGGCCGTGGAATATATTATATACAATCTCTCACATTCTGAAAACTCTATCATAAGTTGCTCCCTTGGTTAGAATTGCTGGATAGCATCGTCCTTTCGAGTTAAAACACCTACTTGTGAGACATCGTCTTGGAGTTATTAGCTGGTTGGATGACCGCGTCCCTTGTTGAGACGAAGTAGATTAATTTCACAGTCGGATTTCGGCGCGGTTTGCTTGATCTGTGTTGGTTAATAGAAATTCCTGTGTGCGGGGCGTTTGCTCAGTGTGTAGAGTGCTTGCCTCGCATGCAAGAGGCTCGGGTTTCGAATCCTGAGTTCGGATGTGTCTAACTAATGAGCCTACAATGAGGGCGAAACTCGAGTCTTGGTCTACCGGTTCGTTGACTGTCATGGCTCTTGTGGGCTGCGACGTTGTTTGGCTGTGGAATTTATTACATACAATCTCTCACATTCTGAAAATCATATATATTGTTTGGCTGTGGAAATGATTATATATATATATATATATATATATATATATATATATATATATAATCATTTCCACAGCCAAACAACGTTGCAGCTCACAAGAGCCATGGCGGTCAACAAACCGGAAGTCCAATATTCGAGTTTCGCCATCATATATCAAAAGAACGAAACTGGAGTCAAAACGAAGCACGGTGTCACTTTGTTACCGTAGGCTACTATTTGGGACATAATTGCAGAGATACTATGTAGGGAGTCGAGTATTACATTACACTTGAACTGATGCATTTCAGTAAAGTCGAGGAAGCAGGAACCCGGAAGTGTATTCAGAAGTCTAGCAGTTCTGGGGAAGAAACTATTAGAGTAGAAGGCTTTCTTAGATCTAGGGATCTCCACTGTATAGGGGTGGGATTTTGCTGCTTATCGGGTTTGTCGGGGGGTATTTACATCGAGGGGTACAAAGACTTGTAAGTGCGTCGGAGCATCTGCTATTAAAATATTTGTAAAACATGCAGAGGGATGCAACATTTCATCGATGGGAGAGAAGCTGAAGCATAGCTGACAGTTCAGGACCTATTAAGTTGGCGACACTCTTTCGAACTCTGCCCATGATTTTAGAGATCAGTAGCAGGTGCACCAGATCAAATGTGACAAAAATACCCCATACATAGGCGAATGGTGGGCTTGTAAATGTACACGATACTTTCAGGCATAAGTAAATTTCTAGCACGGTAGAGAGAGTCCACCTTCTTCGCAGCAATTGCGGCAACACCCTCGATGTATCTGTTCCAACTTATGTTTCCTGTGAAGGTTAACTTGAGGAGTTTGAGCGAAGTGGTTTCAGATAATGTATCTATAGACATATCTATTGCTGGTTTAGTAATTTTCTTGTAATTATTAAAGGAAACAAGCTTAGTCTTGGCAGCATTGAATGTGATCATCCATTTTTGTGTCCATTCAACTAGAGTGCGATAACCTTATGTATGTGCTCATTCGTTTTCCCCATGTGCTTCTATAGCAAATATACACCTCAGAAACAATTTTATCAGGGTAGTCGTTTATGAATATCAGGAATAATAAAGGTCCAATGATCAACCCTTTGAGTACACCCACATTTATATCATATTGTTCTGACGTACGGCCATTGAGAACAGCCTACATGCTTCTCTTATTAAAGAATGGATTTTATTAGGTTAAGTATTCATCCAGTAATATCCTAGGATCTGATTTTCCTGAGAAGGCCATCGTGTCATGCTCTGTCAAAAGCCTTAGATATATCTAGGGCTACTGTTCTACTTTCCTCTGCTTTATCCAGTGCATGGTATATACGTTCAGAGATTATAGTTAGGATATCTGCTGTAGAACGGGCTTGCTTAAATTCATATTGTTGGTCGGAGAGTAGTTTAGCCGTTGTAAGATGGTGGGATAGAGCTTGATTAATTATGGACTCAAATATTATCGGTCAATTCGTTTGCCAGAATTCTTGTAAACTAGTACTACGGAAGAAGTTTTCCAGCTGCCAGGAAAGCAAGATTCGTTAAAGCATTTGTTGATTTAAAACTTAAGCAACAAACTCATATATCCTTTATATAAATAATTGGTTACATTTAATAATTCTATTTTAAACTCAGGCGTGTTATGTTAGGCGGGGTAAATATTGAGACAACATAATACAGAGACTCAGAACAGATGATGATAATGACATTTATCTACTGTTTATATCACGACGGTTGTGAATATAATTCTTTTATCATGTTATAATACGGAGCTGAGACATTTATGCAACAGTTCTTGTTAACACAGATAGAGGGGAGATATATTATTGATGATAGAGGAGGCGACACATAATTCTTGAAAGGGATTTATACAAAGTTCATTAACAAGATGATAGACAACCCACATTTACTTTTTCCTTTTTGGGTGAATAACGAGCGAACGAAGACAACAGTTTACAAATAAATATTAGATGATTCTTTATTCATACCAGCTGGATGATTGATGATGGTCAGGGATTCAAGCCTTTACAACTACATAGTCTCCTCTTCTCCCCCTTCGCCTCCAGGGGGCGTCAGCTCCTAGTCTGACCGACACTCTCTGAGTCTCTTCTCTCTCTGGCTCTCTCTCGGACAGTCTCGAATCCTGTCTCAATATATTAGGAATGTCCTCTCTTGATGACGTCAGGGGCGTGGTGAAAGAATGTAACTCCCCACCGGGTTTCAAATTGCATGTGCGCTTTGCACATGCATCCATACGCCTCTAGTAACAAAGAAATTCCTAAATTAATTGCATCGTTTTAAACCTATTGTGTTAATCATTATTTCTAAACTCATATTGTCCATTCTTTTAACTGACATATTTAATATACAGTTATTTCTAAAGAATGGACAATCGACTTCATTCCTAAACTAACTATCTATCTCTGACATAAATAATATTTAGTTATTTGCACGAACAATGACAATCGTTCTACATTCCTCGGATTTCAATATGTATTCTTCTTTAACTTTTCTTACTGCGTTCGATTCTAACCTTTTCCAAATGTCATTTTTAACTTATCTAGTTTGCTCTGTTACTTACTGGGGTCTGTCCCTTTTTACATAACAGTTGAACGGACGAAAACGGACGAAAATACCATATGAAACTTATGTGACGGATGGACATAATCTCTTATAGAAATTCTCGTAGTTAAAAGATGATATCGATCTTTAATTATTTTAGGGAGATGTGAACGAATTTACGAATTATACAGGGATGCACACTTAAAATAACCAAGAAAATGTAGTAGAGAGAAGGAACAGTCTTTTATTGTTTGAATTACCTGAAGCATTATAAAAGATGCTCATCGTAAACCCAGGTTCTTTAAGCCTTGTGCTCAGACGCCGATATTTATAACTTATGTTCATTTAATAGAGAGATAATATGAAAGTGTAGTTTGCCTAAAGTACAGGGTGGGTCACTTAAAAGTAGCTCAGAAACATGTAGAAGAGAGGAAGGACATCCTTTTATTGTTTAAATTACTTGTATCATTGTTTAAATTACCTGTAGTGTTATAAAAGATGCTGGAACTGCTCTCCGTTGACATCTATGTATTTCAGGGCACGTTTAACAACATTTGCAGATACTGCCCGTAGATCTTCTATGGTGATACTCCTGATAATGAACATTACTCTGGTAATGTTCTCATATAGTTGATCTAGATTGTGAGGATTATTTGCATACATGTTTTGTTTTAAAGTCTCCCAAAGATTAAAAAAAAAATCACATGATGACAAGTCCGGGATCGTGGTGGCTAGAACCAATTGCTTATTTTTCTCTTCTCCGTAATCATGTCACGAACTCGTGTTAGTGATTTGTGAGACGTGTGGCATGTAGCTTCGTCTTGTTGGAAAAATGCATTTTGTCTTGTGGTGTTAGTTGGGCGTTAAGAGAAAGATTAGATAGATTGGGCTACTTTTAAGTGGGCCACCTTATCTGAAAAAACAAACAACAAAAATTAGAGAAAGATTAGAGATCTGGCTATTTTTAAGCGGCCAACTCTGTAGAAGCATTTCTGGGCACGTTTAACAACGTTTACTAATACTTACTGCAGATCGTCTCTTGTGATTCTTCTGATAGCGTTGGTAATTTTCTCTTTTGATTGGTCTAGATTGTATGGACTATTTGCATAAACTATTTGTTTTAAAATCCCCCAAAGATAAAAATCACATGATGACAAGTCCAAGGAACGTGGTGGAACTCTTTTCTTATTGTTCTGTATTCCATAAACATGTCATGAACCCATGTCAGTGATCTGTGAAACGTGTGACATGTAGCACCATCTTGTTGAAAAAAGAATTGCATTTTCTCCTGTTGTGTCAGTTGGCCGTTAAGACAAAGATAAGAGAGATTGGGCTACTTTTAAGAGGGTCCCTTAACCTAAAATTAATGACGAGAAAGATCAGAGTGGTTGGGCTACTTTTAAGTGCGCCATCCTGTATAAAAAAAAATTAAGCGTGACAGACGGACGACAATACTATTTTAATCTTATGCATTTAACGGAAAGAAGCATTGCATGTGTAATCCATTTAAACGGTACAGAAAAATCCAAAAAAGTTGTTTCTGAATTTCGGAGATGGGGATTGATTATTCGTATTATTTGGATCCTACGGACAACTGTTATTATCTTGTGCTATTTTTTCATGACGTTTCCGTCGATTTATTCTCCCGTATTCCTTAGGTGTACTTTGTCGCACTCCAAAATCTTTCTGTCGAAATCAGGAATATGAACGCGAGTATCCGTAGCATAGTGGATAAGTTCGCAAGGACTTATGGCATAATGCAGAAAGTTCTTGATAAATTCAGTTGTAAGTTACACTCTTATGGAGGTTAAACGTTCAATCCTCAGTGCGGGAGATATTCAAAATACAATTTTTTAATCATTTGGGACTTCTAGCTAGTTATGACTTACGAAAGGAAAGACTGCTACCCCTGTGGATTAAACAGAGTGTTCGGTTCAAAATTCTATGCAGATTTCTGAGTTCAAATTAGACTAAAAATCTATTTCAAACTACAGCGTAACCGAAAAAACAAAGCTTCAATGTTCATCTAAAATATGCACTTCGTAATAGTAATGCATGGGAGTAGGATGTGGCTTAGAGGATGAGAAATAGCTCTATTTGACTTTCACAATTGAGGCTACTAAACATATCAATAAACAATAATGGAACGCGTTTTACCTTTGTTCTTGCATGGCGTTTTGTGGCGCGAATTATTTGCGGCGCAAGTAGGAGTGTAGTCGTGGCTTTGCTGTCCGCCTCGTTTGATGTGCGGCTCAGAGTTGAGCGGGATGAAGTAGGCCGCACAAGGGTTGGAGGCTTAGTAGGCTCGCCTTTCTTTTTACGGAAATAAATTGATTTCTTCGCGGGTTTTAAATATACGCTGTCAGGCCAATCCCTCGCCGCCGTAAAATTGTAGCACCTGAAAATAAGTTGGCATAAGCTTTCACGATGGGCATTCAGGAAAAAGGAATTTATTTTTGGCTTTTGAATGATTAAACGCCAACAAACGCGCGTATATATATATATATATATATATATATATATATATATATATATATATATATATATATATATATATAATCAAATCCACTTATATCACTTCGTAAAGGCAAGCACACACAGAGAGCACGCACATTTTCAGAATCTCAGCGGGGAGCCATTCGCCAGATCTAGCCAAGTGTAGGCACTATGAAAAACCATTCTAAAACGAATCAGCTGTCTACGAATGATTATAGATGTTATATCATACAAGTACAATGCAAACCAGTTCGACAGTAACTTTTGCCGTTGATCTGCGTCCAAGCTTTACCTTCTCTCCGAGAAGGATTTGATTATTACTACTAACCCGAGAGGGACATTACTGACGTATATCGACATGGGTGTTCAGGCATGCTTTGTAGACATGTTATCCTTGTTCTCTGTCTTGTTAAAACAAAACTACACTATATCTTGTGTCTAAACTTCTAGAAAGGAGGTAAATACTATATTTATTTATTTTATTTTAAATATATATCTGTTAAAACGTGTTTCACCGTCACTACGACTTATCAGCGCGGATAACTTAAAAAAAACAGAATCTAAGAACACTAATACTCTAGTTGGGCGCGTTAAGTATTCTGCTATAAAGAGTCTGTCTAAAATTACAAAGCTAACTTTTCACTTATATATTTATTCAATATGTTTGTTGTTTTGATTATAGTGCTTAATATATTAAACGCCAATTACAAAAGTGTTACAACATATATATGTGTGTATATATGTGTGTATGGGTTCGTATGTGTGTGTGTGGAGCCAGTTTTATCGTTGTAGTTTCCTAGATGTAAATCAGAGAAGCAGGATCGTTAGGCAAAACTGTTGAAACTGATTTTGAATAGTCTTTCCTTTATACAAAGATTTCTATTTGAACAAAGTATGATAAAATAAAAATCCGTAAAAAAGTAGCATAGAAGAGGGATAGGGATATATATATATATATATATATATATATATATATATATATATATATCGAGAGAGAGAGAGAAAGATATATATATATATATAGAAACGTTGATGAACACATAATACGGTTTGTTTCCTTTTTATTTTCTCTCTCTCTCTCTATATATATATATAATTACATATATATATATAGAGAGAAAGATATATATATATATATAAATAATTACATATATATATAGAGAGAGAGAGGGAGAGAGAGAGAGAAAGATATATATCATTACATATATACAGAGAGAGCGAGAGAGAGAGAGAGAGAAATATAGATAGATATAGAGGGAGAAAAAAGAAAGCGATATATATATACATATATATATATATATATATATATATATAGAGAGAGAGAGAGAGAGAGAGAGAGATCTATGTAACATTTAAAAATATGAATAGAACTTTATTGTAGTATCAGATCAATAAGGACGGAAATGAGATCATATGGAAAAAAGACAGTTTAGGTCATGGTATTTCAATACTAAATGTTTCTCATTAAAGAGGACAAAAGCTGGCATTACAAAAATATAATAGTTATACAAAACAAAAGCCAGTTTAAGAATCCTTAAGTTAGAAATAAATAAATTAAAAAAAACTCAGCAAGGAATAAAGTGATAAGTGGTGATCACTGTGTAAAAAATATATATATATATAATTACATATATATATATATAGAGAGAGAAATATATATATATATATATATATATATATATATATATATAATTACATATATACAGAGAGAGAGATAGAGAGAAATATATATATATATAGAGAGAGAGAGAGGGAGGGAGGGAGAAATATATATATAGAGAGAGAGAGATCTATGTAACATTTAAAAATATGAATAGAACTTTATTATAGTATCAGATCAATAAGGACGGAAATGAGATCATATGGAAAAAAGACAGTTTAGGTCATGGTATTTCAATACTAAATGTTTCTCATTAAAGAGGACAAAAGCTGGCATTACAAAAATATAATAGTTATACAAAACAAAAGCCAGTTTAAGAATCTTTAAATTAGAAATAAATAAAATAAAAATCCGTAAAATAAGTAGCATAGAAGAGGGGGTCTTGGGGCAAAGAGTTCAGTTGCGGAAAATCTTATATATATATATATATATATATATATATATATATATATATATATATATATATATATATATATATATATATACATATATATATATATATATATATATATATATATATATATATAGAGAGAGAGAGAGAGAGAGAGAGAGAGAGAGAGAGATCTATGTAACATTTAAAAATATGAATAGAACTTTATTTTAGTATCAGATTAATAAAGACGGAAATGAGATCATATGGAAAAAAGGCAGTTTAGGTCATGGTATTTCAATACTAAATGTTTCTCATTAAAGAGGAGAAAAGCTGGCATTACAAAAATATAATAGTTATACAAAACAAAAGCCAGTTTAAGAATCTTTAAATTAGAAATAAATAAATAAAAATCCGTAAAATAAGTAGCATAGAAGAGGGGGTCTTGGGGCAAAGAGTTCAGTTGCGGAAAATCTTATATATATATATATATATATATATATATATATATATATATATATATATATATATATATGTGTGTGTGTGTGTGTGTGTAATTGTATGTATATATACGTTTGTATGTGTGCATTTGCGTGTGTTGTGTGTGTATGCTATATATTATTATACATGTAAATGTGAATTTGGTTTGGTTTTGGTTGTTTCAGGTTATTTAATGCTGAATCCAGTTATTTTTGGAAACAGGTTTTATGCTTAAATTTCTTTACATCTTCAAATATTTGTTTGCAGTGTTTGGTTTGGTTTTTTTACGGCATATCTACCCTTTTGGGTTATTTAATACCGAAGCCAGTTATTTTGGAAATAGTATTCATATGGCATTCAGTTATTTTGTGGAAGGTTTTTATCCTTCAATCTCTTTGTATCTTCAATCGCTTGTTTGTAGTGTTTGGTTTGGTTATTTTATAGCGAATTATATCGTTTTTGTTCCCTAACCTGAAGAACATGAATGAGTTTTTTGGTGAGAGAGGGGAAAGGGTTACAGTATTAATGTTCGGTGTATATTTTAAGTTAGGAAACAAGTTTGGAAGTGGAGAGAAATAGAAAGAGAAAGGGGAAATGTGAAGAGGGATAAGAAGGGATTTTTTTTGGGGGGGGGGGAGTGCAAGTTTTCCAAAGGTAGCAAAAACAAACAAAAAACGTCAATGTCAGGTGCATTTTGTATTAGGAAGCCAATATCTCCAGACAGCCTGATCTGGTAGCACTATGTAAATGTGAGTGTGTTTCAGTAGGTGGATAATGAAAGAAGAGTAAGGGATGCACTCACAAGTAGAGCATGGCAGTGGACAGATAAGTACAGGAAGTGGTTGTAAGTTGTAAGTTCCAGTTAATGGCTTAAATTCTAGACCAATTACATAAAAAATAATCCCGGTATTAAAAGATGAAAGAATGAAAAATATTTTTTTTTTAAAGACAAAAAAAAAAAAAAAAAAAAAAAAAAAAAAAAAAAAAAACATGAGGACCTCCCAAGTTTCAAGCACCCAATCCCTTTGTCTCCAACCCACCTTTTCTGTGCTACAGATGTTGTAATTTTTTCTTTTTTTTATTATAATTTGTACGAATAAAACAATCGTATAAAATAACTATTTAGAACTTGGTTTCAAATAGAGATTTGGCCTGAGGAGATTGCTTCTTTAGTAGATTTGCAGGCGAACCACGCATACACATATGTAACCAATAATGTTTGTACAAATAAATACACTATATCTATGCTTCTGTTCAGTCTCGAAAGATGGTGGTCATAAAATGAAAAAAATATTTGTAAAATATTGATAAAAATGAAAAACAAACTAAAAATGAGTAAAAACTCTGGAATTACCGTTTCTTTTTGTACGATCAATAAACGAAGAAAGTTTATTGGATTAATATCTACATATTATTATTGATATAAGATTGAAGTTTACATTTGCTTTTGTCTTGTAAAATTTCTAACCTACCTGATTAGTATATATATGTATATAATTATATATATATATATATATATATATATAACTACAAAAAATTAGACACAAACGAATACGACTACATAGATATAATAAATACTGAAAGTAAACAAATTACCGATAAATTAAAAATTAGCGAAAAAGTTGGCAAACTGAAACCTAGAGAGGCATATACTCTGCTTAAAGACCACAAATGGGACTTTAATAATAATAATCCCAGCACCCGCCTGATAAACCCAACTAAACCAGAAATAGGTAGAATTAGCAAAACAATACTTTCTAGAGTAAACAAACAAATCAAACAAGACCTAGAATTAAACCAGTGGGAAAATACTACCGAAGAAATCCCATGGTTTTAAAATATAGAAAAAAAAGATAAATGTACGTTTATACAGTTTGACATCATAGACTTTTATCCCTCGATATTCGAAGAACTTTTTAACATTGCCCTAGAATTTGCCGAGGCATACACTGATATATCTTCGGAAGAAATCAATATCATTAAAAAATGTAGAAAATCAGTTCTAATAAATAACAATAACGAATGGATAAAAACTAAAACGAAAAATTCGTTTGATTTGGCGATGGGTGCCAGGGATTCTACAGGGGCATCAGATCTTGTCGGATTATTCATTCTATATACCCTCACAAGCATATTTGATACTACGGACTTCGGCCTATATAGAGATGACGGACTAGCTATAATAAAAAAAACTCCAACAAAGTCAAGGGAGATAACTTTAAGAAAATCATACACAAGAAAATGAAAAAATTAGGCCTAAAAGCAGACGTATCAGCTAACATAAAAACAGCAAATTTCCTGGACGTCACGTTAAATTTAGATAAAAAACATATGAACCCTACTTAAAAGATAACGCTACTCCAATAGACGTAAACCCTAAGTCCAACCACCCACCATCAATTATAAAACACATTCCTAACTCGATCGTAAGTAGACTCAGTAATAACTCAAGCGATGAAAATGCATTTAACAGGTCAACCAATATCTACGGAGCAGCCTTCAAAAATAGTGGATACAAAAATATCGATATCAAATATAAGCAACAAAACACCAATAACTATAATAAAACTAAAAATAGAAGAAAAAGAACTATAATTTGGTATACGGCCCCATACAATCAAATGTTAAAAACAAAACTTGGCAAGAAATTTCTAGATCTTATTGAAAAAAAAAACTTCCCGCAAGCAACCCCTTACACAAAATCTTCAATAAAAATACCTTAAAGTTATCCTACAGTTGTTGCGAAAATTTAGAGATAATAATTAAAGCACATAACAAAATATTAAATAAAAACAATGTAAACAACAACAAAATAAAACATTAAAAAAGTAGACACCATGACAAAACTAAAAGTAACACTAGCAGAAATAATAATAGTAATAATAATAATAATAATAATAATAATAATAATAATAATAACAAACCAACCGCGGACAAGAAAAACCATATTATAAATTAAATACTAATAACGAACAAGATAAATGCAACTGTAGACACCGCACACTTTGCCCAGTTCAAAATAAATATCTAACTATAAGCGTAGTTTATCAGGCAACACTATTTGCGAAAGAAAACCCGAATAACAAGAAATATTACGTAGGTATGACTTCATTAGATTTCAAAACCCGATACTATGACCACAAAAGTACATTCAAAAATAAAAAAATACCGTATAAAAACAACACTAGCGAATAAATACTGGGAACTCAAAGAAAGCGGACATTCGCCGGTAGTCGAATGGAAAATAATAAGACAAGCTACCACGTGTAGGGACCTAGACGACCCATGTAGATTATGCCTTCATGAAAAATTTGCTATCCTGTACTTTAAAGAACCCCAACATCTATTAAACTGTACAAGAGAAATAGCAAATAACTGTATTCACAAGATACAATTTACTCTAGGATAGCGATACAAAATAGTTTTAAAACTAACAAAAACAATAGAAAATAAACAAATAAATAAATTAAATAAACATGAATATACATAAACGATCACACATATACGTATGTATATATATATATGCATATATATGTGCATATATGTATGTACATATATATATATATTTATATATAAACTAACAAAAAAAAAAAAAAAAAAACACTAACCTAGTTTTAAAACAGATCCTTTGTCCGATAAATGCATGCCCATTGGCTGATAGGAAGAGCGCGGTGGATACTAGAAAGCTGATTGGCTAACTATAATCTCAATAGAAGAGGAGCATATAAAAACGATAAACAACCACAGAATTCGCGCATAAGCCTGAAGAGTCCTAGAGTGGATGAAACGCTGAATATTCAGTGTAGCTTAATCGCCATATATATTTTATAAATTACTAACTAGCTCTACCTACGTATTGAGCACTTTTGAAGTAAATACTTAAAGTTTACGCATAAATCTATACTTTCTTATATTAATTTCATGTGAGTAAATTAAGTAGTTAAATATATATATATATATATATATATATATATATATATATATATATATATAAGAGAAAGACAATTAAAACGTAAATAAAATTTGCAATCAAATTGTTTTTAATTTTAAATTTAACCTTACATTTTTAATTTTCTTTCTCTTATCTACTCTATTGTGTATCGAGCTTTTTATTCGGTTGGGATTAAATTATCTATATATATATATATTATTTATATCAGATTACAGGTTTACCATCGCGTATACCAGGTAAACACTACATCCTTTTGGTTTAATTTCTCTCTCTCTCTCTCTCTCTCTTTCTTTCTCTCTCTCTCTATATATATATTTATATATATACATATATATACACATATATATACATATATATATATATACACAGTCATCAACATAAAGTACTGTTCCGCTGTTCCACAGCTCATCAGTTCGGCTAGATAAGCGACTACCTCAAGCCAGGATCAAAATCCGATCGCCCAAACGGTAGTCGGAGCTTCTAACCATCCTAAAGGTTTGTGTATTTTATAAAAAAGTAATAATGAAATGCTATGAAAAATGCGCTTTAAATTTTAAGGGAAACTTAGTTTAATATTCCGCAGACGTAGCACTTGCATAAGGTGAAAGACTATTCCAAATAATAAAAGAGAATTAAGCTATAGATACATAGATAACAATGAAAGAAAAACAAAAGAAACTACATTATATTGTTAAATAGAAAACAGAGATAAGCAACTGTTTGTTATGTAGCTGTGTCAGAGATTTAGAAAATCGACAGCTGGAAAATTCACGCTTCTCCAGTGAGGAATACCACTCCCCTAAAAAGAAAATGTAGATGCAAACAAATTACAATAATATATATATATATATATATATATATATATATATATATATATATAAGTGAACGTGTCTGTGTATCTGTCTGTCTGTGTACATTTCCCTACGCAATACTTCTGTTAATTTTCAGTCTACAGACTCGAAATTTGATATACAGGGTACTGAGAATTGTGAAAAATCGGTGTGATCGGTTTTCAGCCATAAATTTGTCGATGAAGGGGTCAAAATTCAACAATTTGACCTTTGAGAACTCTACCAAACTCTTCCGACAATTTTTGGTCTAAACACTTGAAATTTTAGATATAGATTCCTTGGACATGAATCTAACTTAATAACTTTATTTGAGCTCAAAACAATAAATTTTAAGGGGTCATAATAGGGGTCGAAGTTAAAAAAAATTGGCCGCTTTTATTTTTTTCTCAACATAACCTCCAAATACCCGGGAAACACCGAGCACCCATGCTAGTATATATGTAAAAGTGAACGTGTGTGTGTGTGCGTGTGTGTGTCTGTGTGTGTCTATGTGTGTCTATGTGTGTACATTTCCCTACGCAATAACTCTGTCAATTTTAAGTATACAGGGTACTAAAATTTGGGAACATCTTTGTGGTCGGGTTTCGGCCAGAAATTTGGCGATTAAGGTGTTAAAGTTCAACAATTTGACCTTTGAGAACTCTACCAAACTCCTACGGCAATTTTGGGTCTAAACACTTGAATTTTTAGATATAGGTTCCTTGGACATGGATCTAACTTGATTTGAGGCCAAAAGGTTAAGGGGTCATAATAGGGATCAAAATTAAAGCTTTGTGTGTGTGTATGTGTCTGTATATATATGTATATGTGTATATATATACACACATATATACATGTATATAAATATAAATATATATATTTATAATACCGACAAAAACTCTTAAGACAGAAATTTGAATCGTAATTTACATACCTATTTTTTTTAAACAGTCTGTAATAGATTAATTATTGGTGTTATTCATTATCGATATTTGGTTTTTAAATGCCGGCATATTGGTATTGCTGAGGAAACATGGAGCGGCAGGCACTTCCAATAGGAATGAAATTAGTGGAAAGAACCATCAAAGTTGTACATATTACAGCTTTTGGCTAACTATAAAGTGAAGGAGTGGAATTATACTATTAGTCGGATGAAAAGTAATTTCAGATGAGAGTATTTTGTGTAAGTACTTGTAAAACATGCGAGAGGATGCAACAATCAGCCGAGTCAATTGTCACTACATTTTGTTTTATACTTTTATTAGAATGGATAAGTTTTCTGGAGAACTGGAGAAACCTTCACGGTTCAACGTCATTATTACCTTCCGTAATTAAAAATGAACGGATGTACACATATAGATGATTGTAACTTATATGCACCTACGTTAATTTTATTGTTTTTATTTTTATACATACCAAACAAGCTGTTTTTATTTTTAGACATGCCAAAGAAAGTATAATGCTTTTGTAACGTAACGGGCATCTGTAACTTAAGGGTGATATCTCTAAAACACGCTTAATGGAGAGTTCACGGTGATATCTTTGTTTATATTACATTTAATTTTTTACATTTTGGCACGGTCAGAAAAATTGAAAGAAATAAGGGAATTCCAAAAGGTAGTAGTTGAAAAAAAATAAAATATTACTGTAAAATTCTTTCCCGGATCTGAGATTATCTACGGTGTAGGGGCGAGGTTAAGCTGATAGTTGTGTTGTTTCGGTATTTAGCACGTTTTTCGGAGCTCACTCTATTGAATTATTTCTATAACAAGCACAGATACGCAACACTGCGGTGATGAGACTGGAGCTGTGGTTTCGGTAGACAGTGTGGAACCTATTATGAAAGAAGCTCTTTTTTGGGGGGAACTATTATAAAAAAGAAAGATCCATAGTTGCTGCACGATGCCAAACGTGAAAACAAATGCTCCATGCAGTTTTAATGCGTCTGTATATTATTATATTCTTGTCTCGTCTATTGTTTCCTGGATACATTTATAGGTGATAGGTGGGTTCCGAGTGGTATGGAAGAGATCGAATTAGTTGAAATTCGATCTGTTACCTTCGATCGCTTACGAAGGATGCATGGTTAGTCAACCCGGTCGCGCGTGCCAACCAGGCCCTTGCCAAAATCAACTTCATGAATATTAATCAGCTCGTTAGATTTACTTATCCTTCGTTTATACGGCTCAGTCTTTAATCACCAATCATATTATAAAATGGGGTCACTTAAGATCAAAAGCGGACAGTCTGGTACTAATACAATGAAATACTAATCAAAAAGGCAGACAGTGACTAGCGTAAATGGACAAACAACACACACACATACACACACACACACACACACACACACACACACACACACACACACATATATATATATATATATATATATATATATATATATATATATATATATAAGCGAAGTAAGTCACAGATTAAAGATCAAGTGAAATATCCTGATAGATATTATTTGAGGTAATACTTTCAGGGTGATCCTAGCCAAAAAGGTAAAGCTCAATAGTTAAAAATAGAGCAATATACAAGTTTAGTGGTTAAAGCTAAATTCTGAAAATCAAAATATAAACACATATGTATATATATATATATATATATATATATATATATATATATATATAGTTTTTGTTGTTGATTTTTTAAACGATATTAAGGTTTACGTCTCCACCTTGGAGATCCGGTGTTTTCTTAGAAAGTCGTCCATTTTTTATTTGGGCGTATTTTTTATTTATTTATTTTTTTATTTATATATAATTAAAAAAAAAACAGTAATCTACGTACACGCGTGTTTCGGGGCCCAACCCCTCTTCAACGTAGCTTGACTGTTGTTAGGATTCAAACCTCGGATCTTATGTATTTCAGTCCAGCGTCTTAATCCATTTCGCTATGATGCCATAGACAATTTACTGTTTAGTTTCATCGTTTATCTATTTAAGTAGTTTTGGTTGTAGATATTAAAACGCTATTAAGGTTAACGTCCCCACCTTGGAGATCCGATGCTTTCTTAGAAAGTCGTCCATTTTTTATTTGGACGTATTTTTTATTGATTTATTTATATATTTTTTAAAATCTACACGCACACACATACTTTTGACTTTTGCATTTTAAAATATAATTCAGATAATTAGATATATACATAAATAGTTTTATAAAACCAACAGGGCAATGTAGACAGCAGTGTATTCGGGACTGGGTTGTTGCGGGGATACACGTGAAGCCTCCCACCGGTGCACTGCTATGGGTCCCCAACTAGAGCAGGCATTTAATGGATTTGATTGAAAATGGGCGATTTCTATGTTAATAAAAATATAGAAGTGTGAAACATTGGTTAATCACCATTTAGTCCTGGGCAACGTCAGTCTCTCTGTTAGTCTACACACACACACACACACACACACACATACACACACACACACGCACACAGACACACAGACACATACACACACACGCACGTATGGAAATAAAGACGAAACGTTGACGAACACATAACTCGGTTTGTTTCTTTTTATTTCTTTATTTTGTCGGAATACTATTTTCATTATTCTCATCGTATATTTTTTCTTTCTTTCTTTCTTTCTCTCTCTCTCTCTCTCTCTCTCTCTCTCTCTCTCTCTCTGTATATATATATATAAGAGCAAATAATTAATAAAACATGTTAAAAACACTTTGAAAAAGAGTTTAAAACATTTAATCTGAAAAGGAAACACTTTTATTTTATATATATATATATATATATATATATATGTGTGTGTGTGTGTGTGTGTGCGTGTGTGTGTGTGTGTGAGCATGTGTATGTGCATGTGTGTGTGATTAAGTTTATTTTACTTCAGTCGAAGTTCGCAAAAATTAAGGGACCCCTTGCCAGGGACCAACAGTTTATCTCTATATGAGATACATAGATATTCTATTAAATTATCTTTA
This sequence comes from Euprymna scolopes, assembly GCF_053919585.1. Taxonomy (NCBI): domain Eukaryota; kingdom Metazoa; phylum Mollusca; class Cephalopoda; order Sepiida; family Sepiolidae; genus Euprymna; species Euprymna scolopes. Next base: position 56,833,632 of record NC_136501.1, on the reverse strand, counting down.
TCTCTCAACCACTGATGTAGTAAAGAATGTAAGAAGATTAATTTTCCTGTTCTCAATTGACCAGTCTGAATATACAAAGAAGTAGTGTTCGTGTGTGCGCGTCTGTTACAGCTCACACTACTGGACCGATCATAAGTAAACCTTGCATGATGATACTCCCCTACCAAGCGATAGTGCACACCAATGTTTATGGTTAAGGTCAAAATCATAGTTTATGTATATATACTCTCCTACACCCACACGACTGGACCGATCATTACCAAATTTATCCTATTGGATGGAGCACACTATTTTTCAAGATCAAGGTGAAATGTTAATGTCGGGTTTTTCTGTATGTTAGGGTACCTGCGAAGCGAGTACCCAAGCATACAGCATACATAGTTGAATATATCATAGTAAATCTTTCTTGTTTTTCGAATTCTTCTTTATTAGTTAATTTCTTTGTTTCAAGGGGAGATCACTCTCATGGAATATATTCTATTACTTAAGTTACTGTCTTTACATCTTCTTCTTTACCGATATCATACGCTTTGGGTTTTGTTCATTTTTTTTTTCATTTATTTGTTTCTTTCTTTTTCATTTTATTTGTTTTTAATTATATTTATCCAGTTTTTTTTTAATTATACTCTTACGTTCTATCTTCTTGTTCGATTTATGTTAACATTAGTCTTACATAGTCGATTGAGCTATGTTTTTCATTTTTTTTTATTACTCGCTCTACATTTCCGGTTATGTTTTTTTTAGTCTTGTTTAATGCGTGAAATTAAGTATCGATTTCTGTGCAGGCATCCATGAATTATATCGTGTCGTCTGTTTATTAATTTTTCTTCTGATATTAGTATATGGTATGTTTCTAGTATGCAAGGGTTACAACTTTTTGATTTGCTTGGTTTATATTTTTCCCTCTATCTACTATGGGTCATCTTAATTTATATTCAACTTTATTTTTCCTTGATTCTTTAACCCATACTGCTAATATGATTGAGTTTTTCTGTGTTTGACAATTTATCATTATCTTACATTTATTTTCCATTCATTGTTTTATCAAGTTGCGCCCACCAATAGTGGACGGAAAATATTTCGCTTATTATTGAGACCTGACATACTTCAGTGATGTGCATACCCACTAAAACTTCGCTTTGGCCTTCGGGTCACGACTGCCTCGCAGGAGCTAAGGTTACTTTACAAACCGAAGTGGAACGTGCGGTCTATCAACTACACGGGGTTGGGAGGGTCATACTAACCACTTTTGTATTTTTCTTTCTCCGCTCTCGACACAAATAAATTATTGTACCATTATTGTTATCTTTTTTTTTTTTTTTTTTGTTTACGCTTCAATAAAAAAATGTTTTAAACAATTGGGTTCTGGATAGGACGTGCCCCGTAAAGTCGGAGTGAATGCAGTATTATGGTGGAAGAAGATACTAACTAAGAGAAACTTTTGTTTAGTTCTGATGTGACAAGGATGACCAAAGACCACCGTCCCCCCTTTTTGAGTTTGCCTTGTGCCTAAGTTTTTGTGCATGTTAATTTTAAGCCTGATTCAAGGATTTAATATATCAAAGTGTCGTATCTTTTCTTCAGGTGCTTCACTTCAATTTCCTATTCTCTCTCAGTGGATGAGAAATCCTTCACGACTGAGACAATTTAAAATTTTTGTTCCTTTTTTCCACGTTAAAAATCGAACATGGTGTCTAACTCTGTCTCGCTGGAAGGCATTGTAAATAGGGATTGAGAACAAACTCCCAATAATTATAATGGCTTGGGAATGCTGATCAGATGCAGTAAGCCAAGCATAACCTTTATCTAGTTGATTTAACTCTTTGGTGGTTTGTAACATAGTGCGTAGGCTATATGCACATATGGAGCCGTAAGCGAAATGAAGTCACAAGTTAAAAAAAACACACACACACACAAAAAGAAAGAGCATGTTCGAGATGATGATCAAGATAGAGACTAGGATGACGTTCGAGAGCATGTTCGAGAAGACAATCACGTGGGGGCCGTCACAGCAGTTACGACAGTATGAGAAAATAGATATTGTTGTACAAAAAAATGAGTTGAAATTTTTTTATTCTATTCTTTGTTTTCTTCGCGACTGAGGCTACAGTGTGTTGGTTCCCGGAGAACATTGCAGGTTGTCGCATTTATCTTTATTAACTAAGATCTTCGTGATATGTTTTCTTTAGATAGCTGCTGTCTGGTAGCCGGGAAACCTGCGCAAGCCACGTTAATAGTAAGCCTGTTTTTATATCAGTGTTTTCCGTGCTGTAAATCTTCTGAAAGTTGTCTATCATTTATTTTTTTTTTACATGGAGGTCACCACTTATCAAGGCCCGAAATCGACTCGGGGATTATCAATACTATCGATTAATTGATTAATTATTGATTGATTAATAGCATTGAAATATGACAAAAATGATTGTTAACAAAGTAATCTATGAATATAACTTATTTTCAGTTACAAACGTCAAATATGTATTATAACCTGTCAGTTCATCAGCATTTTTCCTTTTTCCAATCAGTTCTAGGGACATTTTCAAAACTATATTTAAAGAAAAGTAGTTACTTTTCGTGTTTTTATTTACCTATATTTCTATAGACATATCTTTTTCTACGTTTTGTTCAATCCGCCTTTTAATTTTTAGGTGGTTGCTTATCTAGCCGCACAGATGAGATGTGAAACAGCGAAACAGTACTGTATGTGGATGACTATAATGCTCCCTATCTTAGGTTTCCAAAACTCTATCGATTTTTGAGCAATTGAATTAAAAGATTGAAAAAATTCAGTATTCCGTCGCTATGTCGCCAGATGCCGGTGTTAAATGAAAGAATAAGCATACCATATTAATGTCGGTTTGGAAGAAGAAAATTAAGATAGTGTAATATTTGTTTCTCTTGTGTGTAATATTTATGTCTATTTTTTTCAGAAAACTACATCAGAGTCGATAAAAAAAGAAATCCTGAAAAATATTTCATTTCAAATAAATTAAAAAAACAATAACCCAGGGCTTTATTTTAGCTGGGTAATTTTTCCTTCTACACCGTTACGTAATTAGTTTCATTTTCATGTTTACTCAGAGACTCATGTGTGTTTACTCCGTTGACCGGCTAAATTCAAATATAAAAATAATTACATTTTGCATTTTATGGCTTTACAAACTTTAATTATTAAGAAAAAGAAAAGTTATATTCTAAATCTTTGCGCTATTTAATAATTCTGTATTTATATAAAAACATTTCTTTGCAAGGCTATTCCTCCGAGAATTATAAAACTTGTGTTTTATACTGTTCCCTATGTAAAACAATAATTACTTCTTTTTTTATATTTATCTTTTTTTCCTAATTTCATTTCTAATTCCTAATTTCCTTTGTTTAATTTCTAACAATATCATAAAATATATTTTTTTCAGATATTTTTCTAAACGAACTATTTCTACACGCAGTTCTTATTCTACAAAATTTGCGGGCCCACCTTCTCCATTAAATACAGCAGAACCTCCTACTTTCCGCCAAGTTATCAAATATAATTATTATATGAAGAATTCTCATCCAACTTTAAATATATTTATTCTTTCAAAATTAATGGCAAATGATATTATAGATATTTGGAAGGCAGTAAATCTCTGTTTGCCCCAATTAACAGAACTGTGGATTGTGCACAAATTGCAGGATACCTGCTTTAAAAAGGTTCAGCAAATAAATAGAAAATATTTATCCACATTTGCCAAAAATGTTATTGTCAAAAAACTTGACAACTTATTTAACATTTCATCTTGTTCGTGTGACCTGCCAATTGAAAATTGTAATGTTAGTCCCCAGAAATTCAGGAAATTGCTTTAAGAAGTCTTCGATTTAATGCTTCTGCCATTTTGCCTGAAAATATTTAGTTTTTCAATGTTAAAATCAGACGAAATGGAAATGAGAGAAGAGGTTATAAAATAATTTTAACAATATAAGTAAGTAAACATTTATTGATACAAAACTGATAAAATTGTTTGCGTCGATTTATACGTCCATTTTAAATTAGTATTTTAATAAAATAAATAAATAAAAGTTGTGTTCATTTGTTCAAGTCAATAAAATAAGTTGATTTCTGCTTTCTTTTTCAGTGGCGAACCAGCAAAAAAGCGTTTAAAAAAATAAACAATAAATTTGGACGCTTTACATTGGTCACATTTGTTAGACCTTTCTCAAAGCGGAGTGACAGAGCCAGCATTGACTGAAGAATTATCAGATCATGAACTTCAGGAATTAATGATGAGCGCCAGAAAGCTAGAGTTACCTGATTTGCCTGGACATTCACATAGTGTCGAAAATGCTGTAAAATTAACATCCGAAGTCTGCCAATTAGTCTATGGACTTGAAGCAAGACATAGACATATAATTGCTAAAGTTTTATGCCATGAAATGAGGCCATTTTTTGCTTCAAAAGGGTATTATAGGGAGAATTTTGACCTTATGTTAGAAAAAGGGCTTTATTTCGTACTTGGCCACTTTTTGTTTTATACAAGCATAGAAAAATTTCTAGACGAAGGTAAACAATTTTTTTTTAGTTTATATAAAACTTTTTCTCCAAATAGAATTAAAACATTTCTATTTTTCATTGATAGTAAAAAGAATTAATTATTTTTGTTAACTGTTACAGTTATAATGCAATAAAATTAAATGCGGTATTTGAAAAAAGTTTCGGGAGGGGGGCCATTTTTTTATTTAATTTTTAGCATATCAGTCATTATATAGTTTATTTACATAAATAAACACACTACTTATTACGATTAAAACTGTAAAATACTAAATAATTTCATATAAATTATCTTCAAAAGATAAGGACTTTTCCGTGTCTCAAAGAAGACAATCTTTCAAATCAAATGCTCATCTAACGGATGATGTTAAAAACCTAGTTTTTTATATTTGTACTCTCCATATGTGTGTCCAACTTTCTCTGCCCTGACATTTTATATATTCCAAAAAAAAGCTGTAAACCGACCTACCCTATTGAGCATATTGGGAAGCGATATAAAAATTACCATTAGCGTATTAAGCGATACTCTTTGTGTAAACAGATTGAGCTGAGGTATTTAGACAATGACAAAACATTGCTAATTCACTGCCCGCATAGCGGCAACCAAATAGCGCAACGGTTAGAAGCTCCGACTGGCTTGAGGTAGTTGCTGGTCTAGCCAAACTGATGAGCTGTGAAACAGCGAAACAATATTGTATGTGGATTATTATATATGTAATATATATATATATATATATATATATATATATATATATATATATATATATATATATATTCACGTCTATACTCCCTTTCAAAAGCGTTGTTAGCAACGATTACATAGCACTTATTAATCCAGTTAATTATTCGCGGTCTGATAGGGTAGAAGTCACGTTCAATGTTCGGCTCAATTCAGCAATCAGACTGTTCAAGTGCGGTTAGGTTACTCTTTACTATAAATAATGGCCGTGTGTCAGTACTTGAGCACACCACATGAGCCAGAAGATGTTCAGCCATTGAAACGTCGATGAAAATCAATGGGTCTACAACGACAAAACCGTAATGAGCAATGCCTGCTGTTTAAAACACTCGAGCAAGTATTAATATCTATATATAATAAGGAATGGATAAAGAGATACAAACTAATAGAGTTGGCTAACAATAATTAAAAAAAATATATACATAGAATTGTACATATCTTTCCTCCTTTTTACTTTCCTTTCGCTCTCATATATACATCGTTACTATTTATATAAATAAACTTATATATATATATATATATATATATATATATATATATGTATGTATAGAGTGACCCCCCCCCAAAAAAAAATAAAGTTAAATGGAGGCCATCTAGAACATATGCTGTAGAACGGAGAAAAAATGGCCAAAGACCCCAGTGTTTTGATGTGAGGTTTTGAATATAATAAACTAGTTATGACCAAAGTTTCATTTCATTCGGACAGAACAGTAAGAAACGGGGACTAATTAGAGTTAGGGCCCGTTTTTTGGGAGGGTCACCCTGTATATATCCATGTATATATATTAATATGTATATATATATATGTATATATATATATATATATATATATATATATATATATATATAAATTGAAAGGAGATTAGAACAATAGTCTAAAGAGCTGAGTGTATTTTAATGTAACAGTGAAATTACTAGTTTAATTAAAATACAGGAAATAGAAAGTGCTCGTTGTGATTTAGATATATAATAAGCTCGATAGTTAAATGTCCTAGAGCTAATTGAATATTAAGTAATGTGATTGATAATTTAAAATTTAAAAATCAAATTATAATTAAATTAAAAATCCGTTTCATAAGAAGGAACAACAACAAAATCAATTATCTGTACGATCGTTTCGGAAAACAATGCTTTTTATTGTGGTATACATCAAGTTACGTACAATAATTACATATAGTTTTTTAATAAGTAAGGTCTCCTCGTCAGCAAATTTTGGAGGGTTTTATTGAATTTAAAAGACACCATAAATAAACCTAGCATTAAAAGTAAGGCAGATGAATCTGAAAAAATTGAAATAAAAGGTCTGGATTTAAAATTTATAAGAAAATTAATATGGGTTAGAGATAGAAATAAGTAGAGAAAAATATAGATTTAAGTTAACATTATAAATTTGCTTTAAAAATATATAGAGATATCTACCTTTTAAGTTTTCGCTTTTTGAAATCAGGACCTATGGTTAAATTACTCATTTAGATGTTTGCTATAACTTTTTATCTTATTGAATGATGAATTTTAAAAGGGGGGACGCTCGTCCAATAGATTATTTCTGTTAGCGTATTTTTTATTTAAAGACGCTACGGTTTATATATAGAATGTTGCTTGTGCAATTACATATTTTAAGGGGAGATAATTGTCATGTTTTCTTTACTTTATTTATTTGAAGGGTGTAAGGGAGATAATTAGTCTAACTTAATTTATTAAAAAAAATTGTAATCTATTTTTACTAATAAGTAATTTTTAATGATTTAAGGTGGTTTATATTTATTAAATTTAAACCAACGTTTATGACTACATGTAAATATAAGCTCCTGTCTTGAATTTAATAGTTTGGTTGTATTTTTTATATCTTCATATTTTAAAATTTTTAGGGTCTCTTTTGTACATAGTGCACAAAATTTATCTCCTGGTTTATATGATTTGCAAGTCTCAATTATTCGCCATTTTAAGTTGAAAGAAATATTGCTGTTTTTTAGTTGCCAAATATAGTTAGATAGAGTAGTTTGGTTTGACAGAGAGTTATTTTTAAAAGAATGTTTGTGCGTTGAAATTTTATGTTTTATTAGGCCAGATGTGGAACCAAAATATATTACCTCTTACTTATTGTGATTATTTTCCGTTAGGTCTGTTGTTGGATTATTATATGGTGGGTTGATTAGTAATTGATCGGTAGATTGGTTTAAGTTGGTGTTATTATTTAATCTGGTAGTTGAGTTATGGCTGTTAATAGGTTCATGTAGATTTGGAGTTTTTGATACTGTGCCGCTATAGATAACATTTTTAATTTTACATGAGCCTTGTAGGGGACATTTATTTTTTCTTCTACAGTTACAGTTCGATGTATTTTGTATAGTTGTATTTTGTAGTTTATTAATTTTCTCATTATTAGAGCTAATTATTTTCTGATGAAGGTTAGGCATAGTAGAGTAAAAGACTTTAATTTTGTGCACTATGTACAAAAGAGACCCTAAAAATTTTAAAATATGAAGATATAAAAAATACAACCAAACTATTAAATTCAAGACAGGAGCTTATATTTACATGTAGTCATAAACGTTGGTTTAAATTTAATAAATATAAACCACCTTAAATCATTAAAAATTACTTATTAGTAAAAATAGATTACAATTTTTTTTAATAAATTAAGTTAGACTAATTATCTCCCTTACACCCTTCAAATAAATAAAGTAAAGAAAACATGACAATTATCTCCCCTTAAAATATGTAATTGCACAAGCAACATTCTATATATAAACCGTAGCGTCTTTAAATAAAAAATACGCTAACGGAAATAATCTATTGCACGAGCGTCCCCCCTTTTAAAATTCATCATTCAATAAGATAAAAAGCTATAGCAAACATCTAAATGAGTAATTTAACCATAGGTCCTGATTTCAAAAAGCGAAAAATTAAAAAGTAAATATCTCTATATATTTTTAAAGCAAATTTATAATGTTAACTTAAATCTATATTTTTCTCTACTTATTTCTATCTCTAACCCATATTAATTTTCTTATAAATTTTAAATCCAGACCTTTTATTTCAATTTTTTCAGATTCATCTGCCTTACTTTTAATGCTAGGTTTATTTATGGTGTCTTTTAAATTCAATAAAACCCTCCAAAATTTGCTGACGAGGAGACCTTACTTATTAAAAAACTATATGTAATTATTGTACGTAACTTGATGTATACCACAATAAAAAGCATTGTTTTCCGAAACGATTGTACAGATAATTGATTTTGTTGTTGTTCCTTCTTATGAAACGGATTTTTAATTTAATTATAATTTGATTTTTAAATTTTAAATTATCAATCACATTAATATATATATATATATATACATATATATATATATATATATATATATATATATATATGGTGGCCCAAACAAAACGGGTCCCAAATCTAATTAGGCCCCGTTTCTTAGTGTTTTGATCGCATGAAATGAAACTTTGGTCATAACTAGTTTATTATATGCAAAGTATCACATCAAAACACTAGGATCTTTGGCCTTTTTTCTCCGTTCTACAGCATATGTTCTTGATGGCCTCCATTTAGCTTTTGTTTTGTTTTTTCGTCACCCTGTGTGTGTATATATATATATATATATATATATATATATATATATATATATATATATATAAGAGAGTGAGAGAGAAATGCATGTTTCATTGAAGAGCACGGACAATTCCTCTTTGTTTTTTAGCAGACTAGTGTTCAAACGTTTTGTTCGAGTGTAAAACGAAATTTGGTGTTGTCGCGAATTTTCGACTTCCAAAAGTCGTCCTCACGCGAGTGATGGATTAAAAATTGTTGGTGAATTTATTGAAAAGACAATTAAAATCGTTTAATATCATTAAAAGTTTTAAGCGTGCCTTCCGCTTCATATTGAGCCTGATTGGGGGTTATTTTTTTCATACGGATTAGTAGGGCTTATAACGGTGGGAGGCGCAGCTAACATTTCAACCATTGAAAATAACTCTAAAATTTGATGCAATATTTATTATAAAAAATTAAAAACAAGTCACATCTATAAATATAAAAGCGAAAATGTATGTATGTGTGTTCGCTTGTTCTGTATGTCTACAAAAGGCTTCTTTCAGAGAAGCGGTCGGTGGCTTCACAACTTTTTAAAACTTTTTATATCATATATAAATCGTAATATCTCACAGTTAACAACGAAGCTCGCCTGTCTATTTAATTTGCTCGATTTCAACATTTTTCGCTCGCTGCATTTGGGTTAGTCTTTTTCCTATAACATCTTGGGGGGGGTAGCGTTCAGCAGTAAATACTATCCCGCAGTTAAACTTTAAAATGGGCACATGCCAAATCCAAGTAATCAAATAAATTCAAACGTGTTGCCGTTAGCATCTCGCGGTGGGGCAATGGTTAACATCGCATTTTTTTTTTACACTTTAATTTACAACTTTGCCTCAACTGTTCGGGTTTGATCCTCATACTTCATTTTTGTAACCCCCCACCCCCACACTAGGAGTTTCCACACACACCTCCAAACACCCGGGCAACACCGGGTACCCCGTCGCTAGTATAATATAAATCTCACCTATCTGTTTAAATGTATGTATTTATGTATGTATGCATACCTAAAACTCTCGACACAGACAACGGTTTTGCACGAGATCGATATTATTTTAGCACTCGACCCTTCGGACGACAAATATCGAACAATTGACCAAAAACATAAATTCCTTCACCCTTAACTAGGTACTTTTCTATAGAGAGAAGTCGTTTTTTTTCGCCTATATTTTATAATGTCGTGCCTATTTTCGATTATTTAGCCTTAATTTAAACCTACATCACTTCCGGTTGATGAAAGGCGCAACAGCAAAGACGTCACGTTTTTTCACCTTATTTTACTCCTTCACGGTACGGGTTCGAACCTGCCTGCTTACTACCACTTTTTTCTCAACACACTTCCAAACACCCGGGCAACGCCGGTCACCCACGCTAGTCTCTAATCTCACCTGTCTGTTTAAATGTATGTACGTATATAGATACGTTTTTATGCCTGCCTTAAACTTTTGACAGACGCGTCAGAATGTGCCAAAACCGGTATTGTTTTAAACTTAGAACTTTCGGATGATAAATATCGAAAAATTGGCCAAAAACATTAATTTCTTCCCCCTTAACTGGACAGTTTTCTACAAGGAGGGGGCGTGTTTTTCGCAGATATTTCCGAATCTCATCCACTCTTTTCTATTGATTGACTAGCCTTAATTTTTACGTTCGTAACTTCCGCTTTTGTGATGGGTGCAACAGCAAAGACGTCACGTTTTTTTCACGTTCTTTTCCTCCTTCGCGGTACGGGTGTCTTACTGTCTGCCTACTACTATTTTTTTTTAAATTTTTGCTCAACACACACTTCCCAACACCAGGGCAACACCGGGCAGTCATGCTAGTTTACTACTTAACAATAATCTATATCCGATGACAGTTTACTCCAAACTAGAAATGCCGCATACGTTTTTAAATGCCCTGTAGGAGAATGTGTCTTTGAAAATAACGCGTACATCGGCATGACTAGAATCAGTATCTTTCGCCGATTAACATGCCACCTATCATCCCCGACTAGCTCAAATTTACCAACACCTTACAGCACATGGCATCCTCCAAACTGAATTTAGGAATATATTAATTAAAACACCGCCATTTTAACCGTATCGCTATGTGATCTGCGCCTCCCAACCATTGAAGCCCTACTAATCAAATAATAAAAATCAACCATCAAACATGCTTAATGCTTCTATTGATGTTATACGATTTTAATCGTCTTTTCAATAAATTCATCAACACAGTTTTGAATTCATCACTCACGTGAGGACGACTTATAAAAGTCGCAAATGTTCGCGACTACATTACACTCGAACAAAATGTTCGAACACTAGCCTGCCAAAAAGAAAAGATGGATTGCAAGAGAAATACACAGGAATTGCCCATGATCTTCAATGTCCGGTTACACACTCGTGTAAACGTGCAGATCTATAAAAACATTGTTACAGACCATGTTGTGCCAATTATACAGAATTCAGGTTTCGGTAGGGCTACCTTAATGCAAGATAATGTCCCATGTCACAAGGTAAAGGTGGCAATGAGTTACCTTAGCGGGCAAGATTTCGAAATTATGGATTGGCCACCGAAAAGTCCTGACTTAAATCCAATAGAACATCTTTGCAAAACCATAGGAGTGAAAGTTATGGAAAGAGGATTTGTGGCTGAAGCTTCAAAAGGAATGGTCTAAAATTAGTATCGAGGATTGTCAAGAACTGATTCGTTCTTGTAGTCTAAGATGTGCAGCTGTCATTGAGAGCAAAGGATCATTTACTAATTATTTATTGTACATGTATTTTTATTGTTTTTTGGCTGTTTACATTGTTTTTCTCAATTTTGTCCCTTGGTTTTGGACATTCAGATTTTGAAAATAAATAAATAAATAATTGTTATAATTCTTTTTCTATACTTTGCAAATGAGTCAAATTTTAGTATGCTATTATGGATGATAACAACTACCAGTTGTCAAAATGTCAGCTTTTCACATTGTTATTTCTAACAAATATTAAGTTTTAAAATTTTGTCCCTTAGTTTTGAAAGAAAAAAAACGGGAGAAAAGATTCTGTCTTGAATCTTTTCTCTCGTTTTCTTTTTTTTCTTTCCCTTCGTTGTGCCAATATTTTAAGCGTTTTATAACGTTAATAAACTTAATTTCAGTTGTCCCCGTACTTTTGGCACACTCAATAGTTCCCCATTAGAGCTCTTTAAACTTTCGACATAATATTATTTTGTAGGTTATCGATTTTCTCCTGATGCGATAATAGCCGAAAGAGCTCTTGAGAAACTTCCGCCTATTTTATTTATAACTGTATATAAATTCTGTATCTCCAAACATTTATATATATATATATATATATATATATATATATATATATATATATATATATATATATATATATATACTAGCTAGGTACCCGTCGTTGACTGGGTTCAAAAACAGCCCACAGAAAATGGACTCTGATTTATGAAAGTATGATAGGTTTGAAAAGGAAGGGTCGTAAATTTGAGTTGAATTTGGGGGTATCAAAACTAAAGCAAAATATGATGAAAGTAAAAATAAAACAGATAAACCCAAAATTTATTATACCATACCTGTTCACACTGAAACGCTTATCACAATATTCTGTGGATCTATATTAAAAAACACATTCTATGGAGGTCAGGTGCGAACGAACACTCCATAATTTTACTATACTATATTTCTTCAAACTGAAACATAATTATCAAAGTATACTTACGCAGATAGATACGAAAAGTCTTTATTAAAATGTGTGCTTATTTCCATTCTATGGATGCCAGGCACGAACGCAGACCCCACAATTTTATTATACCATCCCTATTTAAGTTAAAACATACTTATCAAAGTATTATGTATATCTATATCAAAAACACTTGTAAACGTTTTTTATTTAAAATTTTTAAATTTTTTATTTTCATACTTTGTGGACCAGGCGCGAACGCATACCCCACAATTTTAATGAACCACCGTTCTGCCAGATCAAACATACCAATTCCTGTGTCTCGATACATCTTCTATCATTATATGTAATCAGTTTTTTAAAATAGTCAACCATATAGGAGCCTATTCGTGACTACACACACACACACACACACACATTCAGCTTTATATTATAGATATATACGAGTTGTCTTCATTAAGTTTTTAAACTTTTTGTACAGGGATTACAATTTTTGTAGACTTTTAAAAATTCAGTATACTATTGCTACACATGTTATGAGGTGACTGTCTAATTTTTGTGATTCAAGGTTGAAATGAACAGATACAACAGGAATTGGAATACATCCTATTAAAGCTTGATTGTCACAGCTGAATTTCAAAGATGTGAATTTCACAAATGCAATTTGGGGGTAAAGACATTTTAGAAGGACGATATGCAAAAAAATTATGTTTAAAACTTAAAGGCAATACCAAAGATACGCATGGAATGCTTCAGACTGCTTTTGGACTATTTTGCATAAATCGAGCATCAGTTTTGAAGTGGTATAAGAGATTCAGAGAAGGCAGGGAGTTTGTGAGCGATGATGAGAGGTGTTGGAAGGAAGTTAGAACACCAGAGTTGATTGACTAAATAAAGAATTTCATGGAAAACGACCGCCACGTGTTTAGAGAGACAATGAGTACGCAGTTTGATGTCAGTGTGGATGCGGAAGATGTAGAGGCCAAGGAAACATGCGATTCTAAGCCTGGTAACCTTTCATGGATAAATGCTGTATAAAATAGTATCTGTCATTTCAGCGGAAATCTTTTTGCAGCTTTATAGAACCTAAAAGAGGGATCCCATGAAGCAAGGAACGTGCCCTCAGAAAAGATGTTAACCGTCCCAGTAAAAATTCTCCTTTTACATTATTGTCCGCGTATTGATTGTTATTTATGTTATTACACTGCACACGCACACACACCCACACATACACACACACCTGCAACTAACGTTTTACAGAAGATCACATGTATCGACACGTACATACACTCAACTCTCGAGACACGATGTTGACCGTGATATAAAAATACATGGACGTAAACGACATCCATGAACACGTAAATATATGCACTCGTTATATAGACCGGCTATATAACAGCATAAGGTGACGTTGAAGGCAAGCATATCAGTCTTCTCGGTTGTTGTGAAACCGAGCTCATGGTTGTCAGATAGTAGTGGCATTGTTAATTGTCGACTATTCACCAAACTATTAAAATGAAATATTAAACTAATTCATTATAGAAAAAAAGAGGACAAGGTATGTGTCCATTTTACTGGTGTCCTAACGGACAATAGTATTCACTCCTAAAAAACTGTCCATGTACACGTATGTATTTACTGTTATTTATATGTGTTATCACTGTACACACACACTCGCAATGAATACTATATACAGGTTGACCCACTTAAAAGTAGCCCAGAAAATGTAGTAGAGAGAAGGAACATTTTTTATTGTTTAAATTACTTGTAGCGTTGTTTAATTTAAATGTAGTGTTATAAAAGATGCTGGAACAGCTTTCCGTTGACATCTATGCATTTCTGGGCACGTTTAACAATATTTGCAGATACTGCCTGTAGATCTTCTCTGGTGATTCTTCTGATAGTGTTGGTTAAGTTCTCCTTTAGTTGGTCTAGATTGTGAGAATTATTTGCATAAACTTTTTGTTTCAAAGTCCCCCCCCAAAGATAAAAATAAAATGATGACAATTCCAGCTAAAGTGGTGGCCATAACCCTTCGTTTATTGTTCTTTTTCCCGTAATATCATGAACTTGTGTCAGTGATCTGTGAGACGTGTGGCATGTAGTGGCATCTTTGTGGGAAAAGAATTGCATTTTGACTTGCAGTGACAGTTGGTCGTTAAGAGAATTATTAATCGGGCTACTTTTAAGTGAGCCACTCTGCAGAGCCGACCGACACTCAAACATACATCAAGAGATACGTTTATATACACAGTTATGCATAGATAGTATTATATATAAACACTTTATATGGGTTGGCTATTTAACTCTATCTTTTAGTCTATCTACGTTTGTCTGTCCGTCTCTGCTTTATTCAGTCATCTCCTCCCTTCATATTTCACTCTGTCAGTATACCGCTCTCTGTCACTTTCTATGAATTATCTCCGTCATTTTCTATATTTATTTCCGTATATATATTATTCCTTAATTGGAATTCATTTTGGAGATGAGCATTATATATATTAATTTATTTTTATTTCGGACTATTATTCTCATCTTTATTAGTTGTTGTTTTCATCTTTACTGGTTGTTTTGCTTTTCACGGGGCCCGTGGCGCAGTTGATAGAGACGCTGAATCTCTACGGTTCCATATGGACGTTGTCTGAAGATAGCGGTTTCAATCCTACCCAAAGTGTGCCAGAGGTATACTTGGCCAAAACGTGGTGAGACGGACGACAACAACTACGGATAGCAGTGATTGTTGCCTGTCATTGTTCTATCGTTATTTCCATGGCAGGTGCTCGTCTGAGCTCCATTCTCTGGTCCCCCCTCGCCAATCTTTCTAAAAAAACACCCGACTAGCTGAAACCACCGTCAATAATTTTCCCCACTCCATATCTGTGCCTAAATCAAAACGTAGATACCATGAACAAAGCTTCTTTCTTAGAACTGCACGCCTTTGGAACTCTGTTTCGCTTGCCTGTTTCCCTGTTTCCCTCCCGACTTCAAACTTCAAGTCCAACACAAACAAATTTCTGATGAACCGCCCCCCCCCCCCAAGTAATGACACCTTACCAATTCTCCAATACTATTGCTACACTATCGCTTTGATTACTGTACACACAATAACCCTTATCCCTGAGTGGCAATTGGGCCTTGATAAGTGGTGAACTCCATGTAAAAAAAAAAAAAAATTGCTGAGAATGCAGTTAGAAGATTCGAAGTTCCTATCCGTCGCGGTTCCACCTGACGAAGGCCAGAGGAATAGTTGGCCGAAACGCCGTGAAAAGCAACAACTAATAAAGATGAGAATAATAGTCCGAAATAAAAATGAATTAATATCTATTTCCGTCTCTGTCACTTTCTATGAGTTGTCTCCGTCTATCATTTTCTATATCCCTCCTTTCATCCCATCCTCATGTATATGCCGCTCAGTGTTCTTATTTCTCTATATCTCCACTCGACTATCCATCATTGTATATATCTCCTTCTGATAGACCTCATATCGTTATCTCTCTGTCCACCTCTTAATCAAACTACATCTTTATATATATAAAACTGAGAATGTGTGTGTGTGTGCGTGAGGACAATTCTCAACCTATATACTCTATCTATTTTCGACCTAGAGGCTTGGACTTTGGTATATAGGGTATATATCTAGACATGTGGAAAACGTTTTAAACCATTTTTAACCAGAAAAAAGGGCTGCTAAGGAGTCAAACTTGAAAATTTAGTACCCGGAAGCCGTTGGATTTTTATTTGTTTGCTAACTGTTTCATGACTGCGCATACGCTAATCGTTCACATTATGTTAAGAATAAGAAGGTTTCAAAATACCTCTTGGAGAACGTGTTCAGTTGGCCTAATGGCTATCGTACTTGACTCACTGTCTTTAGGTTTTAGTTTCGATCTCAGATCGAGTATTTTTTTTACTTACAAGACGTGAACTGTTGAGAAAAACATAATAATCGTAATCGTTTCAGCATCTTTCTCCCCTTTTTTTGTATTTTTTTAAAAGAATTACACATTACGTTTAATACCGGGAAACGCCGGATACATCTTCTAGTATCCCTACGTAACTCTCGCTTTGGCAGTCTTCACGTTCACTCAGTCTCCTTCTCTATCGCTCTCCCCTTCTATATCCCTCTCCTTCTCTCTTTTCTTATTTATATGCCTATCTATATTAGTTTCTTTTCTCTTTATTTGCCTTTCCACCTTACACTACTACATCTTTCTCCATCTCTTTCTCTCATTCCCTCTCATCAATATCCTGAACATCGTTTCTCAATTTAACATTATTGCCAGCTTCCCTCGATGCCGTTCCTAACGACTCCCGCCCACTTGATGATCCTGATAGATTATTCCTCGCTTACCCTATCCACCCCACACGTGCACACTCCCTCCCATCCCGCCAACAATCACCGACCCGCTACTCTCATGGAAACCCTTACCTCCTCCACAACCTGTCTTATTCCGCATCGCATTCCCCGTTGTGTAATTCCTTCTCTCGATGGCAAATATCCTAAATAATTAAGCGTACGTGTCGAAATCGCTTTGAAGTCGGCCAAAAACCCGAGATAAGATATTAACTTATGAATTAGTGCGGCCCGAAAGAATGGGCTGCTTTTTCAATTCCGACCATATGAAAACTTCGTCACCTGCCAATTTGCCGCAGTGCTCTCCCGCCAGGATATGATGATCGAGTCGTACGGTTCGATTTCCATCATCAACAAAACTTCCTCATGAATTTGAATATATTTGCCTCACTAGCTTTGGGATGATGACTTACAAAGGATAATTAATCTATATCTGTTTTAATTAGCGAATTTAGTTGTTTGGTTGTTTTATTTTACGGCATATCAACCCTATTCGGGTTATGTAATGCGATATCCAGTAATTTATTTAAAAAAAAAAACATAACACAAAAACAAACAAAAGATAAGCAAAAAAACATAACAAAAAACAAACAAACAAACAAAAACAACAAAAAAAAAAACAAAAACAAACGAACAAAAAACAAAACAAAAACAAACAAACAAACAGAAACAAAGAAACGAACAAAAAACAAAACAAAAACAAACAAACAAACAAACACAAAAAACAAAAACAAACGAACAAAAAACAAAACAAAAACAAACAAAAACAAACAAACGAACAAAAAACAAAACAAAAACAAACAAGTAAACAAAAAACATTTCATGCTTTAAGTTCCTCATATATTCAAATATTTTTCATGGTGTTTTTTTCCGGCATATACATCCTCATCGGGATTTTAAATGCCGTATCCAGTAATTAAGCAGAAAAACAACAAACAAAACTTTTTATGCGTCCTTTATATATTCACAAATTTATTCAGTGTGTATGGCTTGGCTGTTTTGCTTTACGGCATATACATCCTTTTAAAGTTATTTAATGCCGAATTTAGTAAGTTAGGGAAAAAGTGTTTATGCTTCAAATACATTATATCAGTCAATATTTATTCATGGTGTTTGTTTTTGTTGGTTTTTACGACATATCAAGATTTTTTCGGGTTATTTAATGCCGAATTCCAAGTTTTCATCCTTCAAGCTTGTTATATCTTCAACTATTTATTTATTGTGTTTAGTTCAGTAGTTTTGTAGAGGGAAATTAATTGGTTTTAATTTTGAAGAACATGATTGAGTTTTGTAAAGGGTCAATATATCACCATCCACATTTAATACATTTTAGGTCAGGTAGTCAGTAATTTTAGGCAGCCTCCTCTTCTGACATTCATTTAATAAACGGAAGCAAAGAATGTGTACATGATAGAGATTTCTGGTTCCATTAGATTCTAAAGATGACCATAGCATCGTTTCATTCTATAGTTTTTATGGAAATAACTCGAAATAAAGCGAATTGATTTAACGAGATAAATACTACGAAGGCAGTTCCAAAATAAAAGCCTACAATTTTTATTTAACTAAAGAAAAGTTGAAGAGCTACGAAGACGTGAGTGGTACCATTGAAAGTAGCGATCTTTTGTGGCCCTGCATTTATTTTTACATTATCATTGCACTTTTGCCTGAAATTCAGTGAAACTTCTGACATATGACTATATCAGGGGTTGCTTTCTTAGTGTCCCACACCGTCAATTTCTGCAAGAGAGAGATGAAACTTTTAGGTCATGAATGCATAATTTCAGTTAGTTTAGCAATACAATGTGTAATCTCCTCTCGTCCATTCAGATTGAATAAAAGAACGGAATATATATATACTTTATATATACATATTATATATATATATACTTTATATATATACATACTTTATATATAATACGTTAGAGAGATGTATATATATACATACTTTATATATATATATTACTTTTTATATATACTTTACATATATGTATATATACAACTTGTATATATATATATATATATATATATATATATATATATATATATACATACATACATTTCCTCTATCGCCTTCTATTTTGAGTCTAAAATGTCACTTAATGTCACCCGTCCCACTTAAATTGTAGCTTTTTAATATTTTATTTTTATAAATAAAAAAATATATATTTCACTTCTATTTTTGAACCAGATGCCTTTGGTGGCAAATAAACTTTATTACGCCGCGTGACGAGTGATTTTTGGTTTCTAGCCAACCAGTTGTCCCAAACATTAGCATGTTCAGTGTAGCGACTATGTAATGCATATATATATATATATATATATATAAGAAGTAAACAATATTTATCTATATAGATAAAATTACATTATGCATATATATATATATATATATATATATATATATATATATATATATATATATATATATATATATATAGGAATTAAACAAGAATAGAAAATGAAGGTATAAAACTGTACATTAATGTATAAACTGCAGCAAGGGTACACGTTTATTTAGGGGTGTTGGGTAAGTGGGGACTCTTTCTGCCATGATATTTCGGAGCCTAATGCTTCTCATCAGAAGGTGCTAGGTAACCTCGTAGGGATGCGACGTTTAGCTATAGTTTCATTATGAGCGAAATAGATTGCTAAGGCTGATTGAGGGAGGGGCTTAATGTGGTTCCTTTTAGGAGTGTAGCTTGTATCATGTAATGGGTGTATGTATATAGCATATTTGTCATAGTAGGCTTATTGTATGTGGACAGTGTGTGCTTAAATTATCAGGGGGGATATCGGGTAAGGTTAGTTGAAAGAACTTGCTCAATTACACCTACGCGTATATGTGTTGTAAATGTTGAGGGGGTTACATTAAGTAGGGTGTTTTTGTGTTATGTTTGCATATTTTTAAGAGGTGTGTCTTAGATAATAACAATGCTTAAACACCATGTAGGTTGATATGAGTGGCCGTGGAAGGATTAATGTGGAGGGTTCAATTATAGGAGGCTGCATACTTCTACGGTTTTAATAGTGTAAGCTAAATAATAAACAAAAGGTGAAGTGGGGGGTAATAATGCCAAAAGGAGTATGGAGTAGATGAGTGTAGACATATAAGACTTATAGAGTAATAATAGATAATACTATATAATAATATTAGTTTTTAGGGATGCGCACTTATTAAATATAGGAGAGTAAAAATAAAATAAGAGTAAAATGGTGAATGATACAAAATAAACTAGGCAGAACTATAGCAACTGAGCAACTTCTTTCAACCAGCCTATCCCATATCTCCCCCGAGAACTTAAACACACACACTGTCAACATGTGTTAAACCTATGACAAATATGCTATACATATATATATATATATATATATATACATATATATATATATATATATATATATATATAGACGCAACATCCATAACTATGTTACCTATCATCTACTCCACTCTTCAGATGAGAAGCTTTAAGCTTTGAAATTCCATGGCATAAAGTGTCAGACATACACACACAGACACACACACAGACACACACACATACACACACACACACATATATATATATATATATATATATATATATATATATATCGCTTTGAAAATAATATACGAACAAATTGTATAGGTCTCTCTCACCAACAAACTCATCAGGAGTTTATCGTTGGTCAATAAAAAAATGCTGAGAGGTTTATTGGTGAAAGGAAGACCAAGGGTTTATTCGTATATTTTTAAGCGCCGTATTGTTTTTGTACCGCTAAAAAGTTATATATATATATATATATATATATATATATATATATGCATATATATATGTATATATATGCATATATATGTATATATATATATGTATATATATATATATATATATATATATATATATATATATATATATATATATATATATATATATAAAGCCAGAATTTTATTTTCTGTGATATAAGCGAGCGTTGATTAAATTTTAAAATAAAATGTGGGGCCCGTGGCGCTGTTGTAAGGCCGTACCCATTTTGTTAACGATGTCATTACATTTTAACAGACACAACACATTGTAGACACTGTTGCAAAGAAACAAAAGAAAAAGAAAAAAAGCTGAACGCACTTCTGTTTTTTTTTTAACAAAAATCTTTATATCTGGTATTTTCAACAACACATTTTTATTTCTAAACATTTAAACAGTAAATTTATCATTCTCCGGCCGCGTGTGATTTTTCGTCTCTGCTCTGACGCAACCCACGCCTCTCGAACATGCCTCGGATCCCACTTCTCTGAACACTCTTGTCTCGAACAGGTCTTTTCCCGCTCTTTCGTGTCCCAAACACGTCCTAAATCGTGCTTCTCTGAACACCTGCCACACGTCAAACTCCACTGCTCCGAACACATCTCGAACACGCTTGTCCTTTTTATCTCTTCTGTGACGTCACATCGCACACTGGCTCGGTCATTTGCATATGGCTGCTACTACACACCCATCGCCAGTGACTCTGTTACAATGTTGCCACATACAAGAAAGAGCTGTTAAGAGTGTATTTTCCTGCCATTACAAATTACAAAACCGGCTTTGAAATCTAGTGGGTCAAGCCCTTTTCTTCTCTACCCACTTATCCCGACTCTATCTCTGTTCTATTATTATTTTCATGGCAGGTATTCGTTGTAGCTTCTCTCGTATTTATGGTTCACTCAATCTAAAATATTTGCAAAAATAAAAACAAATAAAAAGCACCCGTCTCTTTACAATAGCTGTCAGCAATTTTCCTCTATCTGTGCTTGAAACTAAACAACAATTCCAAGAGCAAAGTTTATTTCCTAGAACTAACCGTCTGTGGAACACAAGCACGGAAGGCTGCTTCCCAACGGACTATAACGTCATCATTTCGAACTTTAAATGTAAGCCAATTTTTGTTGAGCTGCTCTCTTAAATAATCAAATTATACCCGAGTTCTACGATTACTTGTCAACATGGTGTTATCTCATCGGTGACCAGACACCTATTGTCCCTTATCCTTGAGTCGCCTTTGGGTTTTAATAGGCGTTGATATACAAACAAAAAATGTAAAGTTACGCTAATATTGGCCCTTAGAAGGTAATCATCTTCATATTTCTATTGGATAGGATTGTAGGAAGGAAGGTTTTCATTTTAAGATCGATAAAAACAAAATACTTGCCCCTTTTTATTTAAAAACATTAAACCAAGCTATCAATTAAAAAAAAAGAATCAAAAGAAGGTTATTTGATATGAGAGAGGTGCTGATTTATCTTAAATGTAGACTTTTCTTTCTAGCAGTTCCTTCCGGTCCGGTTGTAACTCTACTTCCGGAAGAAGTAACATTGCCGACGGATGACTCTCTAACTAAATTTGACTGCGTGACTGTGGCCGACTGAAAACCTGAGTGTTTCACGTTCGAATCTCCAGTACTTGACTTGTGTCCAACCTCCTTAATATGAAAAATATATATATACTCAAGACTCCTATTAACGTAAATTCACATGGTCATATTTTCTTTCTTTTTTCCCATTAAATTGTTTTTACTTCAAATAGGTAACACATGAATAGGTAAATCCAAATAAATAGCTTAGGGCTAATTTCCTAAGGTATTTTCTTTAAAAATGTTTCATGGCAACCTTCTTTCTAATAAGACAATGTCATTTGGTCCTGGATATGACCTTAAACTATATCCGATGGCGAGGCTCAAGCTTGCGGGCTTTGGGGAGTGTGGTGCCACTCTTTAATTCACATTGCTCCCAGGTCCACTATTACCCGGAGTGGTAATACCTGTTAGGGTCCCAACTATGGGTTAAATAGAAACTAACTTGAAAAAAATATTCTATTAAAAAATGTTCTTCAAAATTAGATAAACTAAAAAGGGTTGATATGCCGTAAAAAAAAAACAAACAACCAACCATTTTGTATTTGATGGAACACTGCAGCGTGTTTTATGGCTATACAGTTCGAAGCTGGAATTGACTCTCAGGATGCTAGCCTGGGCGGGTAATAAGGAGACCTAAGTTTTCCCAGTTACCAGGCCCCCCTCCTTTCGCTATTGCAAACAAAGTACGATGGAAAGTCATCGCAGCTGCAGGAGTTCCCGGATTGGTGTTGCAATGATTCTC
The DNA here is from genome assembly GCF_053919585.1 of Euprymna scolopes. NCBI lineage: Eukaryota > Metazoa > Mollusca > Cephalopoda > Sepiida > Sepiolidae > Euprymna > Euprymna scolopes. The sequence goes on along the minus strand of NC_136501.1, from coordinate 56,810,642 downwards.
TACCCACCTACCTTCAATCCGACTGTTTTTGCTAATGTTTACTCATATAACCATTGCTTTTCCCAAAGCATCCACACGGCATTGAAGCTATTTACCCATAGCTGGTGAAAATTTGTAAATATTTCCATGAAAATAAAAGCGAAATCCTTAAATGATTCTCCCAAAAATGTTTAACAGCACCAATAGTAAGGTTCGCCACGTATTATTACGTTATTTGATCATTACCGGTTTGATTGGGGCGTTATCATTCTGAGTTTGAATCAGCTGTGTTTTTCCCGAAGTGACCTAGGTCACTGAGAACCCGGATACTGTAAATACTAACGTTAAAAAAATAACTGCGCGCGTGTTGAATGCTGATAAAATTTGATTCTCCCATTAAGGAAAACCTACATCTACGCATCTATTTAGCCACATAAAGAAAACTTGTTTTTTCTTCTTTTATATTGATAAGGATCGTGAAATTTGATGCGAGTCTTCAACATCATGAAGAGAAGGAAAAATAAATGGAAAATCTTAAGCATAATTAACGAGAAAGAGAAGGCGAAAAGAAGAAATAGAAAAAGAGTGAAAAGTAAATAAAAAGAAATATAGATCAGTAAGGAATGGAACAATAACAACAACAACAACAACAATAATAATAATAATAATAATAATAATAAAAATAATAATAATAATAATACACATCTTATATCATATATTATTATTTATATATATATATATATATATATATATATATATATATATATATATATATATATATGAAATGAACTCATATTTCCCCCCTGAGTTGGACCTTAACAGGATTAAAAACCAAGACATTTCATGCAAATGTAATATGCACAAACTCCATATGAATATGCTAGGTGTATATGAGGTGTGCTATATGCCTATTACCTCTACACTTGTTCGATAAGCGTACATTCCTATATATTTTCTGTTGAGAGTTCACTGCAAAAATCGGTTAGAATCTATGGAAGTTGTAAAATATTTTCTCTCTATTCAATTCATCCTTTCCCCGCTCCCCATTTACACCGGTGCTTACTAATTCACGAGGAACTACTACATACGCACACCGATTTCGGCTTTAGTAGTTACCTGAAATGCTTCCTATTGGGGAAACGCACTACGCTTATTTTTATGTTGTTAAATTATTTCCTGCAATACTTCACACTACGAAAAATAATTAAAAGTGGATTCTTTCCATTTTATTTTATTTCTTCCCATAAACATACAATACATCATTTCCGGTTTATTTCGTTTCGTTTCGTTCCCCGTTTGTTTTTTATGTTTACATGTTTCCGATTTTTGAGACGCTCGCCATCGTTATTTTCACCTTTTTTTACACAGTTAGATATTACTTTTTCTCTTAAATTAATTCTCCAATCGTGATTATCGCATTTCAAAATGTAAAATATGTAATTTTCACGTAATTCGATTACGACCATTTAATTACCTGATTGATTAAAACTCTTTACCACCGCGGACCAAAATTACTCGATTACAAAATGTAAACAATGCATTTCTACATGACACTATAAACGTACGGGAGACAGAGGAAATGCATCATATTAGTTAATCAACGTCAGTAAAAAAAAACACATTCCTACCATTTTTCTTTTTTTATACATAAAAATAGAATATATCCTTTGCATTCCATTCCGTTTCGTTCCGTTCGATGTTCTTTTTCCCCTGTTTCCATTTTTTCAGATTTTTTTTACAAATTTAACATCGTTACCCCCCCCCAACACTTCCCCGTGTTTTCCAACTTAACCGTGTTTTCATTTTACAGATGTCTTTTCCAAGTTTAACATCGGTACTTTGTTTTTTTTCCCAACAGTTATATATTATTTTTCCGGTCTAAATATTTATAGCATCGCCATCGTTATTTTCACCTTTTTTTACACAGTTAGATATTACTTTTTCTCTTAAATTAATTCTCCAATCGTGATTATCGCATTTCACATTGTAAAATATGAAACTTACTAATATCGGGAGGGGATCTTTCTTAATTCTTCTGGACTTACAACTAACAATTTAATACTTCTTATTATAAGGCATTTTATTAATTCTTATTCTGACGTGGGTACTATTATACTACTACGGATTACGGACCGCGTGGAAATAAAAACGTTGCTAATTAGAAATACATTCTTAATCTTGGGAGGGGATCTTTTTTTAAACCTTCTGCACTTACAACTAGCAATTTAATCATTCTTATTATAAAGCAGTTTAATAATTCTTAATGTGACGGGCGTAGTATTATACTATTATGGATTAGAAAAAAATCCTTCACGACTGAGACAATTTTTACTTTTTGATCCTTTTCTCCACATTAATAAAATGGCCCTGTCCAATGGGGAGGCATGGTAAATAATAATAATAATAATAATAATAATAATAATAATAATAATAATAATAATAATAATAATAATAATAATAATAAAGTGAAATGTTACTTCGAATTTATTTCAGAAAAGAGTCTTTGTTTTGATATAAACGTATAATTCAGTTCGTCTATTGAAATTTAATGAAAATCCTCTAAAAATGAATGCAAAAATAGCTAGACGGGCGACTAGCGAAATTTGTTACTTGGCGAAAAAAAGAGGAACTCTTCTTTATACTTTTTTGGCAAAGACTGGCAGAATGTTTGCGTACGTGGGTATGTGTATACATATATACATGTGCGTACGTTTGTACTAGAAAGGACTGTTTTCACCACCACCCTCGTCCTAACCCTTACCCTCTACTGACCAACGACCTGGCATTTAACTCAAGACTGGAGCCCATAGAGGGAAGGTATTAGTACACTCGTGACAGAAAACTTTTTTAAAGAAACCAACGAAATGTGAGTTTATGTCTTTAAAAAAAAGAAGTTAAATGTTACTTCGAATTTATTTCAGAAAACAGTCTTTGTTTCTATATAAACGTATAATTCAGTTTGTCAATAAAAATTTAATGAAAATCCTCTAAAAATGAATGCAAAAATATCCAGACGGGCGACAGGCGAATTATCTAGTTAAATGTTTGTTCGAATTTTTTACAGAAACCAGACTTTTTACCGATATTGACGTAGAAATTTGCACCGCCTTTGAACGAGGGAATTAAATACTACCAAAGCAGCGGGGAAAATTGCCTTCCTCCTCTTTTCCCATACAACATTCCCAGCGGATAAGCAGTATGGCGCAAGGTAGACCTATCTTCAAACGCCCTCTTTCAGAGCATTACTTTCGACTTTTACCAAGTAGAATACTTACTTAATTTTTCCCCCATATGTATGTGTGGTAGTGCACGATACCTCTTGCATACATGGGAACTTTACACTATTCCTGCATCAGAACCATAGGTAAAACAATTCTGGACTCGGTGTTGCTACAAACACCAAAACATAAAAAATGTCAATTACAAATAATCAAAACATGGGACCCAGAAGAAAGATTTGGGTGTCATGATCGGCAGGTGCTCCTTCGGTAGCCAGCATGGGGGACCCGGTCGTCATCCTGCGAATGTTGGCCAACTTTCTAGTTTCAGAAACTCAAATAACATGACGCTAAACAGGTAAGCATAACCTCTAATTTCAGAGAACAAAATGATACAGAATAAACACAGCACAGCCATGATAACCATCAAAAGAAAAAAAACGAAGAAAAAAATCGACAGCAAAAGAGAATAGACTCGTAATTGAATGCTACTATAGAAGCCATCCTAAATATAGATATGGAGGTTATCGGAAACGAATGAAAGAACTATGGGACCTATCCAGTGACTATACGAGAGATTAAAGAATAGCGGACCTCGCAAGACTGATACTCAAGAAAGGTTGGCCCTCCAAACTAGGACTAACAGAAATTCAGCGAAAAATAAATGATGGAACTGAACAAGAACCATCTCCCAACGGAACCGAACGTAGAGCAACCCCACAAGTTGAAGCCTCACAAATAAAAGAACGAAGTCTACAAAAGTGGAAACCGAGAACAATGAAACAGAACTTACAGAGAATGAAGCAAATGAAATAAATAAAATAATACAGCTGATGAAGGAGGAAAAAACAAAGCTCCCATCGTTAAGGAACTAAGAGCACAAGAAATTAAAAACAGAAAAAGAGAAGGTTAAAAAACTCCTCCCACATATCACATTAAATACAATAACAGACTTAAACAACCTGATTTACGCAAGCACTAAAATGGTAAGTATGAAATTCAAATCAGAAAAACAACCGGGGACAAGCGGACCGATAAAACCTGGATAGGAAATAAGACTAGAAACACAAATAAAGAAACATAAAAAAGAAACCAAAATGATCAACAGGAAGAAAGCAATGTGGAGAAAACGGAATATTGGAAATGTAACTGATAGGGAGAGGCTAAACAAGAAACATGAAGAACTGGACCAAAAAATAAAAGCAAAAGAGGCGAGATTGAGACGATATAGATATAAATCTGAACAATGCAAACAAAACAGAACATTTAAAACTAATGAAAGACAATTCTACAAAAATGTGAACGGAGGAAAAACAAAAACAGAACAACCAAATCCGACAGCAACAAAACTCTACTGGAGTAAAATGTGGGAAGAGTGACGAGATAACAATAGAAATGCCGAATGGCTGAAAGACATGAAAGAAGAGTTACAGCAAATAGAAGAAGGAACAGTGAATGAAATCAGCAAGGAAACCCTAAATAAAACCATAGGAAAAATGGCAAACTGGAGAGCACCAGGGCACGACGGGATACATGCATACTGGTTCAAATAATTCACAACCTTACACGAAAGGCTGGCGCAAAACCTGAGAAGATGTATACAGGGAGCAAGCGCGCCAGACTGGATGACAAAAGGTAGAGTCACACTGCTACAGAAGGATACGGAGGAAGGAACCGTCTCTAGCAACTATAGACCAATCAAGTGCTTACCAACTATGTAGAAGATACTGACAACACAACTGAGGGAACAAATCTACCACTCCGTGAATAACCGTGGACTCATCCCCGAAGCAATTACACAGAGCAAGCCAGAGAGTTAAAAGAGATTTGTATGATGAATAAAATCAAAATAGTGCCGATAATAGTAGAAACTCTGGGAACAATTCCGAAAAACTTCGAAAAAAGAATGTCAGAAATTGGAATCAGAAGAATAACTGCAAAAATACAACGACTAACGATATGAAAACGACTGAAATATTAAGGAAAACCCTTGAATGCGGAAAATAATACAAGAAGACAATATAATGAATAAGCGTTACAGGGAATGAAGAACACCGAAGCTGCATATCTACAAGTGTTACACCCCCATCATGCACCCCCATTGTTTCATCACCGTTTCCCCCAATAAAAAAGGATATCAAAGGGCCGAGAAGGGTCAAGAAGGACTGAAGACCGAGGAGCGAGCGCTAACCAGACCTCGGCTGGACCAACGCAAAGACAACTGGGACCTTAGGGAGGCTTAGTGCCACTCAAATTCCAGTATAAATCAATGGCCACTACTAGCGAGAAATCAATGGTAAGCGGCTGTTGCGATGATGAAAATTCATTTGCAAATGCTATCGAAGGAGTTGGAGAGAGCTGGACGTCTGGAGAGACTTGTTGTCACTCAGCTTCCAGAGAACACCACATGTTTCCAATCAGATCGTTTGTTGACTTGTGTGAAAGCTCCATGTGAGCCAATAATAATAATAATAATAATAATAATAATAATAATAATAGTAATAATAATTATAATAATAATAATAATAATAATAATAATAATAATAATAATAATAATAATAATAATAATAGTAGTACGTAGTACTTGAAAACGAGAATCGCAAACATTACAAATTCTCTCTCCTAACAATAATAAATATATTCAAAATCAAATTAAATTTCCTCAGTGTTTATACGATCCCGAGCAACGCCGGGTTGCCCCGCTAGTAAGTAATAAAAACGAATTATTACTCGAAATAAAGACAAAATATGAATCGATTATTGTAAACCTAAACACTATTAAACAACGCGTTGCCACCTTAAATAAGTAAACTCATATCAAAAGGACAGAATTTAAGTTTAGACACACCATAAAAATATTACCTATGATAATTCATATATCGTTTAGACATATGTTAACTCACACCATAAAAATAGTACCTATAATAATTCATATATAGGTTGTTGTTGTTGTTGTTGTTGCTCGTCCATTGGAACGACGAGGACCATCTGATCATACTCTAGCGTGGAATGGGGTGTGTCATCATCGATGAGTGCGGAGATGGCTGATAAACCCAATCTTTGCTTGAAAAGTTCTACTACAGTGAGAACAGGGAAATGTAGCCGATGTCGGAAACTTCAACTTACTGTCCCTTCTGCGCGTCTCTGCAGCAATTTTTCGGTTACTTTCATATTTGCAGGCACCGTAATAAACAGCGGCCGTCATTTGGCTCTATCTAAAGCTGTCTGCTCCCATGATGACGAATCAACGTTGAAAGCCTTCAGTGATGCATTCAGTGTCTTTAAATCGTTTTCTCTGGCCGCCATGGAAGAGCTTGTCATGTTGGAGCTCAGCAAACAGAAGTTTCTTGGATTGTCTGGCATGCGGCCTACATGACCAGCCCAGCGAAACTGAACCTTCATCAGGATACTCGGATGCTTGAGAGTCCAACACGAGTGAGGATTTCTGTGTCTGGTACCCTTTCTTGCTAGCCTATGCCAAGCAATCTCTTCAGTCTGGTGGTGTGGAAGTGATTTCATTTTTAACGACTCACATCCATAGAGTAAGGTGGGGAGTATGACAGTTTTATAGACTTTGATCTTTGTCATGGAGGTGATGCATCTTCTGTCCCCTATATTCTTGTAAATTTTGCTTTAGCGAATCTGGTGTTGATTTCATCGTCAATGACTACATTGCGGGAGAGCATACCGCAAAGGTATGTGAACTTGTCAACCGCATTGAGTATTTAATACACACACAAACACACACACACACACACATATATATATAAATATATATATATGTATATATATATATATAACATTTGAATAACACCAGACGTAGTGCCATTCTAATTGTGGAGGGTTTACTGTTTATCCTATATTTTAAACATAAACCATTAAAGAAGTAGGTAATTTCACACAAAAAAAAGAAAACTAAAATACACTTCTAATATATATTTCTTCTAAGCTCTAATTGAACGTTTAAAAACATAAATTAGATAAAAGGATGATAAATAAGGGGTGGGACAGAAAACACTCTATCGAGACGTCTTTCAGCCAACACTTTTCAAGATTAACGTCGGCAACATGGGAGGAAAGATCATTTATAACCATGGTCAAAAGACCATAAACTTTTGGCGAGAGTAAAAAAGAATTATGGGGAATAGGAGAAAAGAAAACGAATATCTATGCGTTCCAAATTGTGGGTATATTCTCTTTGTTTACACGGTTGGCGTACATTAATGGATACTGCTTCGAGAATTGTTAAGTGAATTATTGCGCGTGCCCTGTGTAAAATTGAGAAAGTTTCATCAGTGTATCCGCCAGTGCAGATCTGGCACTGTAATAAATGTTCAGTTTAATAAATGTTTACTTTTCTGTTTGTTGTAGACCGGTGCTAGGCGTCACAAATGAAAGAAACGACAAGTAGTGTAAAGTGTATAAAATATATATATTTATCATAAAGAATACAAGAGCAACTAAAGTGGTATGAGAGCAACGTGTTCGTAGCATGCGGTTAAACATGGTATAAATGCCTTCATTTAGTCTCCGAAGTGGTATTCATAGGACTGGTTGATTCCACTTTATTCTCAAATAGAGGTGATGTGTACCCCGCAACGTTTTTATTTGTGTAATTTTCTTCTTTAATGGTTTATGTTTTCAGTATGGGGGAAAATAAAGAGCATAACCTCAACAATTAATAATGGCAATACGCCCAGTGTTATTCAAATAATATATAAAATTATGCACCCATAAAAATCTTATATATATATATATATATATATATATATATATATATATATATATAGAGAGAGAGAGAGAGAGAGAGAGATATGTATATATGTATATATATGTATATATATATATGTATACATATATATGTATATATATGCATATATATATATGTATATATGTATGCATATATGTATATATATGTATATATACATATATATATACATTCATGTGAAATCTTTTTATCATTTTTCTTTTACCTCCTACACCCCTTTCATCACCCTTTTTTAACAAAGTAAGATCTGTGATGTACTTGTAGTTTCATTAAATATTTTTATATGCAAAATCCGATCGCGCATTTTGCTAATTCCTGCCCTCTGATGAGAAGGAGAGTATTTCTTCGAAACTCCGCGGATTAAGGACTATCCACTTATCTTGTGCTTCCTTTTTTAAAATTTTAATATGTTTTTAACTCTTTTTCAAGATGTCGTTTAACATGCTTTATTAATCATTTGTTCTTATATGTATATATATATATATGTATATATTTATATATGTGTATATATATATATATATATATGTATATATATATGTGTGTATATATATGTATATATATATGTATATGTATGTATATATATGTATATGTATGCATATATATGTATATAATATACATATATATATTATACATATATATATATATATATATATATATATATATATATATATATATATATATATATATAGGTTACTAAATAAAACAAAGATAAACTCATTACACATTTACATTTGAACGACTATATTTATTCCAAAAAGAAATAATTGCATCATATCTTTTTAAGTATATAAATGACGTAAAAAATATTCGCTGTTTTTAACTATAGCCATTTTAAATGCAAATGACTTTTTCGTTCTGAAGTAAAACAAATATTAGGTTGAGAAGAAAGTTATTAGGGAATTTTTATTTTTGATGCCAAGTGAATTTAAATTTTAAAATAAGTTTTTGCTATATTACCTTTACTTTAGATACTTTATTACGTAGTGTTTTTCGTTTTGCCTAATCATTTAAATTACAAGCATTTTAGAACATTGTTGCTTTTTTTCAGAACGTTTTAATACCAGATGTGAAAAAACAAAACAAATTCGAACAACTTTCTAATTTAAATTACAACCAAGACCGAAAAGCTGCTGAAACAATTCGCGATATCAATGAAGCGTCCGGCCCAGGAAATGCCCTATTAAACGCATAACATTATGGTAGTTTATAAAATTTCGTGGCGGCGACGGGCATCTTGAAGATGATGAACCTAATGGTCGGCCATCGGATATTGATAACGATCAATTAAGAGCCATAGCCGAAGTCAATGCACGCACACCTCTTCAAGAACTTGTATGTGAATTAGACGTAACATATACGGCGATTTCCAACCACTTGAGAGAAATTGGAAAGAAAAAAGTCTTGATGAAGGGTGCTTTTCGCGTTTAACGACAACCAAAATCAACGCCGTTATAAAGTGCCATCTTCCCTTTTTTACGCTACAAGAAATATACGTCTCTCGGCCGGGTGTTGACTTGCTATTAAAAGTGGGTTCTTTATGACAACAGGCGACGCTCAGCTCAGTGGTTAGACACTTACGGAGCTCCATATTTCAGTAAGCTAGAGTTGCACCAAAAGAGTGTCACGCTAACTATTTGGTAGTCTGGACCGGTTTTTTGAAGGCACGCGAAAGTAGAAATACTGTAAACAGTGAATGAAATGCACCAGAAACTTCGACAACAACACCCAGCATTGGTCAACAGAAAGGGCCCACCTCTCCTCCACGACAATTCCCGACCGCACATTGTTAAACTAACCTTCCAGACGTTGGACGAATTGGACTACGACGGTCTGTCTCATCCGCCATACTCTCTAGACCTCTAACTTACCGACTACCACTTTTTCAAGCATCTCGACAACTTTCTGCGTGAGAAATGCTTCAAAAACTAAGCGATATAAAAAAAACGTTTCTAGCGACTTCATCGCCACCAGAACGCAAGATTTTTTACGTTACTGGCATAAATAAACTTGTTTTGCGTTAGCAAAGTGTGTTGATTCTTATGGTGCTTATTTCGATCAATACATTTTTTGTTTGAGCCTGAGATATGTTCATCTGAATTAAAAAGTTACAAACCGCAAGAACTTTCTTACCAACCTAATACATCATTTTCACAACAGATATACTTTCAAATATTAGGTATGTGTAAAATGAATAGCCGATGCTTAACATGTATAAACATTTAGACCTCTCCCTTTACTTAAAATTCACCAAAAATCAGGACATTTACCAATTTTAATGAAATTTTTAGTATTTATGAAATAATGATCAAGAAATATAATGGACCATTATTTTTATCTGAATCTTATTAGAAATGTATGATTTTGTTAAAAAAAAAAAATAAATAAATAAAAAACACCTTTACTTAATTTACGGTTTTCAGCAGTAAAAAAAAAGTGAATGAATTTATTTTTACTTTTTTATGAAAATAAAGCCTCTATATTGTAACAATAAAAAAAAAGAAAAAATAATTTTACATGAACATTACGAAAAAAGTCCCTAAAAGCCTACTAATGAATTCGATATAACTTGAAGAAAAATTAATTTCCCGAACTACCGATATTATTTTTGAATTAAGTATTGGTGATTAAATATTTTTACACACAGAAAATTATAATTGTAAAAAATATTTCCTCTTTTTTTTTAGATTACAGTTTTAGCGTAATTTTTATAAGTAAGATTCTAAAATTTTCCTTGCTTGAATCAATATGTACAATATTTTAGATAATCTTGAGAAATATATATTTTTTCTTTCATAGAAAAGCAGGAACACAGAAAATAATTGCATAAAAAAATGGTAAAAATTATACAAACGTTCATGAGAGTAATGTACGGATTTAGGGCTGGGGAAAAAGCAAACGAGCACTACCTACCTCCCTCAAACTGTCTTACGTAATTTTCAGACAGTCTTTTGACTTTCTGACATTATGAGCTTCTGTAGAACTCATACTTAATTTGTTTTGTTTGTGCGAAGCTAGAATCTCTCGGTTTTGTCGGTTAATCAAGCTATTTTTGTACAAATAAGGTGCTTTTTTAAAAATTTCATTCACTATCTTAGGACTTTACTAATTATCTTTGAAATATACCCAGAAAACTAATATGCATCTTTCGAGGGATTTCTACAACGAATGTATTTAACTTCAAAGTTTAGCTTCACTAGTCAGTTTCCGAATGTCGCCGTGTAAATAGTTTTCATTATAACTTTTTTTATGAATACAAATGCTTTTTCCTTTTCAGAAATTAACTTTAGGAGCGAGTCTTTCAAATATAAGAAAAAGCTAATCGGAAACATAGAAAAAAATTATGATGACCCGGCTGTCAAAACTATGTCCCCTCTATCAGTTTTCCGCCATTAATTCCCGTACCTATCAAATATTGTACCGGTATTTTATTTTCTTCAATTTAATCATCCTGAGCAAGTTTTAGAATAAGGACGAAACGTTGATGAACATATAACTTGATTTGCTCTTTTTTCATCTGTATATTTTGAAACCACATTACATTCCTACTTGAATAATTATATTTAATTTTGATCATGCAGTACAATAGTATTCTGAGGTCTGCCTTCGCGCTTTACGTCTATGTAAAGAAAATGCGACGTTTTTACTGCATTATATTTTATTTAATTCTAGCAGTTCAGCCCGATTTTGCTCGGGTTCTTTGTACTGTTCATAACTTTATGTGCATGTATATATATATATTAAAAAGTTTAACTTCTGTCCAAGTAACATACATCTAAAATTTCAAGTGTTTAGACTCAAAATTGGCGGAGGAGTTTGGTAGAGTCTGCAAAGGTCAACTCTTTCAACTTTGATCTCTTGGCAGCCCCCCCATAAAAAACTGATTAAAAGGCTAACTCCATGTCTGAATACCCTTTTGTAAAATTTCTAATGTTTAAACCCAACATTGGCTGAATAGTTTGCTAGAGACCACAAAGGTGAAATCTTTTGAACTTTGACCCCTTGGCAGCTGAATTGTCGGCCAAAAACCGATTAAAAAGCTTACCCCATGTCTAAATACACTTTCAAATGTTTAGACCAAAAATTGGCAGAGTAATTTGGTAAAGAGCGCAATAGTCAGTTTTTTTTGAAACTTTGACACCAATTTGTGCCCCTTAACGTTTAGTGTATTGGGAACAAATCAAGATAAAAAGTTGATTCATGTCATAGTAACCTACATCTGAAATTTCAAGTGTTTAAACCGAATATTGCTGGAGGAGTTTGCTAGAGTATTCAAAGGTCACATCGTTGAACTTTGACCTCTTGACAGCCAAATTTCTGGCCGAAAACCGATTAAGAAGATTTTCCCAAATCTCAATACTCCTTATGTCAAATCTGGAGTCTGTAGATTGAAAATTGGAAAGGTCGTTTCGTAGGGAAATGCACACAGACACACACACACACATACACACACACACACACGCACACACACACACGCGCACACACACACACACACTTCCACTTTTATAGATATACTAGCATTTCAGTCCGGCGTTGCCAGGGTGTTTGAAGGTGTATGTTGAGCAAAAAAAAAAAAAAAAAGCGGTCAATTATTTAACTTTGACCCCTATTATGACCCCTTAATATTTATTGTTTGGGACTCAAATCACTTTATTAAGTTAGATCTATGTCCGAGGAACCTATATCTAAAATTTCAAGTGTTTAGACAAAAATTGGCGGAGGAGTTTGGTAGAGTTCTCAAAGGTCAAATCGTTGAACTTTGACTCCCTAGCTGCCAAATTTCTGGCCGAAAATTAATTACATGATTTTCCCAAATCTCAGTACCTGTATATCAAATTTCGAGCCTGTAGACTTAAAATTGACAGAGTTATTGCGTAGGGAAATGTACACAAACACACAGATACACACACAGACACGTTCACCTTTATAGATATACTAGCAGTTCTGCCCGACTTTGCTCGGGCCCTATGTACTGTTCATAAGATTATGTGCATATGTATATATTAAAAAGTGTGAATAGGTAAATGTCTTTCTGTATAATAGTCTTCCTTAATACCATAGAGAAAAGACTGACAGATATTTTCACTTTTATAGATATACTAGCATTTCAGCCCGGCGTTGCCCAGGTGTTTGGAGGTGTATGTTGAGAAAAAAAAAATCAATTTTTTAAAATTTGACCCCTATTATGTCCCCTTAACATTTATTGTATTGGGCTCAAATCAAGTTATTAAGTTAGATCCATGTCCAAGGAACCTATATCTAAAATTTCAAGTGTTTAGACTAAAAATTGGCGGAGTAGTTTGGTAGAGTTCTCAAAGGTCAAATCGTTGAACTTTAACCCCTTAACAGCCAAATTTTTGGGCGACAACCGATCACAAAATTTTTCCCAAATCTCAGTACCCTGTATATGAGTTATTGCGTAGGGAAATGCACACACACACACACACACACACACACACACACACACACACACACACACACACACACACGCGCGCGCGCGCGCGCAGACACGTTCACTTCTATAGATATAAAAATAGATAGATTTTTAGTTAAAATTATTGAAAAAAAATTAGGCATAGTAATTGGAAGTTCAAGTTTGGAGCAGAAGTGTTCATGGGTTTGCATTAATTCTTGGCAAGGGCTTTGTATGCTTTGCGAGGATTCTACATCAATTAACCAACAATTATTTCAATAAATGTATGACTTTTTCATGCAACCCATACGAAGTGAATTATTGAGCCCCAACCAAAATGTGTATATTCTAAAAATAAATATCGCAAATGGTATAAGAGCTGATTGTAAAAGAGTATAGATTTTTTTTTTCAATTCCGGACAATGCCGAGTCTCCTTGATAGTTGCATGTAAAATTGATGAGAAAGCGTGAAAAATAATCTCATAAGGAATACTAAGAAAGAGAGACAAAAGAAAGGGAAATATAGGAAAAATAATAAAGTATGAACTTGAGATTTTTTAGGAGAGCTTGAAATAGAAAATGGCAAAAATGAGATAAAACGTCGAAATTTCGTTGATCGTATATTTTTACTTATTTATTCTTGTCATTAAACTGTTTATGATCGCGTTTTTTATTGTTTATTATTATTAGTTTTATTTCTTTTCGCAACTTTATCAGCCTTTCGCAGTTCGTCCCATAACTTCCACTAGCGTCGAGTTGAAAAAAAAAAAAACGACTGCGTGTACAGTGAGGTCTTTGTCTGAGGGAGAACTTGTGTTCTCGTGAGATAGCGCTTTATCCGGTCGACGCACACCAAACAAAGTCGGGTTAAACCACATTGACGGGATGTAATGTGTGTGTGTGTGTGTGTGTGTGTTCAATTAAATAGAAGATTTCTATTCAATTTTCATGGGTGGGCAGAAGAGTGAGCAGTTGATCTATCAGGGAGGTGGAATGGAATAAGGCTTCACTTTGTTTCATTAAGAAATTATATATTTTACAGGGTATAATTATGAAGGCAAAAATAAAATGAAAGGAGAAATGGAAAAAGAAAAACAATAATGAAAATAAAGACGAGAAATGGCATGTGGAAACGAAGAAGAAGAAGAAGAAGAAGAAGAAGAAGAAGATAAAGAAGAAGATAAAGAAGAAGGAGAACAAGAGCAATATCAACATGTGAGATGAAAAAGACGAAATAATAATAATAATAATAATAATAATAATAAGAAGAAGAAGAAGAAGAAGAAGAAGAAGAAGAAGAAGAAAAGAAAATATACAAATAAAAAAGGAATAACCAAAAAAAAGAAACGACATGGTGGGGAAAAGAATTAGAAGAAAAAAGAAGTTGGACAAAATAATGATAGAAAAGGGTGAGAGAGGGAAGAAGAAAATGAAGTAGTAGAAGAAGAAGGGGAGGAAGAAATAGAAATAGTAAACCTACAAGTCAAAAAGAGCTGATGTCGACTTTTTCTAAATATCCACTAGAGCCCTGTTTGTTAGATAGCCGTGACACTAAAAAATTTCGGCAATTTATAAAGATCACGGTGATGGCGGAACACATCTAAACATTACAATTAGTTCTATGTTGTTACTTTTGCTATATATTACTGAATGAAGAATCATTTCCATTTAAACTCCAGTTAATATTATGCATCTAAAATTATGAAAAGTATGCTAGAAAAATATCAACATCATCTTAATAAGCCGAAACAATCCAAAATGGCCACCGAATTTTACCTTATGTCGTGTTTACGCAATTAAGTTTTATTCCTCCAAGTTAAATTGACAAGACGATCGAAAACTATTAGACAACACGGTCACTCATCAAACGGGAAGTGAAACAGCGACGACTCAGAGAATAAAAAGACCCGAAACTTAGTAAAAACTGTTTTTCTTAATTTTAGATGCATACTACTAACTGGATTTTAAACGGAAATGGTTCCTCATTTAGTAATATATTAACAGTTGCGAAATCGTAAAATACGCTCAAATATTATATTTTAATGAATACAGAAATCGAGACATGTGCATGCGAGTATAATTTTTTTTTCTTGTAAATAAAAAAGAAAAAGTACTCGAGCTGAGATGGAAACCATTAGACCAGTATGACACGATCTTTCAACATGCCTGAGTACCATATATACCAGATTTCAAGTCTGTAGATCGAAAATACGTAGTGTATATAGGTCGTGAAGTGTTCTCTCTCACACCTACATTCTCACTTTTATAGACATGCTAGCATTTCAGCCCGACGTTGCCCGGGTGTTTGGATGTGTATGTTGAGCAAAAAAAAAAAAAAAAAGTGGAAGTAGGAAGGCAGGCTCGAACCCGTACCGCAAAGGAGGAAAAGAACGGGGTAAAACCTAACGTTTATACTGCTACGACCACCGCCAAACCAGAACCGACATTTTAAAAAATTAAGTCTAGACAATCTGAAGGAGAAGATAACTTTCAAAAATATCAGCGAAAAAAGTGACCCCCCCCATGTAGAAACGTGCCTAGCTGAAGGGGAAGATATTAATGTTTTTTAGTCAATATTTCGATATTTGTCGTATGAAAGGTCGAACTTTAAAACGATACTGATCTTGGTAAAATCCGTCGCCTCTATTGAAAGTTTAAGTCAGACATGAAAAACAGACATACATATATACATACATACATACATACATTTATATATTGGAAACTAAAAATTTTCGACCTAAACTGATTAAAACGCTTGCCCTATCTCTGAATACCCTTTATGTAAAATTTCAAATATTTAGACCAGAAATTGTCTGAGTAATTTGGAAGAGACCACAGAAGTCAATTTTTCTTAATTTTGACCACTATTATGGCCCCTTAAAATTTATTGTTTTGGACTCAAATCAAATTATTAAGTTAGAGCCATGTCCAAGGAACCTAAATCTAAAATTCCAAGTGCGTAGACCCAAAATTGTCGGAGAACTTTGGTAGAGTTCTCAAAGGTCAAATCGTTGTACTTTGACCCCTTAATCGCCAAATTCCTGGCCAAAAAACCAATCACATCGATTTTCCCAAATCTCAGTACCCTGTATATCAAATTTCGAGTCTGTAGACTAAAAATTGACAGAGTTCTTGCGTAGGGAAATGTACACAGACACACACACAGACACGTTCACTTTTATATATAGACATATAGATAACGAAAACAACAACATAAAACTACTTTTATTCTTTTTCTCGCGTTGTCTTTGAATACATATTTTGTTTATAATATTGTTATTTTCACTTTGAACAAAAGGCTGGCATATGTTTATGAGATAGGGAGCGCTAGCAATTTATTCTAGAAGCCATGGAGGTGTAAGCTGTCTATTCTAGAAGCCAAGGGGTCGCTAACCTTTAAAAGAAGTTTGGGAAACCCTGCTCTAAGTTAAATAGACGAGGCGATATTGGACAACACATCCACTCATAAAACGGAGAATTTATGATTCAGAATATAATAAGTGAAACATACATGGTGCCCCGTGAGTGCACAGTGAACGAGGCATAAAAAATGACTAAGTTCAGCATTTGCCCCCACCCCGCCGATTTAGTCCCTAAAATCCCCAGGAGACATAACACCCTGGCGGACATGAACAAACGGTGCAGTTTTAGGCCTTGATATATGTAAATTTGAGCCCTGCACCATGCAAAAAAAGAAATTACTAAGTCCATCATTCCCCCCCACATTTAGCCCCAAAAGTCCCCAAAGCATATTTAAACTTGAGTTCAGCACCATGCAAAACTGCTAAATAGAACACAGGAAATTTGGGACAAATATGGTAGAATGGTCCCAAAAATATAGTGTTTTTATTAGCCCTGAAAGAGCTCCTGGGGCACACTCAAGAGTTATCGTGAAGTATAGATAAACAAAATTATATAGAAATCAGTTATTTACAACTTTTTAGAAAGTTTTATAAAAATCCAAGGCATCAATATTTTTAATAAGCACAAAAGTGTCAACTTTAGCTATTTAAAACCGAAAGGCTCACCTAGGGGCAGAGTTTTCATGTTCAATGTTTGTGCAAAATTAAAAAAAAAAAAAAATCCAAAGTGTAGTTCTTGAAAAAAGAGCGGTCAGACGAACGGACAAAGGTGAATTTACAGGGCCACCCTTCTTTTGTCGAGGGACCAAAACGGACTACATATCAAAACTCTTCATACAAAGATATTTGATTTTATTTAGATTTTATTTAGTTTATTACTCGCATGTTGGAAAAAAATAAAAAAATAAAATAAATTAAACAACAAAAAAAAAACCTAACATGAGCAACAGTTGAAAAAGTTTGTTAGGAAATGGAACGGGCCATTATATTTACACAGGAAAAGCATAAATATACGCACGGGAATAATACAGAAGTAAAGAAACGGATGATATTTTGTATCGAATATTTGCATGCGTGTTTTGATTTTCGAACTCGCACAACGATGAAAGGAATACACAGCGAAGTCAAACAAGAAAGATGGCGACACCTCGTAGCGCTAATCATGTGCACGCGTGCCGGGACATAATATGAAGTCACTAAGGGTTTTTCTTATTCATAAGCTGCCGGGAAACTGTCAAAGAATATTTAAATGAAACAGGAACCACTTCCTAAACTAAACTCTGAAATCGTCACGATGCGCCCGTCTCACAAAAAGACAACAAAAGAAATCTAATGGCGGTATATTAATCGAACCGTCGGAATGTACTATGTCTGAGGGGTTAATGTCGAACATTTTTTTTTTATAATATTTTGCTACAGAGTCGCGTAATTGTTTCATTGGATTCTTTATTTCTACATCAAAACACCGCGAAGACTGCGTCTTAGAAATTCCGGCCTTTTCCTCCTTCCAATTTGCTGAAATAGTCTTTCAGCTTTAATTGCTGCGTTCAGCTTGACGGGCCATATTTCAGACTCCACTTCTCTTGTGCTAGGCCTTAAACAGATGAAAGAAGTAATTATTTGGGTTGGATTTTAATCTTGGCAATGCACTGACACACACAAATAAATACACGTAAACATGCACCCCTCACACACACAAACATATATATATATATATATATATATATATATATATATATATATATATATATATATATATCGATGTCTCCGTTCAGTCTCGAAAGACAAAGGATACCCTCTGTAGAGGCAGATGCGCGTGTAATTGTGAGGCAATGGTTGCGCAATCCCTAACCACACATTTCCTGCCTCGGCACTGTTTGGGTCCAGTGGCAAGGAGAAGTCCAGGACGACTGGAAACAATGCCGAGATAAGCGGAGAGCACATACAGCACCTAGAAGTCTCAGCAAATAGTCACCCATTTAGTACTGACCAGGTTCAACCTTGCTTAATTTCGGTGATTCAGCGAGAACCGATGTGTCAACGTGATTATGCTATATATATATATATATATATATATATATATATATATATATATATATATATATATAGTAAGTTATAAAATATATATGGAAATTAAGCTACACAGAATATTCCGCGTTTCATCCACACTAGAATTCATCAGGCATGGATGAAATGCGGAAATTTCTGTGTAACTTAATTGGCATATATATTTTATAACTTATTACCTAGCTCTATCTACGTATTGAACACTGTTGAAGTAAATACTTAATGTTTACGTATAAATCTATACTTTCGTATATTAACTTATGTGATTAAATTAAGTAACCATATATATATAATAGACTACCCGTGTCCCGTTGGGTCAGTATGTTATATTAACTATGGAATTAATGTATGAGCGTGACACTTGTGACGTAAAGAAAATAGTTTTTTTGACATAACAGAAACATTTCTATGAAAGTATATTAAAAATGAAAAAAGAATATAAATAGATTTCTATGAGTCGTTCTGTTTATAATTGTTTATTTAAAAAAAAAAACCCAAAAAACTTACAGGCATTAAATTATAAGTGGTTTGCCATACTTATAGGTAACTCTGCACTATTCAAATTTTGATATATCGTTTAATTTAAACGCGAAAAAAATACAATTGGGCCGCTGAAAACGTACACAGTAAAACAATACGTTGTAAAATGCTCTTATGGTTGTCAAAGGTTAAAGTAGATTTATTTGTAATAAAATTGCGTTAAAATAACTTAAACGTAATATGGAAATGAACGATGTAAAACAATGGGAAAGTATTAACAATTATTTAGATAATTTAAACGCGAAAAAAAAAAACAATTGGGACGCTGAAAACGTACTCAGTAAAACAATACGTTGTCAACAGGTCAAAGTTGATTTACTTGTAAGAAAATTGCGACAGTATACTTGTAATACAGAATAGTTGCAAAACATCATCACTCTTCCAATATTAAATAATAATTTCGAAATAACAACGTTAATATTTCAGTGCGCAGGTCAAAATCTGCGAAAGAAGCGATTTTTGTTTATTTGTTTACGTTATGGGTTAATGTTTATGCGCGCATGCGCAACCGGATGTCGTAAACAGGAAAGTGGGTTACATCATTCGTTACAAGGTCATTAGAGTTTTATAATTATATATATGTGTGTGTGCGTGTGTGTCTGTCTGTCTATATCTTCCGTAGATATCTGTAATTGTAAGAATGTAAATATATAAAATTTAAAATACTTGTACTAATATGTTAAACTATCAGAGAGACCCGACGTTGCGCGGGATTGAATGATAACCAATCAATGTTTCACGCTTCCATATTTTATTGTCATCAAAATTAGTAAAATCGCCCATTCTTAAATCAAATAGCTGCTCTTGTTGGGCTCCCATCGCGATGTACCAGGAGGAGGTTTCACATGTCCCCGCATACTGACTTAACCTACAATACATTGTAATATACATTGCACTGCATAAACTTACTGTTGATGTTATGAAATAATAATATATATATAATGCCTTGAATTAAAGTTCAAAATAAAAAAAGTCAAGTATAATAATGCTTCACTTGGGCTCTGAACAGACACATTCATTTCAAACATGTCTCTATCATATAAAAGAACTTACTATTGATTGAATATGTTAAACCTTTCGGTCTGTGCGGTTATAAAACTTGTCAAATTAACTTGTTATGTTAAACTGTATAAGGTGTTAACTTTAGTGAAAATCGCCCGTTTTTCTTTCATCGGATTTTTTACTTATCGAAGCCATTCCGATACACAACCTATCTAAAAATACTACTAGGTACATAAAGTACATTTGTGTGAAATTTGAAAATATTGGCTTAGACGTTTTCGAGTCCATACGGAACGGATCCATACACAGACAGACACAGTTCCTTCTTATATATATATATATATATATATATATATATATATATATATATATATATATATATATATATATATATATATATATATATATATAAGGGGAGGCAAAAATGAGAGATTTTTTTGAAATTGAAAAACTATTGCAGGGTTAGGACAAAATAATTTGCACACAGTGTCGGAAAGAGGGAGGGCAGAAAAAGTTTGGAACAACCAGCATATTTATCACTCTAGAGGGCCTCGCAGACATTCCTGATACGACGCCAGAAAGACCTGTGTCTTGCTAAAACCATGGAACAATATTTTGATAATTTTTAAGGTTTTATGGGTTTAAAACACTTAATAATTGATGTAACAAGGTGTTTCCATTATTTTGTCCAACCGCTGTAATAGTAATTTCAAAAACACGCTATCTTTGCCCAACCCTATATATATATATATATATATATATATATATATATATATATATATATATATATATATATAAGCCTTGACTGGCATTTGCGCAGTCGGATCTCCATCCTGGCTCGAGGCAGTTATCTATCTAGCCGCACTGATGAGCTGTGAAACAACGAAACAGTACTGTATGTTGATTACTATATACGAGGGGCATGCAATAAATAATGCCGCTGACCCACTACCCTTCGCAGTAGAGCAACGAAACTTGGTACAGTTATTAGCCTTTCTCTACATAGGAACCACCCTGATTTATGCATTTCTCCCATCATTTGATGCAGCTCTGGATACCGTTTTTGTAGAACACCCCAGGTTGATCCTCCAACCACGATGTGACTTCAGAAATCAAGGCTACATCATCTGGGAAACGCTTTCCTTTTAAAAACAACTTTATAGCTGGGAAGAGGTGAAAGTCAGAAGGTGCAAGGTCAGGAAGGCAGGGAGGATGGGGAGAATTTCATAACTACACGCCCGTGCTTCTGATCTGGCGACATGCGAGTTGTGGACCGGAGCGTTGTCCTGCAGGAGGAGAGTACCTTTGCTGATCTTGCCCTGCCTCTTGATTTTGATAGCTTCCCTTGATTTCCTCAAAAGTGAAGCATAATAGGCTCCTGTAATTGTTGTACCCTTTTCCAGGAAATCTGTCATCGCTACTCCGTCCTCGTCCCAGAAGACTGTGAGCATGACCTTGCTAGTGGAGGGCTGCACCCTTGCCTTCTTTGGCGGTGGTGAGTCCAAGTGTTTCCACTGCATTGATTGGGCTTGGTCTCTGGATCATAGTGATGGACCGAGGTTTCATCCTGTGTAATCAGTCTTTTGAAAAACTTCGACTCATCTTCTTAGCACATCTCCAAATTCATCCTCGAGCACTCGACGCGTTCTCGCTTCTGGAATGGTGTGAGCAACCTGGGAATTCATCTGGCAGACAGCTTATGCATATGCAAATGATCATGAATGATAGTTTCCACAGACCCTGTACTAATCTTGACATCTTGGGCTATTTGACGAATAGTAATGCGCCGATCTTCCAAAATGGCAGCCTCAACTTGACGGACAGATGCCTCATCAATGGCAGAAGGGGGCAACCAGGACTGGGAGCTGTTTCCACAGACTTCTGGTCATGTTTGAATTCACAATGCCAGCGTTTTATAACGTCATATGATGGGGCATTATCACCATGAGGTTCTTTCATACATCAAAAGTCTCCTGTGGTGTGCGTCCTTTCAAATACAAAAAACCGGATCACTGTTCGACATCCAACAGGCTCCATTTCACATCTGATCAGAAAACTAGAAGTGGGTCACGGGCATCACTTATTGCACGTTCTTCGTATATATATGTATATATACACGCATATATATATGTATATATATACACATATATATATGCATATATACACGCATATATATGTATATATACACATATATATGTATATATACACATATATATATGTATATATACACATATATATGTGTATATATACATATATATATGTATGTATATACACACAAATATATATGTATATATACACACAAACATATATGTACATATATATATATACACACACAATCGTAAGCACACAATCAAATATACATTCATATCATGATATATATATATATATATATATATATATATATATATATATAATTGAAATACGGAAATATTTGAATATATGGTTAAGTGGCAGTTTTAGTCATTTTAGAACTGCATTAAAGCTTCACCGCTCATGCATTTTTCGACCAAATTTCAAACAATTATTAAAGTGTACAGATCACCTTCTCAACTATATTGTAAAAAAATTCATTTTTCGTTCAGAAAAACAAAATTTATGATGAATTTTCTTGTGTTCAAAATCGTAAAAAATATGAGGTGAACAACGTTTTTATATATGATTTCCATAGCAACAAAGTCGCTTCAGCGACTACTGTTGCTACTAATTCACTTGTGAAAGCCTGAAAGGGTGATAATAGGGGGATTTTATTGAAAGCGGGTGAGTGCCGTACATTGTTATTTCCTATGTGTTTATGGGGGCTAAAAAAATAAGACTGAAATTAAACAAAGAACAAGTGAATTTATTGGAAGCTTGGAAAAATTATGGATTACAATAGAAAAATGCGATCATGAAAAGTAATATTGTTAAGCCTAAACATGGAAAAGTAAAGGATTAGTAGTTAAAACTAGAAAAGAAAAGGATAATATATTCTAGTAAAAATTATAATAAATTTATAACTTAAAATGTTGCAGAATAAATAATTTTTTGCAATTCAATTTATAACATTATATAATCAATTCTTAATGCTGCAATATATATATATATATATATATATATATATATATATATATATATATATAATGATATGAATGTATATTTGAGTGTGTGCTTGCGATTGTACTTGTATAGGAATCGAGTATCTACATTATTTCTGTTCGGACGGGCATTGGTTTTCTCATTTGTTCTGAGGGAAAATCAAACTAAAGAATAAAGGTGCTGACATCTATTCATGACTCTATTATCCTTAAAACACGATCACTTGAGTTATTTGCAAATAATTGCAAATCTACTTGAACGAGAAACCTCTTTTAATAGATTGAAACCGGCACTTACTTTTCAAACGAAAACGTGACGAAAAAACATTGCATGCATGTGTGTGTGTGTGTGTGTGTGTGTGTGTGTCTGTGTACTTTCACTACGTCTGTCAATCTCCCTCTTTCTCTTTCTCCCTTTCGCTCTTCTTACTCTTTCTTTCTCTCTCTCTCCTTCTCTATCTCTCTCTCTGTACATATATATATATATATATATATATATAGATATAGATAGATAGATAGATAGATATATAGATATATAAGCCACTTTGTGTGTATATGAGTTCCTTCCTCATAGGTTCTGAAACGGTTGAGCCTGTCTTTTTAAAATTTCTATACAAAGCTAATTTATATGTGGAGCAGCGGTCTTAGATATGTTTTGTACAAAAATTCATCCGAGACGTACCGAAAATCGAAAACATTCGATCTTAAAAATAGCTTTTCTCTCTTATAGATAACAAAATAATTTTTACAGGCGAATATTTTACGTTACACGGTCCAAGGAATATAAAAAAAAAATCAGTAAATCATTTCGTCTTAAAAATAAAAAAAATAAAAATTGTTATACTCTAGCGATATAGTTTAGTTGTAAAGCATCCGACTACAAATCGTGTGATCCTCTGTTCAATCTCGGGCGTACCTTACCATTTTATTTTCATTATTTCTTATTAATGAGTTCAATTTACGATTTATTTATAATCGGCGGAAATCATTTCTTTTTTATATTCTAAATGTAAACATTAATCAGAAGTGACTTTTGGAAGGCATTCATCGTCAATCCCAGATATCAGATGACGTGACATTGTAAATAACAGTGAAGGATTTTGGTGAACGACATTATCATTATCGTTATTTTTTTTATGCGAATTATTTTTTTTACCCAATTGTATAATTATTATGTATAATTTTCTCGTTTTTTTCAACTTCCCCTCTCTACGTTTTTATCCATTTCTTCTCCCTCAACACACACACACACACACACACACACACACACACACACACACACACACACACACACACACACACACACACACACAACACATATATATATATATATAGTTGTAAATATATATATATATATATATATATATATATGTCAGGTCATGTTATATGCTACTGGTACCATGTAAACCAGTACTATCTGCTTCATGGTCGGGTCACCAGCGACTAAACTGGTTCCCCCACTAGACTTGTTTGGTGAGGAGGGTGGCTAGTCTCCCTGAAGAGGGTGGCTAGTCGCGCTGAAGGATTAAAAACAAGACCTTCCAAAGGGCGAATGAACGCTTTTTCGGGGTCAACGGCCAACTAGCACCGTGTGTGTTTGTGTGTATGTATTTGTGTGTTGGGGTTGAAGGAAGCTCCCTTAAGCCGTGGTGAAGGCAACCTTTCTAGGAGAAGCAACTCTCTGATTAAAAAAAACCATAAAGCGGAAGACCAGTACCCTCATTAAAATGGTCTGCAGTTTAACTTGTTGCTGGCTATCTTTCTCTTGCTTGTTGCTGGATCTCAATATTTTGAACCGAGAAGGAGACTTAGCTGTCGTACAAAGCTATTAAAATGGCCCTGCGGTGATGGAAGTCATTTTTGGGCTCATGGACTTTAAGTGTCTGATAGAGTGGCACTCGTCTGACAAGACGTTGCAATCAAGGAAGGAATGCTGCTGCCATATCTGGGCAGGAACTGCTAAAAACTGCCTATCCTGGCTTGACAGAGTACAACCTCTCTCCCACAGAAGAGATGTTGTGAGCCTATCCTTGTTTTATCGTTATTTCCATGGCAGGTGCTCGTCTGAACTCCAATCTCTGGTCGCTCCTCGCCAATCTCTCACGAAAAACACCCGTCTAGCTGAATCCACTGTGAAAAATTTCCCCCACTCTTTATCTGTGCCTAAATCAAAACGTGGATGCCATGAACAAAGTTTCTTTCTTAGAACTGCACGCCTGTGGAACTCTGTTCCGTCTGCCTGCTTCCCACCTGACTGCAACTTGGATGTGTTCAAGTCCAACGTTAACAAATTCCTAATGAACCGCCCCCTTAAGTAACCACTTCATCAAATCTCCACACTAACGTAATGTACTCGCAATAATCCTTATCCCTGAGTGGCTTCCGGGCCTTGATAAGTGGTGACGACTGTGTAAAAGATAATTACGCGCAATAATTCATTGAAACAAACAATCTAATAAGAAACCATAAAAATGAATAGCTAAATAATGAACGCCCGTTTTTTCAAAGAAATATGCTAATTAGTTCACCTTCGTTAAATCGCTCGCATATGAATAACTGAATATATTAAGAAGTCCGTTTTAAAACTTTTCAAATAAAAAATAAGGTTTTTAAGATTAATGTCAGAGCGCGAATAAAAGCATCAACTTCGTAAGTATATAGATATATAAATATCTATACATCTCAGACAATCTATGCATACCTATATACGCTTCTATCAATTTTTCAAAATTTTCTAACTGGAAAGAAGTGCGTATTTCGCGTTGTACGAGAGTGTGTTAATGCACGTTAGTCTGTGTCTGTTTACACACTCGCACGTTGACGACCATGTGTATGTGCACACTAGTCCGGACGTATATGTTTGTACAATTTAGGTACAGAGATAGTCGATTGAATAGCGTAGATCTAGCGCGCCCTCTAGCATACAATGCTCTCACGTGACCGTATTATGGAAGCTATTAACCAACCTTTCAACTGCCCGGGGGCATATTTCGAATGTAATTGCTGGGCCGAGATATTTTCAAGATGGCCCAAATTTTATCTCCTTAAATTAAGGTGCGAAGTTAAGTAGTCACTTGAATATCGCGAGCCAATCAATTCGGAGAGCTATCCTAAGCATTTCTTCATATTGACGGCGCGCGAAAATGAAATAAAAAGAAAATTGCCGACGTAGACTGTGATACTAAGAATAGGTCGTATTATATTTGACGAGTTGGGGTTTTATTATAAATCGTGGGAAATAAAAGCGACTACTTATCCTTACCTATGTAATTCATCAAATGATCTACACAGAGCATTTCTTGTTGCATGCTTATATATAAACAACTTATCTATATATATATATATATATATATATATATATATATATATATATATATATATATATATATATACTAGCAGGCAGACCCGACGTTTCCTAGGATCGAAGGAAGATCAACGAATGTTTCTCACTCCCATATTTTATTGTCATCGAAATCGGGGAAATCTCCCATTTTTCAATCAAATCGATTGATTGTCTGCTCTAATTGGGGAGCCATCGCGCTGCACTGGGAGAAAGCTTCATATACCTCCCCGCAGTGATTTAATCAACAATACATTATAATTTACATTGTACTGTAGAGAAGTTATAATTGATTAAAAAAATATTTTTATATAATAGTTTGAATTGAGGATTACAATGCAAAAATCAAGTGTCATGGTTCAACTGCGCCCTAAACAGAAACATTTATTTCGAAAGCGACTTTGTCATATCGAAGAATCAAGGGTTTGTTTTATGTTCTATGTCTTTTTACTGGTGCGGTTATAATGGCTTGAATTTAAGATTAAAATGAAAGAGTCAAGTAATGTAGTTCAGTTATGCTCTAAAAAGAAGCGTTCACTTCGAACGTGCCCGAGTCATATCAAAGAATCTTCTGTTGATTGTTGCTCCCCTTTCTGCGTATGCGGCAATAAAACATCACAAATGCATTTGTGATGTTAGGCTGTATAAGGCTTTGATTTTAGTCGAAATCGCCTGTTCTTCCTTTCATTGAATATTTTCAATTATCGGTTATTGATACTTATCGAAGACATTCCAAGACAAAACCTATCTAAAACCACTGCCAGTAACATGAAGTACATTTGTGTTAAATTTTAAAAAAATCGGCCCTGCTGTTTAAGAGTCCATAAGGAAACGAACTCGCACACATATACACAGACACGCACACATAATATTCCTTCTATAAAAAAGATAGATAGAAAGATAGAAAGAGAAGGGGAGAGAGATGTCTCTTAGTCTGTCTGTCTGTCTGTCTGGCTGGCTGGCTGGCGGGCTGTTCGTCTACCTTTTTCTCGGAAACACCTGAACAGATCTTCTTGAAATTTTGTACCGGTTTTGTTATAATAAATTCAACTAACTATTATGCTATCCATTCGATTCAAAGTTAGGGATTAATTATAATTATAATTTAATGAAAAAAAAAAGCACAAATTTAACTATATTAAAGATCAATTTCGCAGAAAGCGCTCTTTCTCAGTCGACGGGCTAGAAGTTTTCCCGTTTTTAACGAGCTACATTAAAAATTGGTATTTGGTGTCTGTCTGTCTGAAACCGAAAATATGACTCTTGTTTATTGTACCATTATACGGTCTTTTAATGTTCAATATCATTTCAAACTAACGTACTATATTTGAATATTCTATTCCGAGTGGGGAAGTAATGTAATATATATATATATATATATATATATATATATATATACACACACACACACACACACACACACACATATATATATATATATATATATATATATATATATATATATATATATATATATATATATATATATGTATGTATCAAATACGCATCAGGTGCGCTTGAAAGCCAAATCACAACGCAATATTACGAAAAAAAATTAAATATTTCTCCTGTTCGAAATTTATAATTTTGGAGTCAAATTCTTTTCTCGGTATTTTGTACATCTTTTTTATTTTTTTTTTTACTGAGGATGAAGTTTTACTTCGAAATATATTGACATAAATTTCAAACAAGTAACATATTTGTTTATTTTAGTAATATTATGTTGTAATTTGGCTTTCAAGCGCACTTGATACGTATTTTATTTTATTCAAATTAAATCAACGCTTTAGTAACGAAACTCACATCCCCCACACACATGCACGTGCACGCACATACACACACCACACGCACACGCACACACACATACACACACACATATATATATATGTATGTGTGTGTGTGTGCGTGTGTGTGTGTTTATATAGTGGGAAATTAATGTAATATATGTATTATTTGGTTTCTTCGGGATACTGTTCTCATCTTAATTGTCATTTTCACAACGCATCGGTCGATATAAACTCCGTACAAGTGTATTTTATCGAACTCTTGAATCCTTCTGTAGGACTCGGAAATTTGCACGAAATTTCGAATCACGAGATTAGCATGCTTTCGTTCCGCCAGCTATGACCGTATAGAGGTCCTAAGTTGTTCGCAGTTGTGTTTTTTTGGGCACACCCACCGTAGCGCAGTGATTAGAATACTTGAAAAAATTCAACTTTAAAGTGAAATTCTCTTGAAAGTTTGAAGGTTCAAACCTCAGTGTTGGCAGCCGGAAAATACAATTGCGAATTACTTAGGATTTTTAAAAATCTAATCATGACTGACGGAGCGAAAAGAATGCCCCCCCCCCCGTGAAGTAAATAAAGGGTTCCGTTCGAAATTACGTGCAAATTTTCGATTTAGACAGAAAAATTCCGAAATTCGGCAAGGTACACCCGAAGAAGATCGTCTGTTACATCGATCAAAACGCTGTGCAAATCAGCAGTCAAGATGAGAAGAGTAGTCCAAAATACTCAAATAATCAATCAAACAATCCTCATCTAAAAAATCAGAAACGTACTAAAGTACTGTTCTCATGAGATCAATCAGATATGTTTGTTCGAAGCCGAAACACAATTATTACCACTTTTACTAATATAAATTTGTTAGCTTCCCGTCTGAAGTAGATGCATTATTATCTATCAAGATGTCTAAAACTCAGCATATGGCCCCTCCGCTAGTTGATATCTTTTTCCGTCTTACATGGGCAAATATAGATATACCAATATATAGCTTTATCTTGCCTATAATACGATTATATCTATCTATCTATCTATCTATCTATTTCTCTCTCTCTCTCTCTCTCTCTCTCTCTCTCTATATATATATATATATATATATATATATATATATATATATATATATATTCAAATCTCCCGACCGCCGGTAATCGTTAGACCCTGCACTGATGATTCCCGAAAGGATGAAACACTACTGTCTGTATGTATCTAATAATTATTAATATATATATATGTGTGTGTGTGTGTGTGTGTTTCTCGCTTTATTTCATTCTTTGTCTCTCTCTCTCCCTCTTCTCTCTCTCTGTATATATATATTCATCACTTTCGCTACACTGATGAAGACCGAAGGATCGCTTGAAAATTATGTACTTGTAAAAAATGTTTTTAATTGTTTTTCATAATATTATTTTCTATTCTTGTACGTCCTCAATAGAAAACGAATAAAGAAACTTTTATACTTTTCGTATGTTTTAATACATTTTACCCCCCCCAACACACACACACACGCACACACACACACGCACACACACACACATATATATATATATATATATATATATATATAAATGTGTGTTATTAATATAATGAACTGCTTTACTATTGAATAAACTTACATTTTATTGTTCATTTCAAAAATTAAAGTTTTATTAAGAATATTCACATGAAATCATTTCGACACATTGCTGACATTTAAGTATATAATAATTCTCAATTTTTATTATACCAACTAGGCCATTCAAAAATGTATTTAAAACAAAGTCTCTATGTGTCGCAACAGTTTCTGGACGGTCCTTTCAGATCAACAATTCCGGAAGTTTTTTTTAAATACGGCGGCAAAATACTATTGATCATGTATGTAGATGATTGTCGAGATTTTACGTGTCGTTATTTGAGTAGTGTTTAGTTCATGTAGTTTCTTGCCTTAATATCGCTTCATATTGTCAATTGCATGGATACCATCTTGTTTTATATGTGTATTTCTGTTTTCGCCATGGTGTATTACAGACGCATAACTTTCGGTTTATTATAGACGTATAGCGATTAATGTGTGTCGTTTCTTGCTATAAATAGTTCTAGAATTGCATTATGAAGCTATCTAAAATAACAATGGGTTATTTCATTGTATATATGAATATTAAATTTAAATGATTTCTATTAAATAATTAAATATATATATACAGAGAAACCTATATATATAGAGAGAGAGGGAGAGAGAGAAAGAGAGAGAGAGGAAGAAACCAAGATATGTGTTCATCAACATTCGTCTTTATTTCGAGACTTCCTCTGCATGAACCTATGTAGTTAGATAACAATAAAATACACTTGCCTTAATATCGCTTTATATAGTCAATTGCATGAATACCATCTTTTTATGCGTTTATTTATTTTTCCACCATGAAATGAAGACAAATCGTTGGTGAACACATAACTTGGTTTGTTCCTTTTTGTTTCTCTATTTTGTCGGAATGCTATTTCCATTATTCTCGACACACACACACACACACACACACACACACACACACACACACACACACACACATATATATATATATATGAAAAATTGGAATAAAATTGGGTCAATTTAAAATTACACAACATATATAAATATATATATATATATTTATATATTACATGCATATTTATATATGTGTGTATTTTAGAACAAAATTACATAATTAAAATTAAAAAAATTGTAAAGGTAAAACTCAAAATGCAATTTCTGTTTATTTTTTACACACATATTTTTCTTTGACTTTTGAACAAAATTGCGCATGGAGGCTTAACAAATTACTGCATGGTCTAAAATTATATGAGTGAACAACACTTCAAAAATGTTTAGTGGGCCCTTGTTTATATACCGAAAACAAAGACAATAAAGTACTGATTTTTGTTTTTTTTTTAGTTTTTTTATTGAATCAAATTTTTATATAATTTTAACCGACGTTAAGAAGAGATTAAATAAAAAATTAAAAATGGCCGAGCTTGGCCAGATATCATGGTTTCTGGACTTACAATTTACTCTTGAAAAGGGAATTATTAAAATAAATCAATTGAGGTACATTGATAAAATTCTATTCAGTTTGGAATGCAAGAATGCAAGAATGCAAGAAACGCTCCGCATCAGTCGCAAATGATAAATAGACACAGAATCTGAAATAATTGACGATAAACTATACCGAGAAATAAAACGAAGCCTTATATACTTAATGACTGCTACGAAACCTTATATATGTTTTATAGTAACAAAACTATCACAAAAAGTATCAAGACTGAAAAGAGGCTTGCCTTTTTTTGTTGTTCTTGGCCTTCGGGCCGTGATCAAAGTGTAGTGTCTGTTCTGAAGATGCCGTACTTAAGATAATTTGTACCAGTAAATGGAGGGGAAACCCTCTATACTGGGACAATTATTATTTTTTTTAACCAGAGTGCCACCTTTTTGCCTACTTTTAGTGGAGCTGGTTTTCACCGCACATTAAAATCGGCCTTGTGCCTAATTTGCTTTGGTGAGAAGCAAATAAATACATTACAACAGAGCTAAACAAGTCTTTGGTTATTTAAAAAGAAACTCTTCTGAAATTAAACATGCCTTTCAATTCAAGAGGTTATGGGCCTAGCACTTCCATTGTGCAATTTAAAAAAAAAAAATTGAATCCCTTTGGAGGGTTAATATCAATTACACAGTTTATCGGAGCATTTGAATAAGCATTTGTTATATCCATTTTATGGATGTTAAGGTTATATTGCAATGCGATTTGAAATAAAATTCTGATTATTGTTAGGTTTGTAGTCGGTGAAAACGTAAAGAAATATTCTGTCGTAAATCTGAGAGTATCCCCTAGCAAAAAAAACTCACCTAGTACTGTTCAACGCCTGATGCCTTAACCTTTTTTTAAAGACTGGTTGAGAAGAAATTTCATGTGTATCCGTTGAGGGAGGTACTGCAGAATAGGCATTATTTTCTGTTAATGCATCTATTTCATTTTTTATTGCCATTCTACCTGAATTTTTTTCTGTCCATCGGTTCCACAGGACCTTTCCAGTCACAATGCACTAGTGATAGGATTTTCATGCCTTTCTTGTCTGACATCTTGTTTTGGTACGTGTATATTTATACATGTAAGTATTTTAAAACAAAACTACACAATTAAAATAAAAATGGCTCCTTTTTTAAATGCTCAAATTTTAAGATCTATATAAACCAAATTTCTTTTCTGGTTTAATTTTACGTTATTTTATTTTACGCACACACACACACACACACACACACACACACACACACACACACACACACACACACACACACACACACACACACACACATATATATATATATATTTAATTAACAAAATTAAAAATGAATACTGGAAAGACTATATCACTAAAAAAATTAGGGGGCAATATTTTTTATATAAGGAGAAGGGTATCATCACTGAAAATTAGCACGTTTTAGTTATAGGCACACTAGAGAGAGACTGAGGAATCAAATTGAGCCACGTTCTGCTCGCAACCAATCAGAAATCAGAGTTGTTCTCGAAAAATATAGAATCTTTAGCATTCCAGTACATAATCTTTTTGTGTCAACCCGATCTTTGGCTCTTTTCCTGCACATTTATAAAGTCCAGGTCTTGTATTGAACAGCTACCCACTGAAAATTGTTCATCTCCAGGACTTGTACAGAATAGCTACCCAACGGAAACTATTTGAAACAGTTCCTATCGACCGAGCTTATAAAGAGAACCTAAAGTTTTCCATGATCATACCCTTCTCCTTATATAAAAAAAATATTGCAACAAAAAATACGACAAATTTATGATTTAACAAAGAACACAAACATTTACAGTCATTTCCTTAATCTATAGTTTCAATAAATTGCTTAGATCATCAGAGGAAATATTTTTTTCAGCAAAATAATGTTTATAGGAGTTATAAATTTCACTTGTATTATTTGGATTCAGCGGGCTACTATTCCCATCTTGGGTATGATTTTTACAATGTCTCGGTCGATATAACCTTCGACCATCTTCAGGTGTATCTTGTCGAATTCGGGGATGTTTCTGTCGAACTCGGGAATTTTGACGGAATTTCGAGCAGAACCCTTTATTTACTTCACGGGGGTAATGTGCTCTTGCTTCGTCAGCCATGACTGGACAAAGGTCCTTAGTAATTCGCAATTGTATTTTTCAGTCGCCCACACTGCGGATTGAACCTCCACCCTTTTAGGAGAATATCACTTTTTGCAAATGATTTTTCCAAGTACTCTAACCACTGCGCCACGGGTACTGGCGGACCTTGTGAAGGAAATATAAGGTTCCGCTTGAAATTTTCCGTTCTTTTCCTCCTTCACGGTACAGGTTTTAGCCTGCTTTCCTGGTACATCTTTTTTTTTTTGTGCTCAACATACACATCCAATCACCGGGCTGAAATGCTAGTCTCTCTCTCTCTCTCTCTCTCTCTCTATATATATATATATATATATATATATATATATATATATATATATATATGTGTGTGCGTGTGTACCTATGTTTGTATGTGTGTATGTATGTATGTATATAGGCATAAAGACATAGTAAACATGATAAACTATAAAATATTTCTAAATGCTTAAGGCAAAACACTGGTGTCTTTGATTGCAATCTTCAAGGACATGCTTACTATTTTCTGACTAAACATCAAATATAGGTGACCCTACATATATATGCTTCATTCATTAAATTCTGATATAAAACCTCAAATACTAAAATATTAAGTAAGAAAAAGATTACATTACTTTTAACAACTATGATTCCGTTACATCTAGATTCTCACCGCAATTTTATTGGACAAACGACTCACCGCTTATTTAATTATATTCATGTTTTTAATTTAATTTAAAAGTCAATAACATTTTAATCATACGAGGTGCCATTTTTTTCATGTCGTTGCTTAGCAATAATGATAGCGCAATATGCCTTGAAAATTATATTGTGGCTAAGTTAATAGCGTGTAATTTTTTGCAGTACGTGGTGTGTAGGTTCAAACTCCGCAAGTAAATTTCTTAATTTTTTTCATTAATTGCAAAGAATTTTCTAAGACTTGAAAATTTACGTTTATGTTTTTTTTTTTTTTTTTAGTTTATTTATAAGATTTGAATATTTCGAATATTAATGTACTGTAATTAATCTTTATATATGAGTATAGAAAACCAAATCGTAAACTAAGAAAGATAATTTCTTTGTCGAAATAAAAAAAATACATTGGAATTTCACTCAAGTTACTTAAAAGAATAAAACTATCAAGGCCCGGAAGCCACTCAGGGATAAGGGTTATTTGCAAGTACATTACATTAGTGTGGAGATTTGATGAAGTGTTTACTTAAGGGGGCTGTTCATTAGGAATTTGTTAACGTTAGACTTGAAGACATTCAAGTTGTAGTCCGGTGGGAAGCAGGCAGACGGAACGGAGTTCCACAGGCGTGCAGTTCTAAGAAAAAAAGCTTTGTTCATGGAATCTGCGTTTTGATTTAGGCACAGATATAGAGTGGGGGAAATTTTTCACAGCGGATTCAGCTAGACGGGTGTTTTTCGTGAAAGATTGGCGAGGGGGGGACCAGAGATTGGAGTTCAGACGAGCACCTGCCATGGAAATAACGTTAAAACAAGGATAGGCTCGCAACGTCTCTTCTGTGGGAGAGAGGTTGCAGGGTAGAGAAAAGGGCATCCCCCACTAAGCCACGAAGTCTATTTTGTACTCTGTCAAGGCAGGATAAGCTGTTTTTAGCAGCTCCTGCCCAAATATGGCAACAGTATTCCATCCTTGGGCGTACTTGGCTTTTATATAGGTAAGATTTTTTCTTTAATCAAAAATTCACAGACGGTAATACCTCAAGCAATTACAATACAAACATGACTTAACATGTTTTATATTTGAATAAAAAAAGTTCTTAAATTTAACACCTCTCTCCCCTGGGCTGTCAACTGTTGGTTTGATTCCCGCCCCCGCTACTATCATTTTTTAACACTTCTGTCCACCCGCTAGTATATATATATATATATATATATATATATATATATATATATATATATATATATATATATATATATATATATATATATATATATATATATGCTATTAAAATATGTGTCCTTTCAAAAATTTAGTTTCAATTTATATACGGATAAGCAAAAATTATAAACTGCCTGTGAATGTTTCCTCGGACGATATGGGACATTTATTGAAACTCTATGGAATAAGAAAAAACAAATTTGTAGTAAATTTTTATTTACATAATTTAAATCCAATTTATATATATACACACACACACACACACACACACATATATATATACATATATATACATCGATAAATATTTATACAGATGAACGTGTACACACGTGTATATTGATTGATAGATATATTGTTAAATAGATAGGTAGTTACATAGATATATAGATGAATAGGCACACACACACGCACACACACACACACACACATATATATATATATATATATATTGAAATAAATTTTATACTATATAACTCTGATGAAAGATACAACTTTGATGAAAGGCAATATTACCGATATATGTGAACATTAATTTATATTCCTTTCTCATAAATGTAAACCATGAATTATGTACACACACACACCCATATATATATATATATATATATATATATATATATATATATATATATGTGTGTGTGTGTGTGTGTGTGTGTGTGTGTGCAGTGAATTTATCGGAAAACAATTATGTTTTAAGGTTTCCTCCTCTGTTAGGCAATAATATTCGCAATTACTTACCTCTAACAACGTGAAAAACTCGACTTTAATTTATTTTTGGCTAATATATTTATTCGTTTCCTTTGTTTTATTTCTTTTATTTCTCTTTTCTCCAACTCCAAACCTCAGTAGTTCTAACTTTCTCTATTTCATCGTCTCCGCTGTTGTCGAATATATTTTATTAGCCGAGTCGATATGGTTTCCTCGTAGATTTGACGGAAGACTGACATATGCAATATTATCAAAATAGAACAAAACTGTCGCCCAGGGCGTTGCGAAAAAGAACGCACTTCTTTCTTTGCGATCTAATAAAACGGAGTTGAAAAAAATATATAAAAAAGATAAAAATAAACACACCCGAATCCAATTTGGCTCACCTTCTTCAACCCTTTTTTTAAAGTTTTCGTCATAATTACCAAATCTCGTATATATATATATATATATATATATATATATATATATATATATATATATATATATATATATATATACACACTAGCGGACAAAAATCTTGGACAGTTTAGTTTTTTTTCAATTACTCCAAAACATTCGGCGGTGGGGGATTAAAACTAAACTTACACACATTAACACATCTCTTATGTTGATACACTGTATTAATTACACTTCATTATAAAGGATAGAAAAAAAATTATGAGCATTTCAATTTTTTTTTTTAAATTAAAGTGTCCAAAACCGTGGGACAAAGAAAATAAATTTAAAAATAATAACATTGCAACATCAAAATACCAAAATTGGTTGAAATACATTATATTTAAGCTATTATTTTCTATTACAGCAACACTTTCTACTGCAAGATAGAATGAGATGGCGACATTCATCATGTGAAACTTCCGCCCCTTCTTCTTTAAGTTTTAGCCACAAATCTTCAGTATTGATAGAGGTTCTTGCACTCACACGGTTCCCCAAAGTAGACCATAGGTTTTCAATGGGGTTTAGGCCCGGACTTTGAGGGGTGCAATCCAAAACATCCACATTTTGCTCGTTCAAAAATTCAATTACATGCTTAGCCTTGTGGCAGGGGGCGTTATCCTGCATGAAAATAGGTTTTTCACACTCAAAATTTCGAAGTATTGGGATGACATGCTCTCTCAATAAGTTCTAGTATATTGTTCCATTAACTCTGGTGTTTAGACAGACTAGATCAGTCGTTCCTTCCCAAGAAATCATTCCAAACACCATTATGCTACCCCCACGAAACTTTACCGTTTTCTTCATGCATTTTTTATTAAATTTTTCGCCAGCAAACTTCCTTATAAATTTCTTCCCGTCAGATCCATATACATTAAACTTACTTTCATCAGAAAAAATACATTTTGCCACGGATCATCTGTCCACAACACATATTCTTGAGCAAAGCTTAATGTGTCTTGTTCATTTTGTTTATCAAGGGTTTCTTAGCTGGTGATCTCACAAACAGACCAATTTCATTCAGGTGTCTTGGTACTGTTTTATAAGACGCTTTGATGTCATGATAGACTTGCAGTTAACGAGAAATGCTGGCAGCTGTCTGAAACCTATCGTTCAGTGCCATCTTCTTAATTAATCGATCTTGTCTAGGAGAAGTTATTCGAGGTCTGCCATTTTTCTTCAGTGGTAGAATTTTCCCAGTATTCTTGAAATCCTTTATAAAGGGTACTTTTCGACAGCTTTAAATCATCAGCTATCTTCCGTATTCAATGGTTTTCCCCATGAAGTTTAATAATTGATTTTTTTTTTTGACGGAAGCATCAATTTTAGGTGTCATAATGATGGTGGCACCGGCTGCAATGACTACAAAGTGACGTAATCGACTTATTCGTCATTTTCGTACTTAGAAAAATGGAATAACTGACTACACAATAAATTATTTTCTTTGCTTTGTTTCACGGTGTTGGCTACTTTGATTTAAAATAAAAATGAAATGCTCATAACTTTTTTCTACCCTTTATAATGAAATGTAATTAATACGCTGTATCAGTATAAAATATATGTTAAATGTATGTAAGTTTAGTTGTAATCCCCCCCCGAATGTTCAGGAGTAATTGAAAAAAATATACTGTCCCAGATTTTTAACCGCTAGTATATATATATATATATATATATATATATATATATATATATATATATATATATATACATATATATATATATACACACACACATATATATATAGTAATTTATATATATATATACATATATACACATATATATACATATATATATATACATATATATATACATATATATACACATATATATACACACATATATATACACACACACACACACATATATATATATATATATAGTAATTTATAAAATGTATATGGCGATTAAGTTACACTAAATATTCCGCGTTTCATCCACTCTAGGATTCTTCAGGCTTATGTGCCTCCTTATGAATCCTAGAGTGGATGAAACGCGGAATATTCAGTGTAGCTTAATCGCCATATACATTTTATAACGTACTAACTAGCTCTACCTACGTATTGAACACTTTTGAAGTAAATACTTAAAATTTACGCATGAATCTATACTTTCGTATATTAATTTTATGAGAGTGAATTAAGTAATATATATATATATATATATATATATATATATATATATATATATATATATATATATATATATATATACATGCTGTATGTAACCGGCGTTGCCAGGTAAGATCTTATTACCGATCGGAGCGTTTAATCACATACTATTTAAGATATATCAAATATCCTAAGTTGTTAAGGTTTTCCTTAAAACATAATTTGGATTTTTAGAAGCATAAAACACAATCATCTTCATCTATGAATTTTAGCAGGGAAAAAATCTCTTAACTCATAGGGAAATAACTCACACACGTTAAATGAAAACACACTCCTATTTTTAAACACAGTTGATGTTTCTTATACTAATAATTAAGGAAATAAATTATATCAAATGTAAATTAAATTAAAAATCAGTAAGATTAATCGACTTTATATAATATTTCTAAATAGAATACTGCATACAATTTCCATTAAAAAATTGGAGCTAACTATTAACACATATTTTCTTTATTGTGATATGCAAATGAGATGAGCTCTTTAATGCTGATTCCTTTTGAATAAATAGCATATGCAGAAATCATGCAGGTATAGAAGTTTTCAGTATTAAAGTCTATTTGTGAAACAGTGTACCTATGTGTATATTAACGAAATTGTGAACAGTGAGAAATATGATTTTATTATAATTAATATATATATATATTTATATATATATGTATATATATATGTATATCTGTAAGGTCTGACGAGGCTGTTGGATCGTAAACATGGTCCAACATCCGAAACATATGCAACCAAACAGATAAATAAAACACATATTTGCTCTGCAATAGTATTGAGCGCTCTCCTCAGGTTTTTACTAATTACCAGTTTTACCAAATATATATATGTTCCGTCTACGACTCATCAGAGTGGCTGAATCTACACGTGTCATTGGATAATTGTCTTTTAAAAATAATACGCGTGCCGCTCCCCATTTAGGGAGTACCAAATTGGTCAAACGAAAAATTGTTCCCAAATTGCATTTAGGTAAAAATGCACTTTCGTATAAATAATTGAATTCATTCAAAAATACCGCAAAAGTAAAACAAATAACACACGCACCCACATACATACACACACACACACACACACACACACACACACACACACACACACACACACACACATATATATATATATATATATATATATATATATATATATATATATATATAGAGAGAGAGAGAGAGAGAGAGAGAGAGAGAGAGATTATTTGTTTTTGTTTTGCGGTACTTTTGAATGAATTCAATATATATATATATATATATATATATATATATATATATATATATATATATACTTATTGCATTTATCCACATAAGATGTTATAAGCAGATATACTTCATGCATCAACATTCGGTGTATTCATCAATAGTGCTCAATACGTGAGTAGAGCTCGGTAGTATGTTATGGAAATATATATTACATTTAAACTACACAAAATTCTGCATTTCATACCCATAAGGAATCATTAGCCTGACGAAGCTCTATGAGGATAGAAACACGAAATATTGTGTGTAGGTTAATTGCGATATTGTTTATAATTTACTACGCAGTTGCACTTGCTCGCACCCCACCTTGTCTCGAACAATAAAATCTTATCTTTAATATATTCCTATGTATATTTCAATCTACAGAATTTTACTTTAATTCTTACACGTATACCGTGCTCTATATTTTTTTATATTGAGCTTTAACTTTTTCGTATTCATTTTTTATACATTTTCATATATATATATATATATACATATATATATATATATATATATATATATATATAGTGCGCGCGTGTGTGTGTGTGAAAAGAAAGTTAAATGTTGCAAATCCCATTTTACAAAAAAAAATTTTCCGAACAAAAGATAAAATTGAGATATTACTTTCCTTATTCTATGGAGTTTCAATGAATGGCTCTTATTCTTAGTGGACAACACAATTCGCAAAAATATATTTATATAGGCTAACACTAATTTAGCGGGTTTACACATAGTTTGAAAGATTAAAAATCTGATTAGAGTAATGTTCTAAAGAATATAGATATTTATAGATCAGTAAAGGATATTCAGCTGGAGGTACAGCCAAAGATGGTGTAATTAGATCGTAAAACAGTGGGATTGGTTAGAAAATTGATTGAGATCCGTAAATGTTATGGGTATTATCGGTAAATCCCGTAATAGACTCTATCTATCTACCTATCTACTTTTATCCTATCTCTCTATCTCTCTCTATCTATCTATCTATCTATATATCTATATATCTATCCAATATAAAAAGAAACTTGGTACTTGTGCATTTAACGAACCAGACGTAACTCAGCATTTGCTCGGCTTTGTCCGACGCATGACGTCAACAGCCGGATATAACCGAGCGTTGCCGATTAAGCAGACGAGAATTTCGCTATCAATTAAAAGAGTGTCACAACTCAAGAAACGCTTATTTGAAGAGTTTAAAAAAAAAAATTTTTTAAAAAGATAACTGAAGAAATAATAATGAATATTACAAACCTTGCGGACCAGCTCCAGACCCCAGAGGCTGCACTAAACTTTTGCCAGCAACGGAAATTTTGGCAGAAGAGAAAAGGTTGTTTACATTTTGGCCAGGATTGTGTACTTGACAAGAGAACAAGCCTTTCCGACGGTTACGGTTGGAGGTGTAGAAGTGTAACATGTCGTCGATGG
Organism: Euprymna scolopes; assembly: GCF_053919585.1. Taxonomy (NCBI): domain Eukaryota; kingdom Metazoa; phylum Mollusca; class Cephalopoda; order Sepiida; family Sepiolidae; genus Euprymna; species Euprymna scolopes. The sequence goes on along the minus strand of NC_136501.1, from coordinate 56,769,086 downwards.
ACCTCCATTAGGATTGGGACCTTCTTCTCAAAATCCCGACTAACCATCGCGTGTATCATAAAAATAATATACTTATGGGCGTTCGAGATGGCATCTACAAAAAATCTCCATCGCGAATGTGGGTTACGTTCTCGCCACACAATCGTGGATTGGAAAATTTTCCTGCGTGATATATGCAGGGACTATTTTCTTAGGAATCCCCGGCAGATTGGAGGCCCAGGCCATACGGTAGAAATCGACGAGTCCGTTTTTAACCGTCGGCAGACTTGTGACACCAGTGGTCTTGGTCTTCGGTGGATACGACCCCGCCGAAAAGGAGGGTTTCTTGGTCACTGTACCAAATAGGAAGGCCGAAACCCACCTTCCACTAATAAATAAAAAGGGGTTTGTATTACTGTACACATAGGTTCGAAAAAGTTGTCAAAAAACAAATATATAACAAATATTATCAAAGGCAAGATAAGTTACTTTTCTACAAATCCTTGTTTCTGGCGAAAAAAATGTACAAATAATCCTTGTTCCTGCCCCCCCCACTTTTTTTACGTTAAAAATTGAAAAAAAAAAACAAAAAAAAAACAGTTCAGACAAAAAATGTTAACAAAAAAAAACTTGTCTTATATGTATTTATTTTGAAAACAGAAAACAATTCCAAGCAATAATTTAAAAAAACAAAAAAAACATAAATGAACGGTAGGTTTTTGCTTTTTATTTATTTAATTTTTTTATGTTTCTACATTTTACAATTTCATTGTACAGTTATTTTGTTGTAGCGTTGTTTTTATTTTATCGCCAACGCTCGGTTATATCCGGCTGTTGCCGTCATGCGCCGGACAAAGCCGAGCAAATGCTGGGTTACGTCTGGTTCGTTAAATGCACAAGTACCAGAAACTTTGTTCATTTGTGTGTATGTGAGTTCTTTCCTCATGGACTCGAAAACGGCTAGGCCGATTTTTATGAAATTTTACACGAAGGGACAGTGTTCGTAGATAGATTTTGTATCTGAATGTCTTCAAAAGGTATCGATAATCGATGATCGAATAATGCGATGAAAGGAGGAACAGGCGATTTTGTATAAGGTTAACACCTTACACAGCCTAACATTACAAGTGCATTTGAGATGTTTAATTACGACACAAACAGAAAGACTCGGCATATAAAATTAACTATATGTTCCTTGACATGAAAGGGATGCGTTCGAATTGAATGTTTCTGTGTAGAGCATAACTGAAACAGGATACTTGACCTTTTTATATTAAACTTTAATTCATTATATGTAAAAATAAATCTATAAAATCAACAGCAGGTTCTCTACAGTGCAATGTAGACTACAATGTATTGTGGACAAAGTCACTGGAAGGAGGTATGTTAAGCTTCCGCATAGTGCACCGCGATTAGTCCCCAACTATGGCAGACAATCGCTTTGAGTGAAAAATGGGGGATTTAACCGATTTCGATGGCAATAACAATATGTGAATGTGAAATATTCGTTGATCATTATTACGATCCCGGGCAACGTCGAGTATCCCTGCTAGTATATACTGTCTGGAAACATATATGTTTCATGTTCTCTAACAATCTCCAGTTATATAACTGTATCACCGATCGAATTATTTAAACACTGGATCCTCTTAACTTCAATCCAACATTCGTATCCCTTCCCTGTGACAGAAATAAGCCCTATATTTTACTAGCGGAAGGGGGGATTTGCCTGGTCGTAAAATACGCTTAAATATGTTATTTTAATTTATACAGATTTCGTATATATTATTATAGAGTCGTGATTTCAAAAGTAAAATAAAAGTTTTTGGGTGAAATCAGATAGAATCGAAACCGAAATCAAAACTGTAGTATTCAAAGCTGGTGACGTTACCACTGTTCCAACATGACACGCATATGGAGGGACTAAAAATAAACTAAGATGGATGTACAAAATGTTTAACGAGTTTTTTTAATTGTGACCCTCTTTTGACTCCTTAAGAACTGTTTCAACCGACTAAAGACCTATAAAAGAACGGTCCATAAAAAATCCAATCAATCGAGGCCCGTAGTGCAGCTCTGTGATTTTTTTTGTTTCGGTAGAGATAAAGTTTGAAAATATGGAGACGGACAGCCAGCCAGTCAGACAATGTTAGTTTTATAAACTAGATTTGCAAATAAAATAATCTCAGAAAGCAGAAAAAAAACTTCGAAATATTCCTTAATTATATACCCTTTTTTACATTTATCTCAAAGTGTTCAACTTGAAAGAAGCTTTAATAATTATGTTTTTTATGAATAAATATTTATTTTACGCCGTTTCATGCTCACTAATAGTTATCAGTATGGATTATATGACTTTAACGTGGCTCTAATCTAATATTCGGCCATCATGAGAGTCATAGTTAAATTTAAGATAAATAATCTCTATATTCTAATTACGAATACAGTAAATCCCAGAAAGGAAGAGGATATCGTAATATCAACTGATTAAATCATTTTTGATTTATCTGGGATTGCTCCACCTGAATGCGGTTTTTAATAATAATTTGCACTAGCGGGACCAGTGGAAATTCCAACGAGGACTCATTCATGTGTAATATATTGATGTTGACAGTCTGTAGATGTTCAGTTTAAATGGAGACGCTCTGGTATTATTGTTGCTATTTTGTTAAAACTGCAAAAGTATTTATCCAAACAAACAGGGACGCCCGGCCTAGCCAGGTCGTAATATACACTTAAATATATTTTAATACTTGCAGATTTCGTATATATTATTATAGAGTTGACGCTCTATCGATTTTTATATATTATAAAGTTGCGATTTCAAAAATAATAAAATATATCTATATGACTTCGGTTTATCAGCTTGAATCAAAACTGAATCCCAAACTTATATATATATATATATATATATATATATATATATATATATATATATATATATGTATGTGTGTGTGTGCGTGCACGCGCGTTTGTGTGTGTGTGTGAAATTTAGTTCGCTCAGCTATAATCGAAACCGAAACCAAGACTTATGAAGAATTCTTGATTAAATTATTAAAAAAAAAATTATTGGAGTGCAATTAGCTATAATTGAAACCGAAACCAAAACTTATGAGGAATTCTTGGTAAAATGATTCATACAAAAATAGATTACTTAAGTGCCATCAGCTATAATCGAAACCGAAACCAAAATTATGAAGAATTCTTAGTAAAATTATTTATAAACATATCAAATAACTTGAGTGCCATCCGTTATAATCGAAACCGAAACCAAAACTTATGAAGAATTTTTGGTAAGATTATTTATTACAAGAAATGTAAGTGCATAACAATTTAACAACCCGGATGTAAGCGCGACACAGAAAATAACACACACGCTATCGTATTGATATATAGATTAAAATTAGAGTTGTTCCAAAACAAAGCCTCGTATTCTTTTTTACTCAAAAACGTAGAATAGCTACGAAGACAGAAGTGATACCATTAAAACGATCGATATTTGATGCTCCAAAATTTATTTTTCCACATAGTCACCACCATTCTCAAAGCACTTTGGCCAACAATAACTGATGGCTGTGCATGTGCGTCCGCAGTACGATTTGTCAAAAGATAGTTGTTCCAAAAGTAAAGCTTCGTATGTTCTTGAATAAAAAATTGGAAGAACTACGAAGACGAGATTTGTACCATTATAACGATCGACCTTTTTGTGACCCAGAATTTGTTTTTCTATATAGTTATGATCATTCTCAATGCCCTTTTGCCAGAAATACGATAACGCTTCTGACACACGTACATGGCAGGCGTTACTGTTTTAGTATCTTACACTGTCAATATCTGCAAAAGAACGATGAACCTTTCCAGTCATGAATGCATTAGTAGAAATATTGAAAAGCTTGAAGAATAATTTGATTTTTGAAAAAAAATTACTGGATTAATCATTTAATAACAGGAAAATGTTGATATGCCTAAATGTAATATGCTATCCCTTCTGATCCATTCGGGCGGAATAATAAATTGGAGGCATTGCGTTTGGAACGCCGCTCGTCGAAATAAACTTAGCGAGGAGTTTTAGGGTTTAATTTTTATTTATGTTAAATTCTTTTATTCTTTCGGGATAAGATTGACATATCGTTGAAGTTGCTCCGATAAATTTAATTTGGTTACTAGAAAGAATAATAAATAAAAAAAAACTTCTTCTTACGAACACATTCTAAGACCTCGGCCATGTGATATTCATGGTGTCACTGATTAAGGGGTTGTGTGCAAATATATCTAAACACTTTCGACCTAATTTTTCCTTTATCACATACACTAGCCTGGATGCCAGGCGTTGCCCGGGTGTTTGTAGGTGTGTGCTGAGTAAAAAAAAAAAAGTGGTAATGGGCAGGTAGGCTCGAATTCGTATCGCGGTGGAAAAGAACGTGACCCCCCCCCCAAAAAAAAATAAATAACGTGACGTCTTTGCCGTTACCAAACCGGAAGTGGTAAAGGGTTAAATTAAGGCTAGTCAATTGAAATGAGGAGGATTTACTAAAAAATAGCGGCGAAAAAAGCGACTTGTCCCCATAGAAAAGTGTCCAGTTGCGGGTGACAGAATTACTGTTTTTAGCTAATTTTTCGATATCTGTGGTCCGAAAGGTCGACCTTCAAAACGATACCAGTCTCGTGAAAATCCGTCACCTCGGTCGAAAGTTTTTGGCATACATACATACATACGTACATACATACATACATACATTTAAACAGACAGGTGATATTAAGCAATAGATGATCGGACAAAAAGAGAGAGAAAGATATAACATTCTAACTACATTTAAGAGATAATATTTTTGGGTTTCGTGGCTGATTTGGCCTCGCCGATTCAGCGTCAAATTAGCGTTAAATTCAGCGCTTTGTCAATTTTTTTTTTAATTTTCAAAATTAATTCAGGAGACAAAGATATTTTTTCTTTGATAAAAATTGAATTAGACATTATCAAAAGAAAAAAAATTGATTTAATAACCGTATTTATTTAAAACACAACAACAAACACTCAGTTGCCAGCACCAATATTATATTTAATATTGTTTTTCTTAATTAAAGTTAACTTTAAGATATTAAAAAGTTTTTAATCCTTAAGAAATAATTATAAAATAATTCAGCTAAAGTCGTTTCGTAAAAACATGATTTTTTCCTTAAAAAACATAAAAAAACTTCGAACCGTGATTTTTCAAAAGACAGCACATACGCAGACAACATTTAGTCCTCAATAACGAGATTATATTTTCATATTGTTTTTCTTGATCAAATAAAAACTAAACGAAAATTTTTTTCAAGTTTTTAATCTTGAAAAAATTAATTAGAAAATAATTAATTAACGAGAGTTTTGCAAAAACATGATACATTATTTTTCTTTGTTTTTCTTGATTAAATATATATATATATATATATATATATATATATATATATATATATATATATATATATATATATATATATAAAGCCTTTATAAAAATGTGACTGGCGTGGTCGACGCCGAATTGTCTCCGCCAAATCGAATCAGCCTCGTCGAAACGTTCCACTATGATTCACTATGATCAAGAGAGGATTATAATTGCTGCCCAAGATCAATGTATTTAAGAAAATGAGTGGTCTCAGCAATAACAGAAGTAAAAAGGGTAAGCCACCTTACAGACTTACTAGACTGTAAGGTTCTGCTACGGGACGGCTACTATACCGCGCTACACAATGGAGTGAATAAAAATCTTCACGATTTGTAAACAGTAGTACATCGAATACAACAACCATCATGGGAACATGTTTACCAGAAAGAACAGTTGAGAATAAGTCATACACCATCAACTCTGCAATCCCTACAAGCACGTACCTAGAAAACGGAGCAATAAAACTTGACTTTGTGACATGTGGTACGAAGGAGAAAGAAGCAACCTTTGTAGAAGTTAGTGTCTCTCAGTGATGCTTGGTTAAACAGAGCTGAAAGGGAAAAGATAACAAAATACCAAAGTCTTATGTATGATATGAAAAGAAACTGGAATCATGGGAAGATCTTCATCATTCTAGTAATTATAGGAGCAACTAGATCCATGAAAAATAATCTCAAAAACTATCTGGCAAATATCCCCGTCAAACAAGTGCAAGAGAGAGTCAAACAATTGTACTCAAAGGGATGGTCAGCATCTTCAAATATTCCTAGGTTATAATATATAATATATAATATAAGATATAATGTATAATATATAAGATATAATAAATAATATATAATATATAAGATATGATATATAAGATATAAGATATAAGACATAAGATATAATATATAAGATATGAGATATAGGATATAATATATAAGATATAAGATATAATATATAACATATAAAATATAATATATAAGATATAATATATAATATATAAGATATGAGATATAATATATAAGATATAATATATAAGATATAAGATATAATATATAAGATATAATATATAAGATATAATATATGAGATATTAGATATAAGATATAATATATAATATATAAGATATAATATATAATATATAAAATATAAGATATATAATATATAATGTATAATATATAAGATATAATATATAAGATATAAGATATAAAATATAATATATAAGATATAAGATATAATATATAATATATAATATATAAAATATAATATATAAGATGTAAGATATAATATATAATATATAAAATATAATATATAAGATATAATATATAAGATATAAGATATAATATATAAGATATAATATATAAGATATTAAATATAATATATAAGATATAATATATAAGATATAATATATAAGATATAATATATAATATATAATATATAAGATATAATATATAAGATATAAAATATAATATATAAGATATAATATATAAAATATAATATATAGGATATAATATATAATATATAATATATAATATATAAGATATAATATATAAGATATAAGATATAATATATAAGATATAATACATAAGATATAATATATAATATATAAGATATAATATATAATATATAAGATATAATATATAAGATATAATATATAAGATATAATATATAATATATAAGATATAATATATAATATATAATATATATATAATATATAAGATACAATATATAAGATATAATATATAAGATATAATATATAATATATAATATATAATATATAATATATAATATATAAGATATAATATATAAGATATAATATATAGTATATAATATATAAGATATAATACATAATATATAATATATAATATATAAGATATAATATATAAGATATAATATATAATATATAATATATAATATATAAGATATAATATATAATATATAAGATATAATATATAAGATATAATATATAAGATATAATATATAATATACAATATATAAGATATAATATATAAGATATAATATATAACGAGTGAATGTTTGGCATCAGGTAGGATGCACTTACACTATCTTTAACAATCTGATAAAAAAATTTTTTTTTTTAAAATAACATTATCACCCCAGGGATAAATGTTGCAGGGATAATATGTAGGGAGTTGAGTAGCAAGATGTATGTTCACATTACAATTGAACTCCTGCATGTTAATAGTCAATGACGCAGGAATCCGGAAGGGAATTCCAAAGTCTGGCAGTTCTGGGAAGGAACTAATAGAGTCAAAGCCTTCTTAGATCTAGGGATCCCTACTGTGTAGGGGCGGGATTTTGTTGCTTGTCGGGTTTGTCGGGGGTATTTATGTCGAAGGGTTACAAGGGCTCGCAGTTCGTCGGAGCATCCACCATTAAAATACTTGTAGAACAGGCAGAGGGATGCAGCATTTCGTTGATAGGACAGAGATGAGTGTTCAGAACCTATCAGGTTGGCGACTCTATTTTGAACCCTGTCCAGGAGTGAGAGACTAGTAGCAGATGCACCAGCTCAAATGTGACAACAATACTGTAGACATGGGCGAACAGGCGGTACAGGTTACTTTCAGGCGTAAATATCTTTCTAGCACGTTAGAGAGAACCCACCTTCTTTGCAGCAGCTATGGCATGGCTCTCGGTGTATCTGTTCTAATTCATGTTCCCTGTGAGCATTAAGACAAGGAGTTTGAATGAATAAGTACATAAAATGTGGCACACACACTGCTTGAATCTCATTAACTCGTGTCTCTGTACATTAGATTTGTCTAAGCTTTAGATAATTCTGAAATATCTCGACTCAATCTTTCTGATGATGTCAGCTAATTAATTTACTATTGTTTTGCATGGTGTCTTAAACTATAGAACAAAGGTCTTTGATACCTATCTATGTAAATTTCAACGAATATATATATGTTACGAGAAAGGTCTCCCTTTTCTTGTAAGTAAGAAAAACATTAGATAAGTAAAAATGAGATTCGATAGACCAAGATTTGAACCTCGTAAGCAAGGTTCAGGAATAGGGTCAGAAATGGAATTTTCGCATTGTTCAGTTTTCACATAAAATAGTTTAGATATCTTGTTTGAAAAGGAATTTAATTATTCAATTCATTTTATGAAAACTGAATTAAAATAAGGTCAGTTAGAAGAACGAACAACAGAAAAATTAAAACATATTGAAAAATAAGCTATGTCTAAAATATGTTAGAAGAATTCTTTGTCAGCAGAAATGGGTTGGACATGTGCGAACCATGCATGTTTAAGCCACGTGAGTTCAGGCTACGTGAGTCGAGCACGTTTTGGACATGTGCATAACATCATAGCAGAAAATGAATTCTCAATATACTTCGCTTGTCTTAGGAGATTAGACGGAGTTAGACAGACAGGTAGACAGAGGTATTGACAGAGTTGGAGACAGAAGGCAGTCGAGTCCGGATCGAATCAGAGGAGGGTCCCCCTTTGGAAGCGAAGGGGTAAAAAGCTTTAATCATGTAGTCATCTTTGAATTCCTGGAACCAATCATCATTGTAACCGGCTGAATGTAATAAAAGACACATTATATTTTGTAACTGCGTCTTCGTGTTGTGTCATTCTTCAACAATTAAAGGTAATGTGAAACATCCTTTATATGAACATTGTGCCCACTCATCGTTATAATGAACTTTGTGTATAACTCATCTAAGTAATGTGTCCCCCTCTCTAATCTAAGTAATGTCATCCCTCTCTTTTCTGTGTTAAAGAACTGATCACCACCTCTCTCCTCTCTAAAGATGTGTTAAAAGAACTCCTGAAACAGAACTGTAGAACTGTATAAATGCCTCTCTCTTCTCCCCTCATCAATATGAATGTCCCCATCCGACTTTCTCTAATAATGTAAATCTATGCAACATATATATATATATATATATATATATATATATATATATATATATATATATATATATGGGTGTGTGTGTGTGTGTGTGTAGTTGTGTGTGTGTACACTAGTCGTAAAATACGCTTAAATATGATATTTTAATTTACGCAGATTTCGTATTTATTATAGAATACATTATTTTATATTATATTTTAACCAATATATAGTCATGATTCCAAAATTAATATAATATGATTTGAGTGCCTTCAGCTAGAATCGAAACTGAAACCAAAACATAGTTTCATTATTACAACTAGGTCTACAAGCCAAGGCTGAAGATTATATGGCTGAACTTTGAGAAAGAGTGTGAAATGCATTAAGTACGTTGGTTTACATGACAACAATATTTTTGATAGACAAGATGCAAGCAAGGGCGGTCGGACGGTCCAGAGAATTATATATTATGTTGTTGCATAAGTTCCTGAGTTTTTTTTTTAAAGAAAATCGAGGAATTTTAATAACAAAAGTAAGTTCGTGTGGGACCTAAGCTCCAAGGTTTTGTGTGAATCCCATCGAGTGAAAGTGGTATAAAATTGTCGCAACATCACACTTCACCTTTTCACCCAATTCCTTACATGTCTTGATGTCCACCTTCCGTCAAAAGAAGCCTGAGTTAACCTTTGTCTATCTCGATGGGCCTCCGGAACGGGGGACGTTATTGAGGTCAAAATTACCGTGTTTGAATCTGGTAAACCAATCTCGAATAGTTCTCTCAGCTTTAGCGTTTTCCCCATTTACAAATATCCTTGGTCACTTTACTCGCTTTATGACCTCGATTAAAGGTGAAAAGAAGGAGGTGTCGAAAATGTGATTTTTTATTTATCTATTTGACAATCCATTGAAGGTTCTGAAAAACGAGAAAAAAATTATATGAGCAAAAAAAACGATGACCATTATCTTGTGGAACAGAATACGTGCTTTCTAATGATATATAACGCTTTGCCAAACATAAAACCATGTTTTAGAAAAACACTTTTTAATGAAACGTCGGAGAGCTACACAACAACCTTATATATACACACACACGCATATATATATATATATATATATATATATATATATATATATATATGTCTTTCTTGTAAAATGATTTTTTTAATTTTTTATTTTGATTGTTTAACATATATTTTTTAAAACGTTTTTCCTAAAAACCGAATCTCTTTAAAATAGAACTGTAAAAAGGGCTATCTCTCTCTCTTTCTCTGTCTGTCTGTCTGTCTGTCGGTCTGTGTGTTTGTCTCTCCATCTCCCCCCCCTCTCTCTCTCTCTCTCTATATATATATATATATATATATATATATACACACACGCACATATACATATATATATATACATATATATATACACACACGCACATATACCTATATATATACATATATATATATATATATATATATATATATATATATATACAGAGAGAGAGAGAGAGACAGACAGACAGACAGAGAGGCAGAGGGAGAGTCAAACACACAGACCGACTGATAACATTCGTTGATCATATATATATATATATATATATATATATATACTAGCAGAGAGACGCGACATTGCCCGGGTTTGAATGTTGATCAACGAATGTTTCACACATCAATATTTTTATTGCCATCGAAATCGGTGAAATTGCTCATTTTTTTAATCGAACTAATTGATTTCCTGCTCGTGTTGGGGACAAATCGCATTTCACTGAGAAGCTAAACCTGCCTCCCCGCAGTGACGTGTCCACAATACATTTTAATCTACACTTCACTGATGAGAACAAACTGTTGATTTCATAAAATTGTTTTTTAATATACAATGGCTTATTTTTAAGTTTAAAATGCAAAAGGCCAATTATCCTCTAGACAAAAACATTCCTTTCGAATACGTCTTTGTCAGATCAAATTACCTACTATCGGCTTGGGTCGTAATAAAACTTCTCCAATGCACTTATGATGTCAAGCTGTGAAAGGTGTTGACTTTAGTCATAATCGACTGTTTCTTCTTTCACTTTAATATTTCGACTATCGATTATCGAAACATATCGATGACATTCCGATACAAATGACATATAAGAACGCTGCCTAGCACATAACGTCCCTTCCTGCGAAATTTCATAACAATTGGCCAACCCATTTTCAGGTCCATAAGGAACGAACTCACATGCACACAAGCACCCACAAAGTTTCTTATATATATATATATATATATATATATATATATATATATATAATATATATATTATATATATGTGTGTATATATATATATATATATATATATATATATATATATATATATATATATATATATATAGTACGGCAGAAATAACTCCCACATTTTCAACTTTCAACTATAGGTTGCTAATGAACTTATGTAAGCGCTACTGATGTTAATAATTTTTTTCAGGCACCCCCAACATGAAATACGGTTTGGACAGTTGCACAGTGTGCTTTTACTATAGAAATGTTTTTTTGAAAAATGGATGATATGTGACTGCAGGAAAGAAAGTTTTCCAGTTATGACGGAATAATGCAGTTCCAGATTGAAAACCAATGCAGCTATGGGTTGAAAATTTCAGACCTACAGGTTCCGCACAAAAGAAAGCTACCCGGAAGGCCTCGAAACGCTTGAACACAAAACAGCATTCGAGCTGTGAAATTTTCTGTTACGAAGTTACCTATACGTTCAGCTCACAAATATGCTTTGGCCTTGAGATTTTCTGATCAAACAGTCAGAAGAATTCTACACACTGATATGCATCCATACAAATTAATGATTGCTCAGAAACTGCATGTGCGCGACAGTGAAGATCGCATGTAAAAATGTGGGAGATATTTTTGCTGCACCTTGAATATATATATATATATATATATATATATATATATATATATATATATACTAGCATAGTTACCCGGCGTTGCCTGGGTTGACATGAAGTTCCGTTACCCCCAAAACAATTTCAAAAATAAAAGAACGGATAAAAACATGCTTATGTCATCGCCCCCAGAAAGAAGTATCTAATACCCTCGCCACCAGATATTTCGGCAGAAGGTATCACTGTCCTAAGAAAACTCACGAAAAATAACGTTTTAATGCGTGGGCTTATTTTTTATTTTGGTAAATGTGTAGTTTAGCGGCGTAAATTACTTGCCAGACAAAAAAAGATAAAAACTATTTATTTTATATAAAACCCATTCTTAGACCCAAAAGGCTCAAATAAAACCAGAAAAAAATTAATTATTATTATTTTTTTACTATTTATATTTATTATTCGAGGCCGCTATATTGATTTTAAAAATTGGCCTTTCTAAGGTTTGGCAGATTGGCCTTTTTATAAGCTCTTTCATGAACTATGTTTTTGGCCGCCATATTTTTTTTTGTAATGAAAGAGCGTAAAAAAGGTTAAATTTGGCCTTAAAAAAGCCAATCTGTGAAACCTCCAAAAGGCCCAATTTTAAACGTGTAAGGCGTGCACATTAAATCTAATAAAAAAATGATAAAAAAACATAAAAATGAATTTTTTTGTTTGATTTCAGCTTTTGTGTCTAATAATGTTTTAATAAAATAAATAGTTTTTATAATTTTTTGTCTGTCAAATAATTTACACCTCTTAACTACACATTTACCTTTATTTTTCGTAAGGGTACTTTCTTTACTGGCTTTTTTGTAAATAAAGGAAATTTTCGATTTCCTTTTTTTAAGGGGGGGGCTTTTCGATTTGTTTTTATTTGTCCTTTTATGTTTCTACTGTAATCCCTCCCCCTAAAAAAAAATTAAATTTGTTATATTTTGGGGTATGTTTTGATTTTGAAAGTAGAGAATGGTCTCATAAAAATAATTAAATTTATCGTTATTTTATGTTTCCTATGGAATTCCCCCCACCACCAGAAAAAAACATTGTATTTGTCAGATTTTGCCCCCCCCTCTCAATTAAAAACTTGAAAAATGCTAGAGGTGACATGTCTCGTTGAACGTTTAGTGGCCAAAAAGAGGTTGCTCATTTTACGTTAAATTTATATAGAAAGGTGATCCCCCACTCTAACATGTTTTTTTTATTTATGTATTTTTCAAAATTTCTTCTCTCATAATGTTTATACAAGGCTGTTTAAATGTATTAGATTGAATAAAATAGAGTCCCATTTTTTAGGGGTTAAACGCCGCTGGGTCATGTCGTATAAAGTTACCATTTTTAATTAGAAAATTAAATTTGTAATCGATGAAATTAACGCGAAAAAAGAAAAAAAGTGTAAAATTGTGGAATTTAGAGGGGAGCAGTAGATCTTCATTTTTTTAGGTATTAAACGACGCTGGATTACTTGGTAAAAATTTACCGATTTCTGTATTGCCGTTTAAGGAATAACATAAAACAAACAAATAAAATATTTTCAGTTTTTTTCGTAAGGGTTTTTTTTCTGTTTGAATAGTTAAAAAAAAACAATAAATGCCAAATATTTTTCAATCTACACAGACTTATTTTTCCAGCTAGAAACATAATGAAATTACCGAATGATATTTGGTGAAGGGTTTTTTATGCATAGCATCTAGGGGCAAATAACTCTAAAAAAGTTTTTGAAGAGGTCGCTGTTGGAAATATTAATTCCAAAATAAATTAAATTAAATATATTATCAATATAATTGTTTTTTAAAATGCATTAAATAACAATTTTAAATAGAATACTTCAAATAATTCTCTCGCTAAAAACATATACTAAGATACCGCTATTTAGTAAAATCGATTTTTCTTAATGTCATATACAAATAAGGTGATCTCTTAATTGTATATTTTTGCAATTATCATACTATATATAGAAATAATGAAAGATTAAATTAAGACACGCTTTGTATATCAAATTATAAACAAACAAACATACAGGAATACGAATATATATATATACATATATATATATATATATATATATATATATATATATATATATATATAGGGTGTCCGTAAAGTTACTATACAGTTTTTGATTAAATAAACCTGTAAAATAAACTATTAATACAAATATAATACAATAAGACTGTATAGTAACTTTACGTACACCCTGTATATATACTAGCAAAAATATCCGTCACTGATTGGTTCAAAAACAACCTATAGAAAATGGACTCTGATTTATGAAAGTATGATAGGTTATGAAAAGGAAGTGTTGTAAAAAGATAGCTTCGAATTTGGGGGTACCAAAATCAAAGCAAAATATGATGAAAGTAAAAATAAAATAGATAAACCCCATAACTTATTATATCATACCTGTTTCCTCTGAAACAATTATCACAATATTTGGTGGATCTATATTAAAAAAAACCTTGTTAAACTTTGTGACATATTTCCATTCTATCGAGGTCAGGCGCGGACGTACACTCCATAATTTTATTATACCACATTTCTTCAAACTGAAACATAATTATCAAAGTACACTTACGCAGATAGATATGAAAAGTCTTTATTAAAGTGTGTGCCTATTTCCATTCTATGGAGGCCAGGCGCGAACGCAGATTCCATTATTTTATTATACCATCCCTATTTAAGTTAAAACATACTTATCAAAGTATTCTTATGTACATCTATATCAAAAACACTTGTAAACGTTTTCTTTTTTTAATTTTTTAATTTTTTATTTCCATCATTTTAGGACCAGGTGCGAACGAAGACCCCACAATTTTAATGAACCACCGTTCTACCAGATCAAACATACCCATTCCTGTGTCTCGATACATCTTCTATCATTATATGTGATCAGGTTTCTATAATAGTCAATTCGGGACCAGACACTCATACAGACGTACACACAGACATTCAGCTTTATATATATATATATATATATATATATATATATATATATATATATATATATATATATATATATATATATATATATACTAGGTTTATGCAAGCATAATGTCATTTTCTGACGTCCAATTCAAAAGTTCATAACTCATTTCATAATAAACTTTATCAATCGAAATAAGATCCATTAGACCAGACACATTTTTGCCAACGAGAATAAGTTTTTTTTTTATATCTAATTAGAAATCAGGATTTCTGGAAGCGATGAAGTCATTAAATAAGTCTTTTGGGACGCTGATATTTAAGCTAAAAGTCTTTTCAAATCATTTTGCACTCTGGAGATGAATGCGTGTTCGAGATAAGTGTATTTTAATTTTTATGTTTAATTTCTAATAATAATAACTACATTCTATTTCAGTACTTAATTTATATTTTTATCTCCTGATTGTTTTATTTAATGATTGCGTTTTCTCGTCAGAAATGTTTATTATATCTACCATGTTGATTTCATAAACAGATTAGGAAATTGTATTCATTGTTAATTCGTGAGAGGTGAATCTATCACCATACGTTCCCTTTAAAAAACACGCCAGTTGCCTTTTATGAAGTACAATATTTAATAGATTTTTTTTTTAAAGGAGAGTAGAGAACGTTTTTTGAAAGCGTTGTCGGCAGCTCCCGTTACTCTCGCTTCTCTTTCTTTATTTGTCACTCAGTCCTCATTTTTTTAATGAGTGATTTTTCTGACAAAGGGATAAGAAAAAACTGTATTTTAGGTTGGCAGTATTTTGCGCGAACAGTCGACAGAGATGGCGGAAATTTTCTGTTTCTATGTCTATCCTTGTAGCCATGTAACTAGTAAAGGTGCTGGAGGTAAACGTTTTATCTGGGCTGACGTTATCCGCCTGATAGTCAGGGATCCTAACCTTGGATTAACCACTAAGGAGGCTGTCCTATAAGCAGGCGCAAAGTACTGGGGCTGCTGTATTGCCATTTGGTGAATGGACTCTGGACCATGCAATAGTCTCTGGTGGGGCCTTTCGATGCCATACTAGTGGGTAATTGTAACGGCTACCTTATCATGTGCTACAAAAAAAATTCTTCGTTACTTTTCTTTCTTTGTTTCCCCTCTCTGTCCTGCTCTAAGCAAGTCTGACGACCTAGTCCACAAACTCCCAAATTCCATCATTACAAGTTTCAATAAAAAACACACGATTAAACCCGGATCTGAAACTTCCAACGTAGGCCCCCACTACCACGTCTCCTTCTCCAACATCAGGGGTCTACGTTCTAACTTTCCAGAGGTTGAAGCCCAATTACAGGAGACTAAACCAGACCTTTTATTTTAAAGCGAAACTGGAATTGGACAGACTATATCCCTAAATGAGTTCGTAATTAAAGGATACTCTAACCTAACTTTCAAATCTGACCCCCAAGATCGCCATGGGCATTGAATATGTGCCTATATAAAAGATGGCTTTCCATGTGGTAGGCACATCTCCAGAGAAGATCCTAACACCCTATATGTGCTTCCGAGTAGCACTAGCTCACACTACGGCATTTATATTTACTCTTTAAAAGCATATCTGAGAAAATTGACCAAGTTCTATCAGCATATCCTTCAGCTAACATTCACGTATGTGGAGACTTCAATGTTCACAACGTCGAATGGTTGACCCACTCAAACAAGACTGATGATGAGGGGAGATTCTGTCATGATTTCTCCATTGCCTATGACCTCACTCAGATTGTTCACGAACCCACCCGTGTGCCCGACAATGACGGCCAGTATGCAAGTCTACTAGACCTTTTTCTCACAACTTGCCCTGAACTATGTTCAGTTTCCGCTCTGTCTCCTCTTGGATCTTCCGACCACTCAGTTGTATCAATTAAGATAAAAATGAAATGTAATAAGTCCTCAGACGTACCTCTCCATTGTACAGTATATCGATACACTATGGCTGGCTGGGATAGTTTCCGTACATTTATATCGGATCTTTCTCTGCGTTCCATGTTTAAAAAGGATGTGTCGTCTATAGTATCAGACCTGACAGAATGGTTAATTGTAGGTATAGAGAATTTCATACCCTCAAAAAAGTTCCAGCAAACACCTAACAGCCAGCCATGGTTTTCTCCAGAATGTGCTGCTTCTATTGCGCAAAGAAATCACTTTTCCACTGCTTCCAACGTAATAGATGTATGGAAACTAAAGCCGCTTTCAGGACTGCCAGCAACCATTGTAAGAAAGTAATAAAGAACGCAAGAGAGTTGTATGCTCAGTCTGTCAAGTCCAAAGTAGCTGAGCAGCGGCTTGGTTCCCACCAGTTTTGGCAAATAGCAAACAGAATCCTGAACAGAAGCGTGTGCTCTATCCCAACTATCATCAATGGACCTGAGTTTGCCAAGAACTTTGCAGCCAATTCTACCCTTTGCAACCAAGGCCGCCAACCCCCAATATTTCCTCCTGTATCAGAAAACACACTATGTGATGTACAAATATCTGTATGTGATGTTGCCAAGCTAATCAAAAATCTTGATTCCAGTAAAGTAACCGGCCCTGGCGTTATTCCAATTATAGTACTCAAAAAACTTCAACCAGAACTAGCACCCATACTTACAAAACTGTTTAAAAGTTGTCTTAAGGAGAATTGCTTCCCATCACCCTGGAAAATCTCATCAGTATGCCCTGTATTTAAGAATTCAGGTGATCGTTCATCTCCCTCTCAGTACAGGCCAATAAGTCTCCTGTGCGTCATGAGTAAGTTGCTGGAATCTGTGTTAAATAGAGAAGTAATCAACCATCTCAGCAAAAATAACCTTCTTAGTGATACACAATATGGTTTCCGTTCTGCTAGATCTACAGCAGATGTGCTTACAGTTATATCTCATAGGATTAGCGAATCTCTCGACAGAGGCAACCTTTCTAGGGCAATTGCTCTTTACATATCAAAGGCCTTTGATAGGGTATGGCATAAAGGTTTACCTCACAAGATCTCAAGCTATGGTATAGCTGGAAATGTCTTCTGAATTATTAAATCATTTCACTCTGATAGGTTCATAAGAGTAGTAATTGGTGGGCAAAAATCAGAAGCTCAGAGTATAAATGCTGGAGTCCCTCAGGGGTCCATCCTGGGCCCAACTCTTTTCCTGATCTACATTAATGATCTTCCAAATCACATCCTTACATCATTCATAGAAATTTTTGCTGGCGACACTACTATCTATGGTAGCACATCTAAGACAGTAAACGACCAAGTTCCTTTCGATTCTTTCTCCTCTGATCTTGATCACGTTGTACAATGGGGACAGGAGTGGCTGGTTACTTTTAATGCATCTAAAACCAAGCTTCTATCTTTACATAATCAACGTTCTGATCCCCATCTGGCATCAATTAAAATGAATGGCTCTCGTCTTGAGGAGGCCTCAAGTTTTGACCTTTACTCCTGATCTTAAATGGAATACGTACATCAAATATGTTGCCACGGCCGCTGGAAAAACGGTCGGATCCTTCTATCGATCCAGTAGATATCACTGCTGATGCAATTCTCTATCTATATAAGAGCCAGATACGTCCAAGGATGGAATACTGTTGCCACATATGGGCAGGAGCTGCTAGAAAGGACTTGTCCTGCCTTGAGTTCAAAATAGACTTCGTGGCCTGGTGGGAGATGTTCTTTTCTCTTCGCTGCAACCTCTATCTCACAGAAGATATGTTGCGAGTTTGTCTCTGCTTTATCGTTATTTTCATGGAAAGTGTTCGACTGAGCTTCAATTTATCGTCCCCCCTCGCCAAACTTTCACAAGAAACACTAGACTAGCTGAAAACATTATCAATAATTCCCCCCCACTCTTTATCTGTGCCTAAACCTAAACATAGATTCCATGATCAAAGCTTCTTTCTTAGAACTGCACGCCTGTAGAATTGTCTTCCATTTCCTGCTTTTCAGCTGTCTATAATATGGTTGTCTTCAAGTCCGACGTGAACAAGTTTCTGATGAGCCGTTCCACATAAGTTAACAAATTTACCGAACTTCAATAACTATCGATTACTATATTGTCCTTTTTACTACACTATTTAACCATTATCTTTGAGTGGCCTATCGTTCTTGATAAGTGGTAAAGCCTATGTAAAAAAAAAAAAAAAAGAAGGCCGACTCGGAATTATCTCGGCTTTGGAAGCATTTTTTGTGCAGAAAGTTGCTGAAATGTTTGAAAAAGTTATAATCGGGCCAACGTTGTCATGGAGTAGAATTGGCCCCTTTATATGGACGAATCTATGGCACATACGTTCGAGCGTCTGCTGCTTTCGTCGATTTGTCAGCAGTACTCCTTCGTCGCAATCGTTTCGCCCGGATTCAAGAAGCTGTGGTCAATGAGACCGGCTGCAGACCACCAAACAGTCCCCGAACACTTGTTTTGGTGCAATTTCGACTTCGGAAAGTGTTGTGGGGATTTTTCAGGACCCAACCACTGTTCCGAACGTCGCTAGCTGTCATAGAAGATCTATTTCTCTACATCACGATCCGCTCGAGAAATGAGTCGTTTTTGTTGCGCAGAAGCAACGTAGAAAACATCTCAAAACGACATTTGTTTTTATTATTGTTCTTCCATCTTATCTCGCAATTACTTATAACGTCACCAACTAACTCCGGAGGACCCCCCCCCATCCGCTTTTCTTTTATATCGTAAGTTTCTTAAAACGTGACTAGCTAAAGTTCAGAATAAAATCACGCGTTTCTTTTAACGGTTAATTTAAAAAACAAAAAAAAATCTTCTGAACGCTGTTTAAACTTGAACTCTTCACTACAGTTTGCATTTTGGAGACGGAAGTGTTTTTGTTGAGATAAGTAATGTCAATACTAATTCGTACTTTTTATTTTTAGATTCAAATATTAATAACTACATTTTATTTCAGTATTTAAATTTATGTATTTCTGTTTTATTAAATGCTAGCTTTTTTTCTCGTCCATAATGTTTATTTATCTACCGAGTTGATTGCAAAAATAGATTACGATTTGTACTCATTTTAAGTTCGTGAGAGGGGAATCCATCACCATTCTTTCGCTTAAACACGTCTGTTTGACTTTTATTAAGTAGAATACTTAATGATTTTTTTTTAATGGAGAGTAGAAAACGCATTGTGGATCCGTTATCGGCAGCTTCTGTTACTCTCGCTTCTTCTTATTTGTCCCTCAGTCCTCATTTTTTTAATGAGTGATTTTTCTGACAAAGGGAGAAGAAAAAGCTGTTTTCTAGGTTGGCAGTATTTTGCGCGAACAGTTGGCAGAGATGGCTGAAATTTTCTGTTTCTATGTCTATCCTTGTAGCCATGTCACAAGTAAGGGTACTGGAGGTAAACGTTTTGTCTGGGCTGACGTTATCCGCCTGATAGTCAGGGACCCGAACCTTGGATTAACCACTAAGGAGGCTGTCCTATCAGCAGGTGCAAAGTACTGGGGCTGCTGTATTGCCATTTGGTGAATGGATTCTGGACCATGCAGTAGCTTCTGGTGGGGCCTCTCGATGCCATACTAGTGGGTAATTGTTACGGCTTTACCTTATCATTAGCGACAAATAAAAAAAAAATTATTCGTTTCTTTTTCTCTCTTAGTTTCCCCTCTCTGTCCTGCTCTAAGTAAATCTAACGACATAGTCCGCAAATTCCAAAATTTCATCATGACAAGTTTCAAGAAAAAATACACGATTAAACCCGGTTCTCCAACTTCCAACGTAGACACCTACTACCATGTCTCCTTCTTCATCAGGGGTCTACGTTCTAACCTTCTAGAGGTCGAAACCCAATTACAGGAGACGAAACCAGACCTTTCATTTTTAAGTGAAACTGGCATTGGACAGGCTATTTCCCTAGAAGAGTTCGCAATTAAAGGATACTCTAACCTAACTTCTAAATCTGACCCCCAAGATCGCCATGGGCATGGAATATGTGCCTATATAAAAGATAGCTTTCCATGTGGTAGGGACATCTCCAGGGAAGATCCTAACTTACCCTATATGTGCTTCCGGGTTGCTTTAGCTCATACTCCTCCATTTATATTTACTCTCTATCGCCCCCACAACAGCGGAGTTACTATCTTTCAAAGCATATCTGAGAAAATTGACCAAGTCCTATCTGCTTATCCTTCAGCTAACATTCACGTATGTGGAGACTTCAATGTTCACAACGTCAAATGGTTGACCCACTCAAACAAGACTGATGATGAGGGGAGGTTCTGTCATGATTACACCATTGCCTATGACCTCACTCAGATTGTTCACGAACCCACCCGTGTGCCCGACAATGACGGCCAGTATGCGAGCTTACTAGACCTTTTTCTCACAACTTGCCCTGAACTATGTTCAGTTTCTGTTCTGTCGCCTCTTGGATCTTCCGACCACTCTGTTGTATCAATTAAGATAAAAATGAAATGTAATATGTCCCCAGACGTACCTCTCCATCGTACAGTATATCGATACTCTAAGGTTGACTGGGATAGCTTCCGTACATTTATATCTGATCTACCTCTGCATTCCATGTTTAAAAAGGATGTGTCCTCTATAGTATTAGACCTAAAAGAATGTTTAATTGTAGGTATTGACCGTTTCATACCCTCGAAAATGTTCCAGCAAAAACCTAACAGCCAGCCATGATTCTCTCCAGAATATGCTGCTGCCATTGCGCATAGAAATCACTTTTCCACTGCTTCCAACGTAATAGATGTATGGAAACTAAAGCCGCTTTCAGGACTGCCAGCAACCATTGTAAGAAAGTAATAAAGAACGCAAGAGAGTTGTATGCTCAATCTGTTAAGTCCAAAGTAGCTGAGCAGCGGCTTGGTTCCCACCAGTTTTGGCAAATAGCAAACAGAATCCTGAACAGAAGCGTGTGCTCCATCCCAACTATTATCAATGGTCCTGAGGTAATCTCGTCAGCATCAGACAAATCCAAACTCTTTGGCAAGAACTTTGCAGCTAATTCTACCCTTTGCGACCAAGGCCGCCAACCCCCAATATTTCCTCCTGTATCAGAAAACACGCTATGTGATATCGTATACTATGTGATATCGTATACGTATATCTGTACGTGATGTTGCCAAGCTAATCAAAAATCTTGATTCCAGTAAAGCAACTGGCCCTGACGTTATTCCAATTATAGTACTCAAAAAACTTCAGCCAGAACTAGCACCCATACTTACAAAACTGTTTAAACGTTGTCTTAAGGAGAATTGCTTCCCATCACCCTGGAAAATTTCATCAGTATGCTATGTATTTAAGAATTCAGGTGATCGTTCATCCCCCTCTCAGTACAGGCCAATAAGTCTCCTGTGCGTCATGAGTAAGTTGCTGGAATCTGTGTTAAATACAGAAGTAATCAACCATCGCAACAAAAATAACCTTCTTAGTGACACTCAATATGGTTTCCGTTCTGCTAGATCTACAGCAGATGTGCTTACAGTTATATCTCATAGGATTAGCAAATCTCTCAACGGAGGCAACCTTTCTAGGGCAATTGCTCTTTACATATCTAAGGCCTTTGATAGGGTACGGCATAAAGGTTTACTTCATAGAATCTCTAGTTATGGTATAGCTGGAAATGTCTTCTCAATTATTAAATCATTTCTTTCTGATAGGTTCTAAAGAGTAGTAGTTGAGGGGCAAAAATCAGAAGCTCACAGTATTAATGCTGGTGTCCCTCAGGGGTCCATCCTGGGTCCAACTCTTTTCCTGATCTACATTAATGATCTTCCAAATCACATCCTTACATCATTTGTAGACATTTATGCTGACGACACTACCATTTATGGCAGCACATCTAAGACAGTAAACGACCAAGTTCTTTCCAATTCTCTCTCCTCTGATCTTGAGCACGTAGTACAATGGGGAAAGGAGTGGCTGGTTACTTTTAATGCATCTAAAACCAAGCTTCTCTCTTTACATCATCAACATTCTGATCCACATCTGACATCAATTGAAATGAATGGCTCTCGTCTTGGGGAGGCCTCAAGTTTTGACAAGCTTCTGGGCTTGACTTTTACTCCTGATCTTAAATGGAACACATACATCAATTCTGTTGCCAAGGCCGCTGGAAAAATGGTGGGATCTTTCTATCGATCCGGTAAATATCTCACTGCTGATGCTATTCTCTATCTATATAAGAGCCAGGTACGTCCAAGGATGGAATATTGTTGCCACATAATGGCAGGAGCTGCTAGAAAGGACTTGTCCTACCTTGATAGAGTTCAAAATAGACTTCGCAGCCTCGTAGGAGATATCCTTTTCTCTTCCTTGCAACCTCTATCTCGCAGAAGAGATGTTGCGAGTTTGTCTCTGATGTATCGTTATTTTCATGGAAAGTGTTCAACTGAGCTTCAATCTATGGCCCCCTCTCGCCAAACTTTCACAAGAAACACTCGTCTAGCTGTAAACACTATCAATAATTCCCCCCACTCTTTATCTGTGCCTAAACCTAAACGTAGATTCCATGAACAAAGCTTCTTTCTTAGAACTGCACGCAAGTGGAATTGTCTTCCGTTTTCCTGCTTTCCGGCTGACTACAATATGGTTGTGTTCAAGTCTAACGTAAATAAGTTCTTGATGAGCCGTTCTATATAAGTTATC
Source organism: Euprymna scolopes (assembly GCF_053919585.1). NCBI lineage: Eukaryota > Metazoa > Mollusca > Cephalopoda > Sepiida > Sepiolidae > Euprymna > Euprymna scolopes. Next base: position 56,745,386 of record NC_136501.1, on the reverse strand, counting down.
AAATTTACCAAATTTTCATTACAAATGATTACTATATTGTCCAATGTCTACTGTTCACTCTTTAATCCTTATCCTTGAGTGGCCTCTTGGCCTTGATAAGTGGTGATACCTATGTAAAAAAAAAATCATGAAGCACCAATTTATCCAACTTTTTGGACTTTCCTATTTGCTTTCAATGGCGAACGACTGGTGAGTGGTCGACCTCGAGTTCAACAGTAACTTATCGTGTGCTTTCGCGAGGATCGACTTCAATTAAGGCTTTCAAATCGTGTGGGGTTGAATTTTGTCAATGCTGTCGAAAACCCTGCAAAAAGAGGAATGAAGAGATTAAGAACGGTAACAAATAGATAGAGCAAAAAACGAGCTTCAAAGTAATATATAACATGGCTATATATATCACTGAATTTATTCAGAAATCATATATAAAAGTAACATATGTGAGAAAACAATATTGTTTTGCATCAATCTAATATATATATATATATATCTATATATAGCATATACATATATATATATATATAAACTACTTCATTTACTCACATAAAATTAATATACGTAAGTATAAATTTATACGTGATCTTTAAGTATTTACTTCAAAAGTGATCAATACGTAGGTAGAGCTAGTTAGTAAGTTATAATATATATATATGGCAATTAAGCTACACCGAATATACCGCGTTTCATCCACTCTGGGACTCTTCAGGCTTATGCGCGAATTTTGTGGTTGTCTGTCGTTTTTATATACGCATATTCTATTGCGATTTTAGTTAGCCAATCAGCTTTCTAGTATCCATCGCGCCCTTCCTATCAGCCAATGAACATGCACTTACCGGACAAGGGTCTATTTGACCTCTGGCTTACCTGTTCCTTTGTGTGTGCTCTATTTAGCCTGGATATCTCGTTTCTTGACCTGTTTTAAATTTACGTTAGGGTTTTTTTATGTTAGTTTATATATATATATACATATATATATGCATATGTATATATATATATATATATATATATATGCGACTTGTGTCCAGTTTAAGGTGAAGGAATTTATATTTTTGGCCAATTTTTCTATATTTGTCGTTTTTATTAGCATATTTGATGCGGAGTTGCAGTAAAACTGTTCATAGGGTTTAGTCAGATATTGCGCAGAAATGTTAATATTGATACTATGTAATTAATGTAGATTAGCTATTGATAATTAATTTACACTTACTGTAAATTTTTCTTTCAGATTGTTATATTTAAAATAGTGTAAAACAATCCATCGCAATGGCTTGCAACTCTGAAAAAATACAAGTGGCACTGGCTTTACTCGAAAAACGTCAAATTATAGAAAAATTAGATGCTGGAGTTGAAAATAGCGTAATATTGAGAGATTATAAGATTGGAAGAAGTACACTGTTTTACATCAAAAAGAAAAAGGGGGAAATATTGAAGGCTGCTCCTTTCTCTTCAAATAAAAGACATGTCAAAATAAGGACTCTTCGCAGACCAAAGCAAGTCGAATTCGATCGAATATTGCATGAGTGGTTTGTAGCAAAACAGAATGAAGGTGTAGCAATATCTGGGCCCATGTTAATTGCTAAAGCAAAATCTCTTAAGGAAGAGTTGAATTTAACAGACGATATGAAATTCAGTGAAGGCTGGCTTAGGAGCTTTAAGAGTAGACATAGTATAAGGCAATTAACAATGTCAGACGAACAACGGTCTGCTGATACATACGGAGCATCAAATTATTGTGACAAATTCAAAACGATAATTGCCGATTATAGTTTAACACAAGAGGATGTTTACAACGCTGATGAAAGTGGCGTAAATTGAAAATGCTTACCTACAAAAACATTAGCCGGATCCGAGGAGCAGAAAATAAAAGGATTCAAATTAAATAAAGAAAGACTAAAAGTGATGGTATGTTAAAGTTAAGAGAGAAAAACAAAATACCAAGTGCTTTCGTATGGTATTACTAGACGAATGCTTAGCATAATTAGATCCTTCTTAAATTAGAGAAGAATCCAGGTTGTCCTCGATGGCAGTATGTCCAACAAATTATATAAATGCGGGTGTGCCACAGGGATCGATTCTTGGACCTTTATTTCTGATATTCATGAATGACTTACCTGATAAAATTGTCTCTGAGATGGGTATATTTGCCGACGACACCACGCTCTATATCAGGCACGAGGGGAAAACTAATGAGCACATATGTAAGTGAATGGCCGAAACCTTCAGTATGTAGTGGAATGAGGCCAAAAATGGATGGTAACGTTCAATGCTGCCAAGACAAAGCTCGTTTCTTTTAATAATTACATGAAACTTTACCAACCACCAATAGCTATAGCAAGACATACTTTACCTGAGAGCACTTCGTTCAATCTCTTTGGCTTATCGTTCACAGGAAACATGAGTTGGAATAGATACATCGAGATTATTGCTAAGACTTCTGCAAAGGAAGTGGGCTCTCTCTCTATCGTGCTAGAAAGTTACGTAGGCATGAAAATATCCTGTACCTCTACAAAGACACCATTCGCGCATGTATGAAGTACTACTGTCACATTTGGTCTGGTGCATCTGCTACTAGTCTCTCGTTCCTGGACAGTGTCCAAAAGAGAGTCACCAACCTAATAAGTCCCGAACTATTATCTAAACTTCAGCCCCTGTCCCACCGACGAAATGTTGCATCCCTCTGCCTGTTTTACTAGTATTTTAATTATGGATGCTCTGACGAACTACAAGCCCTTGTACTCCCTCGACGAAAATACCCCCGACAAACCCGACAAGCAGCGAAGTCCCACCCCTATACAGTTGAGATCCCTAGATGTAAGAAAGCCTTTTACTCTAATAGCTTCTTCCCCGGAACTGCAGGACTTTGCAATTCTCTTCCAGTTTCCTGCTTCCCCAACTGTGATGATATGCAGAAATTCAAGTGTTATGTGAACAGACATCTGGCTGCTAAACTCCCTACATAGTACCCCTGAAACGTAGGCCCCTGATAGTAGCCCCCAACATCAAAGTGGGAACGTGCCTTGTTTGCGGTGAAAATATAATTGAAAAAAAAGTTTCCACATTTTTTTCGCATGGGCACTTTTATTGATAGTATACACACATGAAAGCCTAGTCTACTTCGAGATAATCTCCTCCAGCTGCAATGCACTTATTGTACCGTTCAAAAAACTTTTGGAAGGCACCATGGAGGTACTCTCTTGTAATCGTGTCAATAACCCTCGTCATAGCTTCTTTCATCTACTCAATTATCTTATGACGACAGCTGTTATATAGCCAGGACCCCTAGGCTGGGAAACGATCGTAATTAGGACGTTCCCCGCTGCAACAAAAACCCAGTAGCCGTCTTTTAGGGATCGTCTAGTTGTTTAATTTCTGGTTGTTATAGTAACGGCTAAGACGACAGAGTTATTTCCCCCTTGACTGTGCATTTTCTCTCTGTAGCTGTCATTGCTTGTCATAACAGCGTTCCCGACGCACAAAGAATTAACATGCATACAAAGGTTAGACGTAACTCAGCACAACAAATCAAGACGTAAGACACACTGGCTTTTCATATAAAAATATATTTTGTTTTCAAATTATATTTTTCGTTTTACACAGAGATTGTCAAAAGTTCAAACTTTAACAGTGTGGTTTATTGTTCATTTCAGTGATGAAGAGGGGTGTATGGAAGCGCTTTACTCTCGACAGTCGCAGATTTCCTCTTCTTCTTCTTCTTCTTCTTCTTCTTCTTCTTCTCTCCTCTGCTTCTTCTCTTTCTCTTCTCTGCTTCCTCTCTGCTTCTTTCAATCCATTTTGTAACACAGCATCTAAGGTTTTCCTTGAGCTTAGGGGGAAAAACAAAATTCAAAGGGAGCAAGGTCTGGATTATAGAAAAGGTGAAAAACTGTCTTGATGCCCACAACAACGCCTTTCTGATCTTCTGTGAGCACCCCTGGGACAAGCTTCGCGCAAATCTTTTGCATCTTCAGCTTCTGACATCAAATTGTTCACTTATTGTCTCCATAGACACACGGCGGCTCTGATCCGTGAAATTCTTTATTTGGCCAATCAACTCTGGAGTTCTGATTTCCTTACTCCCCCCATACTTCTGATTATTCCTCACAGACTCCCTACCTTCCTTAAATATCTTATGCCACTCAAAAACTGATGCTCGGTTTATGCAAGATGATTTAAAAGCAGTCTGAAGCATTCCATACGTTTCCGTGACAGTTTTCCAAGTTCAAAATAGAATTTTATTGCATATCGTTCTTCTAAAGCGTACTCATGTCCGGATTGCATTCTTGAAGTTCACCAGCTGTGACAATTAGACTCTCGTAGCGTGTATTTCAATTCCTGCTGTAGCTGTTCATTTGAACCTGACAATTTGGTTAGTCATCTCATAATATATAGAGCAATAACAAGCTGGATTTTCAAGAGTCTAAGACAATTTTAAAAGCCTGTACAAAAAGTCTGGTTACTTATTGAAGGCACCCCGTACCAAGGTCTTATGTATGACATGAACGGAAACCGAAATGTTAGGAAGAATATCATTCTAATAATTCTAAGAACAGCCAAACCCATGAAAAAGATACCCGTTCAACCAAGTGCAACAGTTTTGCTTAAATAGACGGTTGGAACCTTAAAACAATCTCTCGATAAGAATGCTAGTTAATGTCTTGCATGCGTTAGGATTGGCCATCCCCAGAAAAAGAAAACAAAACTAATTAAAGTCTACATGTTTATCTATCTGGCGTCACTTAAGACAACATGATGCAATGAGTAGTTTTATTTATTTGCTTCCCCACGAATGCAAATAAGACATAAGGTCGTTTTTAATGTGGGGAAAACCAGCTTCCCCCCAAGAAGGGGGCACGCTGGTAGTATTAAAAAAAATAGTAATTGTCTCAGTATGAAGGGTTTCCCCTACATTGACCGAGGACCAATTAACTTAAATGAAGTGCAGCGTCACCCCGACCCGAAGGCCAAGCTGTAGTGTCCTAGGTGTATCAGAATTTTTGTAAGAATGTTTGACACTCCTAACACGAAACTGCGAATAAAATATTAAAAAAAAAAAACTCGTAATTTCTCTTTTAAAAGTGGAGTGTTTATTTACTTTATGGATTATACTTCCAAAATAAACTATTAAAGTTGTTTTAAAAGTAATAGAAATATTTTTTTTATTTTTTAAAAACAGTAATGAATTTTACGAACTCAATATTTTTCAATTTTTAAACTTTAAAAATCTATCAAAATTTTTCTATTGATTCTATTTTTACGATATTTTAAGGGTCAATGTGAAATTTTATGCTGTTTTCAATAAACTGAATATAATATTTTAGACAAACGTTTTTTTTTAATTCACGCCCCCTATTTTAAAGTGTCTATTAAAAAGTAAATAATTAATTTACTCACCAAAGTTTTATATATATTAAATTGAAGAGAAAAGGTCAATAAATAATATATTCAAATTTAAAACAAAAAAGAGTAGTGTTTTTTAGAAATTTACCTGTAAAGTTCGAAGTTTAACACCTTTTTTTTTAAACCACGTTGTTTGTTTTTTCTTTTGCTTTTTTAGTGAAACCTTGGTCCTTGCTTCTTTAATTGAAAAAAAAAATTGGGCTTGAATTACATTTTTCGAGTAGTTATAAGCTTGGAACGACAGGGGGTCGAATAATTCACGCCTCCCATTTTGAAATGTCTATTAAAAAGTAAATAATTAATTTACTCACCAAAGTGTTATATATCACAAATTGAAGAGAAAAGGTCAATAAATAATATATTCAAATTTAAAACAAAAAAAGTAGTGTTTTTTTAGAAATTTACCTGTAAAGTCCGAAGTTTAAAACCTTTTTTAAAAAAAAACACGTTGTTTTTTTTTATTAATGAACCCTTGATCCTTGCTCCTTTAATTGAAAAAAAAATTAGGGCTTGAATTACATTTTTCGAGGAGTTATAAGCTTAGAAAGACGGGGTGGAATTATTCACTATTTTTTACGAAATTTCTGACACACCTAGCAGTGTCCCCAATGTATTTTGGTTAAACTGAGCTGAAAGGGAAAAGATAAGAAGACACCAAGCTCTTATGTATGACATAAAAAGAAACTGGAATCTCCGTGATTCAAATAATTATAGAGGCCAGCAGACTCGTGAAAAAGAACTTCAAAAAGTACCTGGCAAATATACTCGATGAACAACGTTTAACAGACTTGTAAACAATTGTATTTAAATAGACGGTTAGGAACTTAAAAACGATCTCTGAGTTGGAATGCATGAAATAACGGGTAAATTCCTGGCATTCAGTATGATGCCTCACTCTCAGCTAAAACAAAATGATAATAAACTTAATATTTTTTTAATACAAAAAAAAAAAGAAAAATATATAATCATTTAGAGCGAACCTTATATATAAACCGGATAATATACAATAGTTAATAAATGATTGCAATGAGAGATTTCTTGTATATTCTAGCTAGTAAAACAAAAAAAAAACATAACGCTCATTGACCGCAAAAGTCGACGCCATGAATATGTATAAAACAAAAAAGTAAATTAAAAAAAAAGAAGCCGAATATTAAAAATTAATAGGCAAGAGTGGTTGCATATATTTTACTTATGTGATTTACAAAAAAAAAAAAAAAAAAAAAAAAAGAAGCGGAGTCTACATTTTACGGGCGCGTTCCCAATATTGGACAGCCATTAAAACGAACCTTCCAGGTAGTTGTTACCGTAACGCGCACGCCCGATCTTGGCGAGTGAAAGAAATGATGTTATTCTGGCTAAAATGTTTAGAAGCAGGTCCGGTGTGTATATCGAACGGGAAATAAATCATCTTCCGATAATTGTAGCATCGATAATGATGAGAGACGAGGATATAGATGTTATGGTGAGGTGTGGGTGGAGTGGGAAATCTAGCTGGAAGGAAACTGCCTTCCTATTAAGCAGAAGGATTAAGATTAGTTTTGCTATAAAAGATCGGTTTTCTGTCTATTCCCTTATTGTAACAAAAGATTGGCTTTCTTTATATTCGTTTTATAATTGAGTACTTGAATAGATATATGCGTGTATGTGTGTATTACAGCCTGCGTCTCCTTATCTGTATATCCGTCTCCTCTTTTTTTTTATTTATCCACCGTTTCGTCTTCGTTAGAGAGAGGATGAATATGACGAGCAGATAGAGACTAGCATGACAGAGTGCGGATGCGCGTATGATAGCAGCAGTAGCAGCAACAGCAGCAGCAACAGCAGCAGCGGCAACAGCTGCATCCAACTGACCGAGCCGTGGGTGAGGTGTTACAGTGAGAAAGGAGGAAAGAAAAAGAGAAAAACAAATCGTGACCGAGAGAGAGAGAGAGAGAGAGAGATAGATAGATAGATAGATAGAGAGAGAGAGAGAGAGAGAGAGAGAGAGAGAGAGAGAGAGATGGGGACGTGTTATACACCTTGGCCGAGAATGACAGGAAAAGACGCGTCTTAAACATAAACGGCCAAAGACAGAGCAGTACGTGTTCGTAACGGCAGAGTCTTGTTAAGAACATTGGAGTACGAGAAGACTTTTGAAAAAGAGACAAGGCGTTATTCAAGAAAGTACCTGTAAATAAATGTCTGTTGTTTGAACTGAAAAAAAGGAGTAGAGTTTTTTCTTGGTTTCCTTGCGACTGTCTAGATACAACGTGTGGGTTCCGAGTGTTGACATGTAACGACTACGTTACAACTTTGTCTTTCGTCATTTATCAAAAAAAAAAAAAAAAGAATCAAAATCCACCTCTTCACAGTTGAGCGACTTAGGTGCTGGGAAGCCTACTACTCTCTTCCTTTAGATTGCTAGATTTTAAAATTTCGTCCATGTTTTGTTGCTTCCCTGGGGGTACAAACCCGCAGAAGTTTTAATGTAATGTGAACGGGCATCTCGCTATTAAACTCCCCACAGTCCGCTATTAGAAACGATATCAAGTAGTAGCTCGTTTACATTTCAAATGACAATATGTTTTGTTTGGGGTGAAAATGCGTGACACAAATAGATAATGCATGCTATTCAAATATCACAGCCTATCATATGCCTTTGGCAAGTTTGGTCGTAGTCCAAATTAGAAAGTAATTTCGACTTCTGATTGTTCAAATTTGATGTACAGGTTGGCCCACTTAAAAGTTAACGGGCGTTGCAAGCTCACGTGTTCAACTCAATTCAAATAATCTAGCATAAGCTAAATTGTGTGACAAAACGGGTCATATTTTACCTCCACGTGATTGCTCCCAAGTCAATTTACTATTATCGAATGAATTATTATTTGTAACTAATTAAAAATTAATTTTCAGACATAAATGTAAATAAAATTCTAAGCTTTAAATCATGTAGTAATAAAAGAATTAAAAAGTACATTCTTTTATTAAAAAAGGTATTTTATTTAAAGATGATAAATTGTTATGGCCGATGGTTAATGAAAAATATCACACACGTGGATATCAAGTTGAATATTATATTTTGTGGTAAAACTTATTACATGGACAACGCATAAACCTGACGAACTCTCAGGAGAATTAAACTCGGAATATTCTGTGTAGCTTAATTGCCATATATATTTTCATAACTTACTACCAAGCTCTGCCTATGTATTGAGCACTCTTGAAGTAAACACTGAAAATACACGCATAAAACTATATCTTCGTTTATTAATTTATATGATTAAATGAAAAAATCATATATATATGTGTATATATGTGTATATATATACATGTATATATATGTATATGTACATATATATATGTATATATATGTATATGTATGTATATGTATATATATGTATATATATATGTATATATGTATATATATGTATGTATGTGTATATATACATATATATATGTACATATATATGATGATTGCAACGGCTTGTCAGACGAGTGCCACTCCCTCAGACACTTAAAATCAATGAGCCCAAATGGCTGAGGGAGTATCTATACAAAGATAATGTTACAGAGTTTTAGCTTTATACGACAGCTAAGTCTCTCTCTCGCCCTCTCTCTCTCTCTCTCGGTTCAAAATGTTGAGATCCAGCAACAAGCAAGAGCAAGATAGCCAGCAACAAGTTAAACTTTATTTTCCCTTTGGAAGGTCTTGTTTTTAATCCTTCAGGGAGACTAGCAGCCGTCCTTACCAAACAAGTCTGGCGGTTGAACCAGCTTAGTCGCCGGTTACCCGACCATGAGACAGGTAGTACTAGGTTACATGGTACTAGTAGCATATGACATGACCTTACATACATACACACACACACACACACACATATATATATATATATATATATATATATATATATATATATATATATATATATAAACAATAGGAGTAGTGGGAAATGAAGTCACAGAACTATATATTGGTGGATAAAGATTGGTTCATTTTTTCAAAAAGGGAATACAATCGATTAGTTGGGGGATAGAAGGGACTCTTTATGCCAAGGCATTTCGAATATATATATATATATACTAGCATTTCAGTCCGGCGTTGCCCGGGTGTTTGGATGTGTATGTTGAGCAACAAACAAAAGTGGTAGCAGGAAGGCAGGCTCGAACCCGTACTGCAAAGGAGGAAAAGAAAGGGTAAAACCTAACGTTTATGCTGTTACGAGCACCGCCAAACCGGAAGCGACATTTTTAAAAGTAAGGTTAGACAATCTAAAGGAGGGGATAACTTTAAAAAATATCGGTGAAAAAAGTGACCCCCCCTTTAGAAAAGTGTCTAGTTGAAGGGGAAGATATTAATGTTTTTAGCCAATTTTTCGATATTTGTCGTATGAAATATCGAACTTTAAAACGATACTGATCTTGGTAAAATCCGTCGCCTCTATTCAAAGTTTAAGGCAGACATGAAAACAGACATACATACATTTATATATTGGTAACTATAAATTTTCGACACAAACTGATGAAAAAGCTTGCCCTATATCTGAATACCCTTTATGTAAAATTTCAAATATTTAGACCAGAAATTGTCTGAGTAAGTTGGAAGAGACCGCAAAGGTCAATTTTTTAAAACTTTGACCACATTAGGGCCCCATAAAATTTATTGTTATAGGATCAAATAAGGTTATAAAGTTAGATCCATGTCCAAGGAATCTATATCTAAAATTTCAAGTGCGTAAACCCAAAATTGTCGGAGGAGTTTGGTAGAGTTCTCACAGATCAAATCGTTGAACTTTGACCCCTTAATCGCCAAATTTCTGGCCCAAAACCGATTACATCGATTTTCCCACATCTCAGTACCCTGTATATCAAATTTTGAGTTTGTAGACTAAAATTTGACAGAGTTATTGCATAGGGGAATATACACAGACACATAGATATGCACACAGATACACAGACACGTTTACTTTTATAGATATATAGATAGAAGATATATATATATATAGATAGATAGATAGATAGATAGATAGATACATGTACATACATATATATATATATATACATATACATATATATACATATATATATATACACAACGTTTCGCCCGGTGTAACCTACGATCTTCGACAGGAATATCTTCTTGAACCCGAGAATCTTTCTATCAAAGTTTGAAATCTGCACGGAATTTTTGTACGAACCCTTTATTTAATCCACCTGGGTGGAACATTTTCGTTTCGGTAGGGATGACATGTTAGAAGTAATACACAATTATATTCATAGTACCATCCGCAATGAGGACTGAACATTCAACCTTTAAAAAAGTGTCACTTAGAACTGAATTTTACTTAGTTCTTTATCCGTTACGCGAAAAGTCTTTGTGGACAATTCTTGTATGATCGAAGTGTACTGAGAATAACATTCAAGATGAGAGCAGTAGTCTGAACAAGCAAAACAGTACAAATTATGAGTCCTCATCTCAAAAATTCGAAAACACAAATATCCCATGTTTTTTTTTTTGTTTTGTTTTTTTGCGTACGGAAATGATTGTATTGTGTATTGTATTGTGTATCAATAGACTGAATTAGTGTTCAGTACCTGTAAATTTCTACGTTTTAAAAATGCTTACAATAGTTTTTTTTCTCTTAGGGGAGTGCAATAAGTAATGCCTCCGGCCCACTTCCCATAGCAGTAGAGCAACGAAACTTGGCACAGTTATTAGTCTTTCTCTACATAGGAACCGCCCTGATTAATGCATTTCTCCCATCATTTGATGCAGCTCTGGATACCGTTTTTTTAGAACACCCCAGGTTGATCCTCCAACCACAATGTGACTTAAGAAATCAAGGCTACATCATCTAGGAAACGCTTTCCTTTCAAAAACAACTTTATGGCTGGGAAGAGGTGAAAGTCAGAGGGTGCAAGGTCAGGAGAGTAGGGAGGATGGGCGACATTTCATAACCACACACACGTGCTTCTGATCTGGCGACATGCGAGTTGTTGACCGGAGCGTTGTCCTGCAGGAGGAGGGTACCTTTGCTGATCTTGCCCTGCCTTTTGATTTTGATAGCTTCCCTTAATTTTCTCAAAAGTGAAGCATAACAGGATCCTATAATTGCAGTACCCTTTTCCAGGAAATCTGTCATCACTACTCCGTCCTGGTCCCAGAAGACTGTGACCATGACCTTGCAAGCGGAGGACTGCACCTTTGCCTTGTTTGGAGGTGGTGAGTCCAAGTGCTTCCACTGCATTGACTGGGCTTTGGTCTCTGGATTATAGTGATGGACCCAGGTTTCATTCTGTGTAATTAGTCTTTTGAAAAACTTCGACACATGACGACACACGACGCGTTCTCGCTTCTGGAATGGTGTGAACAACTTGGGAATCCATCTGGCAGACACATTATGCATATGCAAATGGTCATGAATGATAGTTTCCACAGAATCTGTACTAATCTTGACATCTTGGGCTATTTGGCGAATAGTAATGCGCCGATCTTTCAAAATGGCAGCCTCAACTTGACGGACAGATGCCTCATCAATAGCAGAAGGGGGTCGACCAGGTCTGGGAACTGTTTCCATAGACTTTCGGTCATGTTTGAATTCATGATGCCAGCGTTTTACAAGGTCATATGATGGGGAATGATCATCATAAGTTTCTTTTATTTCATCAAAAGTCTCCTGTGGTGTGAGTCCTTTCAAATACAAAAACCAGATCACTGCTCGACATTCAACAGGCTCCATTTCACACCTGACTCAGTTCAAACACCTGTAAAACAGAAACCACAATTAGTTCAGAGCTGTAATTTGCTACATAACTCGTAGACATATAAATCATTGCACACGCAAAACGCAAAATTGCAGCTAGATCAGGCAAATGAAATGGGTCAAAGGGATTACTTATTGCACGCCCCTCGTAAAAGAAATGAGGGTAGCGGCCTTGACTTATATAATGAACAAACGTAGAAATGTATGTATAAAAAATCAGCTCTGAGTTTTCAATAGTACGAGTGTATATTTGCTTATTTGTCTGTTTCATATAAGATATGAGATATAATATATAAGATATAATATATAAGATATAAGATATAATATATAAGATATAATATATAAGATATAATATATGAGATATTAGATATAAGATATAATATATAATATATAAGATATAATATATAATATATAAAATATAAGATATATAATATATAATGTATAATATATAAGATATAATATATAAGATATAAGATATAAAATATAATATATAAGATATAAGATATAATATATAATATATAATATATAAAATATAATATATAAGATGTAAGATATAATATATAATATATAAAATATAATATATAAGATATAATATATAAGATATAAGATATAATATATAAGATATAATATATAAGATATTAAATATAATATATAAGATATAATATATAAGATATAATATATAAGATATAATATATAATATATAATATATAAGATATAATATATAAGATATAAAATATAATATATAAGATATAATATATAAAATATAATATATAGGATATAATATATAATATATAATATATAATATATAAGATATAATATATAAGATATAAGATATAATATATAAGATATAATACATAAGATATAATATATAATATATAAGATATAATATATAATATATAAGATATAATATATAAGATATAATATATAAGATATAATATATAATATATAAGATATAATATATAATATATAATATATATATAATATATAAGATACAATATATAAGATATAATATATAAGATATAATATATAATATATAATATATAATATATAATATATAAGATATAATATATAAGATATAATATATAGTATATAATATATAAGATATAATACATAATATATAATATATAATATATAAGATATAATATATAAGATATAATATATAATATATAATATATAATATATAAGATATAATATATAATATATAAGATATAATATATAAGATATAATATATAAGATATAATATATAATATACAATATATAAGATATAATATATAAGATATAATATATAACGAGTGAATGTTTGGCATCAGGTAGGATGCACTTACACTATCTTTAACAATCTGATAAAAAATTTTTTTTTTTTAAAATAACATTATCACCCCAGGGATAAATGTTGCAGGGATAATATGTAGGGAGTTGAGTAGCAAGATGTATGTTCACATTACAATTGAACTCCTGCATGTTAATAGTCAATGACGCAGGAATCCGGAAGGGAATTCCAAAGTCTGGCAGTTCTGGGAAGGAACTAATAGAGTCAAAGCCTTCTTAGATCTAGGGATCCCTACTGTGTAGGGGCGGGATTTTGTTGCTTGTCGGGTTTGTCGGGGGTATTTATGTCGAAGGGTTACAAGGGCTCGCAGTTCGTCGGAGCATCCACCATTAAAATACTTGTAGAACAGGCAGAGGGATGCAGCATTTCGTTGATAGGACAGAGATGAGTGTTCAGAACCTATCAGGTTGGCGACTCTATTTTGAACCCTGTCCAGGAGTGAGAGACTAGTAGCAGATGCACCAGCTCAAATGTGACAACAATACTGTAGACATGGGCGAACAGGCGGTACAGGTTACTTTCAGGCGTAAATATCTTTCTAGCACGTTAGAGAGAACCCACCTTCTTTGCAGCAGCTATGGCATGGCTCTCGGTGTATCTGTTCTAATTCATGTTCCCTGTGAGCATTAAGACAAGGAGTTTGAATGAATAAGTACATAAAATGTGGCACACACACTGCTTGAATCTCATTAACTCGTGTCTCTGTACATTAGATTTGTCTAAGCTTTAGATAATTCTGAAATATCTCGACTCAATCTTTCTGATGATGTCAGCTAATTAATTTACTATTGTTTTGCATGGTGTCTTAAACTATAGAACAAAGGTCTTTGATACCTATCTATGTAAATTTCAACGAATATATATATGTTACGAGAAAGGTCTCCCTTTTCTTGTAAGTAAGAAAAACATTAGATAAGTAAAAATGAGATTCGATAGACCAAGATTTGAACCTCGTAAGCAAGGTTCAGGAATAGGGTCAGAAATGGAATTTTCGCATTGTTCAGTTTTCACATAAAATAGTTTAGATATCTTGTTTGAAAAGGAATTTAATTATTCAATTCATTTTATGAAAACTGAATTAAAATAAGGTCAGTTAGAAGAACGAACAACAGAAAAATTAAAACATATTGAAAAATAAGCTATGTCTAAAATATGTTAGAAGAATTCTTTGTCAGCAGAAATGGGTTGGACATGTGCGAACCATGCATGTTTAAGCCACGTGAGTTCAGGCTACGTGAGTCGAGCACGTTTTGGACATGTGCATAACATCATAGCAGAAAATGAATTCTCAATATACTTCGCTTGTCTTAGGAGATTAGACGGAGTTAGACAGACAGGTAGACAGAGGTATTGACAGAGTTGGAGACAGAAGGCAGTCGAGTCCGGATCGAATCAGAGGAGGGTCCCCCTTTGGAAGCGAAGGGGTAAAAAGCTTTAATCATGTAGTCATCTTTGAATTCCTGGAACCAATCATCATTGTAACCGGCTGAATGTAATAAAAGACACATTATATTTTGTAACTGCGTCTTCGTGTTGTGTCATTCTTCAACAATTAAAGGTAATGTGAAACATCCTTTATATGAACATTGTGCCCACTCATCGTTATAATGAACTTTGTGTATAACTCATCTAAGTAATGTGTCCCCCTCTCTAATCTAAGTAATGTCATCCCTCTCTTTTCTGTGTTAAAGAACTGATCACCACCTCTCTCCTCTCTAAAGATGTGTTAAAAGAACTCCTGAAACAGAACTGTAGAACTGTATAAATGCCTCTCTCTTCTCCCCTCATCAATATGAATGTCCCCATCCGACTTTCTCTAATAATGTAAATCTATGCAACATATATATATATATATATATATATATATATATATATATATATATATGGGTGTGTGTGTGTGTGTGTGTAGTTGTGTGTGTGTACACTAGTCGTAAAATACGCTTAAATATGATATTTTAATTTATGCAGATTTCGTATTTATTATAGAATACATTATTTTATATTATATTTTAACCAATATATAGTCATGATTCCAAAATTAATATAATATGATTTGAGTGCCTTCAGCTAGAATCGAAACTGAAACCAAAACATAGTTTCATTATTACAACTAGGTCTACAAGCCAAGGCTGAAGATTATATGGCTGAACTTTGAGAAAGAGTGTGAAATGCATTAAGTACGTTGGTTTACATGACAACAATATTTTTGATAGACAAGATGCAAGCAAGGGCGGTCGGACGGTCCAGAGAATTATATATTATGTTGTTGCATAAGTTCCTGAGTTTTTTTTTTAAAGAAAATCGAGGAATTTTAATAACAAAAGTAAGTTCGTGTGGGACCTAAGCTCCAAGGTTTTGTGTGAATCCCATCGAGTGAAAGTGGTATAAAATTGTCGCAACATCACACTTCACCTTTTCACCCAATTCCTTACATGTCTTGATGTCCACCTTCCGTCAAAAGAAGCCTGAGTTAACCTTTGTCTATCTCGATGGGCCTCCGGAACGGGGGACGTTATTGAGGTCAAAATTACCGTGTTTGAATCTGGTAAACCAATCTCGAATAGTTCTCTCAGCTTTAGCGTTTTCCCCATTTACAAATATCCTTGGTCACTTTACTCGCTTTATGACCTCGATTAAAGGTGAAAAGAAGGAGGTGTCGAAAATGTGATTTTTTATTTATCTATTTGACAATCCATTGAAGGTTCTGAAAAACGAGAAAAAAATTATATGAGCAAAAAAAACGATGACCATTATCTTGTGGAACAGAATACGTGCTTTCTAATGATATATAACGCTTTGCCAAACATAAAACCATGTTTTAGAAAAACACTTTTTAATGAAACGTCGGAGAGCTACACAACAACCTTATATATACACACACACGCATATATATATATATATATATATATATATATATATATATATGTCTTTCTTGTAAAATGATTTTTTTAATTTTTTATTTTGATTGTTTAACATATATTTTTTAAAACGTTTTTCCTAAAAACCGAATCTCTTTAAAATAGAACTGTAAAAAGGGCTATCTCTCTCTCTTTCTCTGTCTGTCTGTCTGTCTGTCGGTCTGTGTGTTTGTCTCTCCATCTCCCCCCCCTCTCTCTCTCTCTATATATATATATATATATATATATATACACACACGCACATATACATATATATATATACATATATATATACACACACGCACATATACCTATATATATACATATATATATATATATAGAGAGAGAGAGAGACAGACAGACAGACAGAGAGGCAGAGGGAGAGTCAAACACACAGACCGACTGATAACATTCGTTGATCATATATATATATATATATATATATATATATATATATATATATATACTAGCAGAGAGACGCGACATTGCCCGGGTTTGAATGTTGATCAACGAATGTTTCACACATCAATATTTTTATTGCCATCGAAATCGGTGAAATTGCTCATTTTTTTAATCGAACTAATTGATTTCCTGCTCGTGTTGGGGACAAATCGCATTTCACTGAGAAGCTAAACCTGCCTCCCCGCAGTGACGTGTCCACAATACATTTTAATCTACACTTCACTGATGAGAACAAACTGTTGATTTCATAAAATTGTTTTTTAATATACAATGGCTTATTTTTAAGTTTAAAATGCAAAAGGCCAATTATCCTCTAGACAAAAACATTCCTTTCGAATACGTCTTTGTCAGATCAAATTACCTACTATCGGCTTGGGTCGTAATAAAACTTCTCCAATGCACTTATGATGTCAAGCTGTGAAAGGTGTTGACTTTAGTCATAATCGACTGTTTCTTCTTTCACTTTAATATTTCGACTATCGATTATCGAAACATATCGATGACATTCCGATACAAATGACATATAAGAACGCTGCCTAGCACATAACGTCCCTTCCTGCGAAATTTCATAACAATTGGCCAACCCATTTTCAGGTCCATAAGGAACGAACTCACATGCACACAAGCACCCACAAAGTTTCTTATATATATATATATATATATATATATATATATATATATATATATAATATATATATTATATATATGTGTGTATATATATATATATATATATATATATATATATATATATATATATATATATATATAGTACGGCAGAAATAACTCCCACATTTTCAACTTTCAACTATAGGTTGCTAATGAACTTATGTAAGCGCTACTGATGTTAATAATTTTTTTCAGGCACCCCCAACATGAAATACGGTTTGGACAGTTGCACAGTGTGCTTTTACTATAGAAATGTTTTTTTGAAAAATGGATGATATGTGACTGCAGGAAAGAAAGTTTTCCAGTTATGACGGAATAATGCAGTTCCAGATTGAAAACCAATGCAGCTATGGGTTGAAAATTTCAGACCTACAGGTTCCGCACAAAAGAAAGCTACCCGGAAGGCCTCGAAACGCTTGAACACAAAACAGCATTCGAGCTGTGAAATTTTCTGTTACGAAGTTACCTATACGTTCAGCTCACAAATATGCTTTGGCCTTGAGATTTTCTGATCAAACAGTCAGAAGAATTCTACACACTGATATGCATCCATACAAATTAATGATTGCTCAGAAACTGCATGTGCGCGACAGTGAAGATCGCATGTAAAAATGTGGGAGATATTTTTGCTGCACCTTGAATATATATATATATATATATATATATATATATATATATATATATATATATATATATATATATATATATATATATACTAGCATAGTTACCCGGCGTTGCCTGGGTTGACATGAAGTTCCGTTACCCCCAAAACAATTTCAAAAATAAAAGAACGGATAAAAACATGCTTATGTCATCGCCCCCAGAAAGAAGTATCTAATACCCTCGCCACCAGATATTTCGGCAGAAGGTATCACTGTCCTAAGAAAACTCACGAAAAATAACGTTTTAATGCGTGGGCTTATTTTTTATTTTGGTAAATGTGTAGTTTAGCGGCGTAAATTACTTGCCAGACAAAAAAAGATAAAAACTATTTATTTTATATAAAACCCATTCTTAGACCCAAAAGGCTCAAATAAAACCAGAAAAAAATTAATTATTATTATTTTTTTACTATTTATATTTATTATTCGAGGCCGCTATATTGATTTTAAAAATTGGCCTTTCTAAGGTTTGGCAGATTGGCCTTTTTATAAGCTCTTTCATGAACTATGTTTTTGGCCGCCATATTTTTTTTTGTAATGAAAGAGCGTAAAAAAGGTTAAATTTGGCCTTAAAAAAGCCAATCTGTGAAACCTCCAAAAGGCCCAATTTTAAACGTGTAAGGCGTGCACATTAAATCTAATAAAAAAATGATAAAAAAACATAAAAATGAATTTTTTTGTTTGATTTCAGCTTTTGTGTCTAATAATGTTTTAATAAAATAAATAGTTTTTATAATTTTTTGTCTGTCAAATAATTTACACCTCTTAACTACACATTTACCTTTATTTTTCGTAAGGGTACTTTCTTTACTGGCTTTTTTGTAAATAAAGGAAATTTTCGATTTCCTTTTTTTAAGGGGGGGGCTTTTCGATTTGTTTTTATTTGTCCTTTTATGTTTCTACTGTAATCCCTCCCCCTAAAAAAAAATTAAATTTGTTATATTTTGGGGTATGTTTTGATTTTGAAAGTAGAGAATGGTCTCATAAAAATAATTAAATTTATCGTTATTTTATGTTTCCTATGGAATTCCCCCCACCACCAGAAAAAAACATTGTATTTGTCAGATTTTGCCCCCCCTCTCAATTAAAAACTTGAAAAATGCTAGAGGTGACATGTCTCGTTGAACGTTTAGTGGCCAAAAAGAGGTTGCTCATTTTACGTTAAATTTATATAGAAAGGTGATCCCCCACTCTAACATGTTTTTTTTATTTATGTATTTTTCAAAATTTCTTCTCTCATAATGTTTATACAAGGCTGTTTAAATGTATTAGATTGAATAAAATAGAGTCCCATTTTTTAGGGGTTAAACGCCGCTGGGTCATGTCGTATAAAGTTACCATTTTTAATTAGAAAATTAAATTTGTAATCGATGAAATTAACGCGAAAAAAGAAAAAAAGTGTAAAATTGTGGAATTTAGAGGGGAGCAGTAGATCTTCATTTTTTTAGGTATTAAACGACGCTGGATTACTTGGTAAAAATTTACCGATTTCTGTATTGCCGTTTAAGGAATAACATAAAACAAACAAATAAAATATTTTCAGTTTTTTTCGTAAGGGTTTTTTTTCTGTTTGAATAGTTAAAAAAAAACAATAAATGCCAAATATTTTTCAATCTACACAGACTTATTTTTCCAGCTAGAAACATAATGAAATTACCGAATGATATTTGGTGAAGGGTTTTTTATGCATAGCATCTAGGGGCAAATAACTCTAAAAAAGTTTTTGAAGAGGTCGCTGTTGGAAATATTAATTCCAAAATAAATTAAATTAAATATATTATCAATATAATTGTTTTTTAAAATGCATTAAATAACAATTTTAAATAGAATACTTCAAATAATTCTCTCGCTAAAAACATATACTAAGATACCGCTATTTAGTAAAATCGATTTTTCTTAATGTCATATACAAATAAGGTGATCTCTTAATTGTATATTTTTGCAATTATCATACTATATATAGAAATAATGAAAGATTAAATTAAGACACGCTTTGTATATCAAATTATAAACAAACAAACATACAGGAATACGAATATATATATATACATATATATATATATATATATATATATATATATATATATATATATATATATATATATATATATATATATATATAGGGTGTCCGTAAAGTTACTATACAGTTTTTGATTAAATAAACCTGTAAAATAAACTATTAATACAAATATAATACAATAAGACTGTATAGTAACTTTACGTACACCCTGTATATATACTAGCAAAAATATCCGTCACTGATTGGTTCAAAAACAACCTATAGAAAATGGACTCTGATTTATGAAAGTATGATAGGTTATGAAAAGGAAGTGTTGTAAAAAGATAGCTTCGAATTTGGGGGTACCAAAATCAAAGCAAAATATGATGAAAGTAAAAATAAAATAGATAAACCCCATAACTTATTATATCATACCTGTTTCCTCTGAAACAATTATCACAATATTTGGTGGATCTATATTAAAAAAAACCTTGTTAAACTTTGTGACATATTTCCATTCTATCGAGGTCAGGCGCGGACGTACACTCCATAATTTTATTATACCACATTTCTTCAAACTGAAACATAATTATCAAAGTACACTTACGCAGATAGATATGAAAAGTCTTTATTAAAGTGTGTGCCTATTTCCATTCTATGGAGGCCAGGCGCGAACGCAGATTCCATTATTTTATTATACCATCCCTATTTAAGTTAAAACATACTTATCAAAGTATTCTTATGTACATCTATATCAAAAACACTTGTAAACGTTTTCTTTTTTTAATTTTTTAATTTTTTATTTCCATCATTTTAGGACCAGGTGCGAACGAAGACCCCACAATTTTAATGAACCACCGTTCTACCAGATCAAACATACCCATTCCTGTGTCTCGATACATCTTCTATCATTATATGTGATCAGGTTTCTATAATAGTCAATTCGGGACCAGACACTCATACAGACGTACACACAGACATTCAGCTTTATATATATATATATATATATATATATATATATATATATATATATATATATATATATACTAGGTTTATGCAAGCATAATGTCATTTTCTGACGTCCAATTCAAAAGTTCATAACTCATTTCATAATAAACTTTATCAATCGAAATAAGATCCATTAGACCAGACACATTTTTGCCAACGAGAATAAGTTTTTTTTTTTATATCTAATTAGAAATCAGGATTTCTGGAAGCGATGAAGTCATTAAATAAGTCTTTTGGGACGCTGATATTTAAGCTAAAAGTCTTTTCAAATCATTTTGCACTCTGGAGATGAATGCGTGTTCGAGATAAGTGTATTTTAATTTTTATGTTTAATTTCTAATAATAATAACTACATTCTATTTCAGTACTTAATTTATATTTTTATCTCCTGATTGTTTTATTTAATGATTGCGTTTTCTCGTCAGAAATGTTTATTATATCTACCATGTTGATTTCATAAACAGATTAGGAAATTGTATTCATTGTTAATTCGTGAGAGGTGAATCTATCACCATACGTTCCCTTTAAAAAACACGCCAGTTGCCTTTTATGAAGTACAATATTTAATAGATTTTTTTTTTAAAGGAGAGTAGAGAACGTTTTTTGAAAGCGTTGTCGGCAGCTCCCGTTACTCTCGCTTCTCTTTCTTTATTTGTCACTCAGTCCTCATTTTTTTAATGAGTGATTTTTCTGACAAAGGGATAAGAAAAAACTGTATTTTAGGTTGGCAGTATTTTGCGCGAACAGTCGACAGAGATGGCGGAAATTTTCTGTTTCTATGTCTATCCTTGTAGCCATGTAACTAGTAAAGGTGCTGGAGGTAAACGTTTTATCTGGGCTGACGTTATCCGCCTGATAGTCAGGGATCCTAACCTTGGATTAACCACTAAGGAGGCTGTCCTATAAGCAGGCGCAAAGTACTGGGGCTGCTGTATTGCCATTTGGTGAATGGACTCTGGACCATGCAATAGTCTCTGGTGGGGCCTTTCGATGCCATACTAGTGGGTAATTGTAACGGCTACCTTATCATGTGCTACAAAAAAAATTCTTCGTTACTTTTCTTTCTTTGTTTCCCCTCTCTGTCCTGCTCTAAGCAAGTCTGACGACCTAGTCCACAAACTCCCAAATTCCATCATTACAAGTTTCAATAAAAAACACACGATTAAACCCGGATCTGAAACTTCCAACGTAGGCCCCCACTACCACGTCTCCTTCTCCAACATCAGGGGTCTACGTTCTAACTTTCCAGAGGTTGAAGCCCAATTACAGGAGACTAAACCAGACCTTTTATTTTAAAGCGAAACTGGAATTGGACAGACTATATCCCTAAATGAGTTCGTAATTAAAGGATACTCTAACCTAACTTTCAAATCTGACCCCCAAGATCGCCATGGGCATTGAATATGTGCCTATATAAAAGATGGCTTTCCATGTGGTAGGCACATCTCCAGAGAAGATCCTAACACCCTATATGTGCTTCCGAGTAGCACTAGCTCACACTACGGCATTTATATTTACTCTTTAAAAGCATATCTGAGAAAATTGACCAAGTTCTATCAGCATATCCTTCAGCTAACATTCACGTATGTGGAGACTTCAATGTTCACAACATCGAATGGTTGACCCACTCAAACAAGACTGATGATGAGGGGAGATTCTGTCATGATTTCTCCATTGCCTATGACCTCACTCAGATTGTTCACGAACCCACCCGTGTGCCCGACAATGACGGCCAGTATGCAAGTCTACTAGACCTTTTTCTCACAACTTGCCCTGAACTATGTTCAGTTTCCGCTCTGTCTCCTCTTGGATCTTCCGACCACTCAGTTGTATCAATTAAGATAAAAATGAAATGTAATAAGTCCTCAGACGTACCTCTCCATTGTACAGTATATCGATACACTATGGCTGGCTGGGATAGTTTCCGTACATTTATATCGGATCTTTCTCTGCGTTCCATGTTTAAAAAGGATGTGTCGTCTATAGTATCAGACCTGACAGAATGGTTAATTGTAGGTATAGAGAATTTCATACCCTCAAAAAAGTTCCAGCAAACACCTAACAGCCAGCCATGGTTTTCTCCAGAATGTGCTGCTTCTATTGCGCAAAGAAATCACTTTTCCACTGCTTCCAACGTAATAGATGTATGGAAACTAAAGCCGCTTTCAGGACTGCCAGCAACCATTGTAAGAAAGTAATAAAGAACGCAAGAGAGTTGTATGCTCAGTCTGTCAAGTCCAAAGTAGCTGAGCAGCGGCTTGGTTCCCACCAGTTTTGGCAAATAGCAAACAGAATCCTGAACAGAAGCGTGTGCTCTATCCCAACTATCATCAATGGACCTGAGTTTGCCAAGAACTTTGCAGCCAATTCTACCCTTTGCAACCAAGGCCGCCAACCCCCAATATTTCCTCCTGTATCAGAAAACACACTATGTGATGTACAAATATCTGTATGTGATGTTGCCAAGCTAATCAAAAATCTTGATTCCAGTAAAGTAACCGGCCCTGGCGTTATTCCAATTATAGTACTCAAAAAACTTCAACCAGAACTAGCACCCATACTTACAAAACTGTTTAAAAGTTGTCTTAAGGAGAATTGCTTCCCATCACCCTGGAAAATCTCATCAGTATGCCCTGTATTTAAGAATTCAGGTGATCGTTCATCTCCCTCTCAGTACAGGCCAATAAGTCTCCTGTGCGTCATGAGTAAGTTGCTGGAATCTGTGTTAAATAGAGAAGTAATCAACCATCTCAGCAAAAATAACCTTCTTAGTGATACACAATATGGTTTCCGTTCTGCTAGATCTACAGCAGATGTGCTTACAGTTATATCTCATAGGATTAGCGAATCTCTCGACAGAGGCAACCTTTCTAGGGCAATTGCTCTTTACATATCAAAGGCCTTTGATAGGGTATGGCATAAAGGTTTACCTCACAAGATCTCAAGCTATGGTATAGCTGGAAATGTCTTCTGAATTATTAAATCATTTCACTCTGATAGGTTCATAAGAGTAGTAATTGGTGGGCAAAAATCAGAAGCTCAGAGTATAAATGCTGGAGTCCCTCAGGGGTCCATCCTGGGCCCAACTCTTTTCCTGATCTACATTAATGATCTTCCAAATCACATCCTTACATCATTCATAGAAATTTTTGCTGGCGACACTACTATCTATGGTAGCACATCTAAGACAGTAAACGACCAAGTTCCTTTCGATTCTTTCTCCTCTGATCTTGATCACGTTGTACAATGGGGACAGGAGTGGCTGGTTACTTTTAATGCATCTAAAACCAAGCTTCTATCTTTACATAATCAACGTTCTGATCCCCATCTGGCATCAATTAAAATGAATGGCTCTCGTCTTGAGGAGGCCTCAAGTTTTGACCTTTACTCCTGATCTTAAATGGAATACGTACATCAAATATGTTGCCACGGCCGCTGGAAAAACGGTCGGATCCTTCTATCGATCCAGTAGATATCACTGCTGATGCAATTCTCTATCTATATAAGAGCCAGATACGTCCAAGGATGGAATACTGTTGCCACATATGGGCAGGAGCTGCTAGAAAGGACTTGTCCTGCCTTGAGTTCAAAATAGACTTCGTGGCCTGGTGGGAGATGTTCTTTTCTCTTCGCTGCAACCTCTATCTCACAGAAGATATGTTGCGAGTTTGTCTCTGCTTTATCGTTATTTTCATGGAAAGTGTTCGACTGAGCTTCAATTTATCGTCCCCCCTCGCCAAACTTTCACAAGAAACACTAGACTAGCTGAAAACATTATCAATAATTCCCCCCCACTCTTTATCTGTGCCTAAACCTAAACATAGATTCCATGATCAAAGCTTCTTTCTTAGAACTGCACGCCTGTAGAATTGTCTTCCATTTCCTGCTTTTCAGCTGTCTATAATATGGTTGTCTTCAAGTCCGACGTGAACAAGTTTCTGATGAGCCGTTCCACATAAGTTAACAAATTTACCGAACTTCAATAACTATCGATTACTATATTGTCCTTTTTACTACACTATTTAACCATTATCTTTGAGTGGCCTATCGTTCTTGATAAGTGGTAAAGCCTATGTAAAAAAAAAAAAAAAAGAAGGCCGACTCGGAATTATCTCGGCTTTGGAAGCATTTTTTGTGCAGAAAGTTGCTGAAATGTTTGAAAAAGTTATAATCGGGCCAACGTTGTCATGGAGTAGAATTGGCCCCTTTATATGGACGAATCTATGGCACATACGTTCGAGCGTCTGCTGCTTTCGTCGATTTGTCAGCAGTACTCCTTCGTCGCAATCGTTTCGCCCGGATTCAAGAAGCTGTGGTCAATGAGACCGGCTGCAGACCACCAAACAGTCCCCGAACACTTGTTTTGGTGCAATTTCGACTTCGGAAAGTGTTGTGGGGATTTTTCAGGACCCAACCACTGTTCCGAACGTCGCTAGCTGTCATAGAAGATCTATTTCTCTACATCACGATCCGCTCGAGAAATGAGTCGTTTTTGTTGCGCAGAAGCAACGTAGAAAACATCTCAAAACGACATTTGTTTTTATTATTGTTCTTCCATCTTATCTCGCAATTACTTATAACGTCACCAACTAACTCCGGAGGACCCCCCCCCATCCGCTTTTCTTTTATATCGTAAGTTTCTTAAAACGTGACTAGCTAAAGTTCAGAATAAAATCACGCGTTTCTTTTAACGGTTAATTTAAAAAACAAAAAAAAATCTTCTGAACGCTGTTTAAACTTGAACTCTTCACTACAGTTTGCATTTTGGAGACGGAAGTGTTTTTGTTGAGATAAGTAATGTCAATACTAATTCGTACTTTTTATTTTTAGATTCAAATATTAATAACTACATTTTATTTCAGTATTTAAATTTATGTATTTCTGTTTTATTAAATGCTAGCTTTTTTTCTCGTCCATAATGTTTATTTATCTACCGAGTTGATTGCAAAAATAGATTACGATTTGTACTCATTTTAAGTTCGTGAGAGGGGAATCCATCACCATTCTTTCGCTTAAACACGTCTGTTTGACTTTTATTAAGTAGAATACTTAATGATTTTTTTTTAATGGAGAGTAGAAAACGCATTGTGGATCCGTTATCGGCAGCTTCTGTTACTCTCGCTTCTTCTTATTTGTCCCTCAGTCCTCATTTTTTTAATGAGTGATTTTTCTGACAAAGGGAGAAGAAAAAGCTGTTTTCTAGGTTGGCAGTATTTTGCGCGAACAGTTGGCAGAGATGGCTGAAATTTTCTGTTTCTATGTCTATCCTTGTAGCCATGTCACAAGTAAGGGTACTGGAGGTAAACGTTTTGTCTGGGCTGACGTTATCCGCCTGATAGTCAGGGACCCGAACCTTGGATTAACCACTAAGGAGGCTGTCCTATCAGCAGGTGCAAAGTACTGGGGCTGCTGTATTGCCATTTGGTGAATGGATTCTGGACCATGCAGTAGCTTCTGGTGGGGCCTCTCGATGCCATACTAGTGGGTAATTGTTACGGCTTTACCTTATCATTAGCGACAAATAAAAAAAAAATTATTCGTTTCTTTTTCTCTCTTAGTTTCCCCTCTCTGTCCTGCTCTAAGTAAATCTAACGACATAGTCCGCAAATTCCAAAATTTCATCATGACAAGTTTCAAGAAAAAATACACGATTAAACCCGGTTCTCCAACTTCCAACGTAGACACCTACTACCATGTCTCCTTCTTCATCAGGGGTCTACGTTCTAACCTTCTAGAGGTCGAAACCCAATTACAGGAGACGAAACCAGACCTTTCATTTTTAAGTGAAACTGGCATTGGACAGGCTATTTCCCTAGAAGAGTTCGCAATTAAAGGATACTCTAACCTAACTTCTAAATCTGACCCCCAAGATCGCCATGGGCATGGAATATGTGCCTATATAAAAGATAGCTTTCCATGTGGTAGGGACATCTCCAGGGAAGATCCTAACTTACCCTATATGTGCTTCCGGGTTGCTTTAGCTCATACTCCTCCATTTATATTTACTCTCTATCGCCCCCACAACAGCGGAGTTACTATCTTTCAAAGCATATCTGAGAAAATTGACCAAGTCCTATCTGCTTATCCTTCAGCTAACATTCACGTATGTGGAGACTTCAATGTTCACAACGTCAAATGGTTGACCCACTCAAACAAGACTGATGATGAGGGGAGGTTCTGTCATGATTACACCATTGCCTATGACCTCACTCAGATTGTTCACGAACCCACCCGTGTGCCCGACAATGACGGCCAGTATGCGAGCTTACTAGACCTTTTTCTCACAACTTGCCCTGAACTATGTTCAGTTTCTGTTCTGTCGCCTCTTGGATCTTCCGACCACTCTGTTGTATCAATTAAGATAAAAATGAAATGTAATATGTCCCCAGACGTACCTCTCCATCGTACAGTATATCGATACTCTAAGGTTGACTGGGATAGCTTCCGTACATTTATATCTGATCTACCTCTGCATTCCATGTTTAAAAAGGATGTGTCCTCTATAGTATTAGACCTAAAAGAATGTTTAATTGTAGGTATTGACCGTTTCATACCCTCGAAAATGTTCCAGCAAAAACCTAACAGCCAGCCATGATTCTCTCCAGAATATGCTGCTGCCATTGCGCATAGAAATCACTTTTCCACTGCTTCCAACGTAATAGATGTATGGAAACTAAAGCCGCTTTCAGGACTGCCAGCAACCATTGTAAGAAAGTAATAAAGAACGCAAGAGAGTTGTATGCTCAATCTGTTAAGTCCAAAGTAGCTGAGCAGCGGCTTGGTTCCCACCAGTTTTGGCAAATAGCAAACAGAATCCTGAACAGAAGCGTGTGCTCCATCCCAACTATTATCAATGGTCCTGAGGTAATCTCGTCAGCATCAGACAAATCCAAACTCTTTGGCAAGAACTTTGCAGCTAATTCTACCCTTTGCGACCAAGGCCGCCAACCCCCAATATTTCCTCCTGTATCAGAAAACACGCTATGTGATATCGTATACTATGTGATATCGTATACGTATATCTGTACGTGATGTTGCCAAGCTAATCAAAAATCTTGATTCCAGTAAAGCAACTGGCCCTGACGTTATTCCAATTATAGTACTCAAAAAACTTCAGCCAGAACTAGCACCCATACTTACAAAACTGTTTAAACGTTGTCTTAAGGAGAATTGCTTCCCATCACCCTGGAAAATTTCATCAGTATGCTATGTATTTAAGAATTCAGGTGATCGTTCATCCCCCTCTCAGTACAGGCCAATAAGTCTCCTGTGCGTCATGAGTAAGTTGCTGGAATCTGTGTTAAATACAGAAGTAATCAACCATCGCAACAAAAATAACCTTCTTAGTGACACTCAATATGGTTTCCGTTCTGCTAGATCTACAGCAGATGTGCTTACAGTTATATCTCATAGGATTAGCAAATCTCTCAACGGAGGCAACCTTTCTAGGGCAATTGCTCTTTACATATCTAAGGCCTTTGATAGGGTACGGCATAAAGGTTTACTTCATAGAATCTCTAGTTATGGTATAGCTGGAAATGTCTTCTCAATTATTAAATCATTTCTTTCTGATAGGTTCTAAAGAGTAGTAGTTGAGGGGCAAAAATCAGAAGCTCACAGTATTAATGCTGGTGTCCCTCAGGGGTCCATCCTGGGTCCAACTCTTTTCCTGATCTACATTAATGATCTTCCAAATCACATCCTTACATCATTTGTAGACATTTATGCTGACGACACTACCATTTATGGCAGCACATCTAAGACAGTAAACGACCAAGTTCTTTCCAATTCTCTCTCCTCTGATCTTGAGCACGTAGTACAATGGGGAAAGGAGTGGCTGGTTACTTTTAATGCATCTAAAACCAAGCTTCTCTCTTTACATCATCAACATTCTGATCCACATCTGACATCAATTGAAATGAATGGCTCTCGTCTTGGGGAGGCCTCAAGTTTTGACAAGCTTCTGGGCTTGACTTTTACTCCTGATCTTAAATGGAACACATACATCAATTCTGTTGCCAAGGCCGCTGGAAAAATGGTGGGATCTTTCTATCGATCCGGTAAATATCTCACTGCTGATGCTATTCTCTATCTATATAAGAGCCAGGTACGTCCAAGGATGGAATATTGTTGCCACATAATGGCAGGAGCTGCTAGAAAGGACTTGTCCTACCTTGATAGAGTTCAAAATAGACTTCGCAGCCTCGTAGGAGATATCCTTTTCTCTTCCTTGCAACCTCTATCTCGCAGAAGAGATGTTGCGAGTTTGTCTCTGATGTATCGTTATTTTCATGGAAAGTGTTCAACTGAGCTTCAATCTATGGCCCCCTCTCGCCAAACTTTCACAAGAAACACTCGTCTAGCTGTAAACACTATCAATAATTCCCCCCACTCTTTATCTGTGCCTAAACCTAAACGTAGATTCCATGAACAAAGCTTCTTTCTTAGAACTGCACGCAAGTGGAATTGTCTTCCGTTTTCCTGCTTTCCGGCTGACTACAATATGGTTGTGTTCAAGTCTAACGTAAATAAGTTCTTGATGAGCCGTTCTATATAAGTTATCAAATTTACCAAATTTTCATTACAAATGATTACTATATTGTCCAATGTCTACTGTTCACTCTTTAATCCTTATCCTTGAGTGGCCTCTTGGCCTTGATAAGTGGTGATACCTATGTAAAAAAAAAATCATGAAGCACCAATTTATCCAACTTTTTGGACTTTCCTATTTGCTTTCAATGGCGAACGACTGGTGAGTGGTCGACCTCGAGTTCAACAGTAACTTATCGTGTGCTTTCGCGAGGATCGACTTCAATTAAGGCTTTCAAATCGTGTGGGGTTGAATTTTGTCAATGCTGTCGAAAACCCTGCAAAAAGAGGAATGAAGAGATTAAGAACGGTAACAAATAGATAGAGCAAAAAACGAGCTTCAAAGTAATATATAACATGGCTATATATATCACTGAATTTATTCAGAAATCATATATAAAAGTAACATATGTGAGAAAACAATATTGTTTTGCATCAATCTAATATATATATATATATATCTATATATAGCATATACATATATATATATATATAAACTACTTCATTTACTCACATAAAATTAATATACGTAAGTATAAATTTATACGTGATCTTTAAGTATTTACTTCAAAAGTGATCAATACGTAGGTAGAGCTAGTTAGTAAGTTATAATATATATATATGGCAATTAAGCTACACCGAATATACCGCGTTTCATCCACTCTGGGACTCTTCAGGCTTATGCGCGAATTTTGTGGTTGTCTGTCGTTTTTATATACGCATATTCTATTGCGATTTTAGTTAGCCAATCAGCTTTCTAGTATCCATCGCGCCCTTCCTATCAGCCAATGAACATGCACTTACCGGACAAGGGTCTATTTGACCTCTGGCTTACCTGTTCCTTTGTGTGTGCTCTATTTAGCCTGGATATCTCGTTTCTTGACCTGTTTTAAATTTACGTTAGGGTTTTTTTATGTTAGTTTATATATATATATACATATATATATGCATATGTATATATATATATATATATATATATGCGACTTGTGTCCAGTTTAAGGTGAAGGAATTTATATTTTTGGCCAATTTTTCTATATTTGTCGTTTTTATTAGCATATTTGATGCGGAGTTGCAGTAAAACTGTTCATAGGGTTTAGTCAGATATTGCGCAGAAATGTTAATATTGATACTATGTAATTAATGTAGATTAGCTATTGATAATTAATTTACACTTACTGTAAATTTTTCTTTCAGATTGTTATATTTAAAATAGTGTAAAACAATCCATCGCAATGGCTTGCAACTCTGAAAAAATACAAGTGGCACTGGCTTTACTCGAAAAACGTCAAATTATAGAAAAATTAGATGCTGGAGTTGAAAATAGCGTAATATTGAGAGATTATAAGATTGGAAGAAGTACACTGTTTTACATCAAAAAGAAAAAGGGGGAAATATTGAAGGCTGCTCCTTTCTCTTCAAATAAAAGACATGTCAAAATAAGGACTCTTCGCAGACCAAAGCAAGTCGAATTCGATCGAATATTGCATGAGTGGTTTGTAGCAAAACAGAATGAAGGTGTAGCAATATCTGGGCCCATGTTAATTGCTAAAGCAAAATCTCTTAAGGAAGAGTTGAATTTAACAGACGATATGAAATTCAGTGAAGGCTGGCTTAGGAGCTTTAAGAGTAGACATAGTATAAGGCAATTAACAATGTCAGACGAACAACGGTCTGCTGATACATACGGAGCATCAAATTATTGTGACAAATTCAAAACGATAATTGCCGATTATAGTTTAACACAAGAGGATGTTTACAACGCTGATGAAAGTGGCGTAAATTGAAAATGCTTACCTACAAAAACATTAGCCGGATCCGAGGAGCAGAAAATAAAAGGATTCAAATTAAATAAAGAAAGACTAAAAGTGATGGTATGTTAAAGTTAAGAGAGAAAAACAAAATACCAAGTGCTTTCGTATGGTATTACTAGACGAATGCTTAGCATAATTAGATCCTTCTTAAATTAGAGAAGAATCCAGGTTGTCCTCGATGGCAGTATGTCCAACAAATTATATAAATGCGGGTGTGCCACAGGGATCGATTCTTGGACCTTTATTTCTGATATTCATGAATGACTTACCTGATAAAATTGTCTCTGAGATGGGTATATTTGCCGACGACACCACGCTCTATATCAGGCACGAGGGGAAAACTAATGAGCACATATGTAAGTGAATGGCCGAAACCTTCAGTATGTAGTGGAATGAGGCCAAAAATGGATGGTAACGTTCAATGCTGCCAAGACAAAGCTCGTTTCTTTTAATAATTACATGAAACTTTACCAACCACCAATAGCTATAGCAAGACATACTTTACCTGAGAGCACTTCGTTCAATCTCTTTGGCTTATCGTTCACAGGAAACATGAGTTGGAATAGATACATCGAGATTATTGCTAAGACTTCTGCAAAGGAAGTGGGCTCTCTCTCTATCGTGCTAGAAAGTTACGTAGGCATGAAAATATCCTGTACCTCTACAAAGACACCATTCGCGCATGTATGAAGTACTACTGTCACATTTGGTCTGGTGCATCTGCTACTAGTCTCTCGTTCCTGGACAGTGTCCAAAAGAGAGTCACCAACCTAATAAGTCCCGAACTATTATCTAAACTTCAGCCCCTGTCCCACCGACGAAATGTTGCATCCCTCTGCCTGTTTTACTAGTATTTTAATTATGGATGCTCTGACGAACTACAAGCCCTTGTACTCCCTCGACGAAAATACCCCCGACAAACCCGACAAGCAGCGAAGTCCCACCCCTATACAGTTGAGATCCCTAGATGTAAGAAAGCCTTTTACTCTAATAGCTTCTTCCCCGGAACTGCAGGACTTTGCAATTCTCTTCCAGTTTCCTGCTTCCCCAACTGTGATGATATGCAGAAATTCAAGTGTTATGTGAACAGACATCTGGCTGCTAAACTCCCTACATAGTACCCCTGAAACGTAGGCCCCTGATAGTAGCCCCCAACATCAAAGTGGGAACGTGCCTTGTTTGCGGTGAAAATATAATTGAAAAAAAAGTTTCCACATTTTTTTCGCATGGGCACTTTTATTGATAGTATACACACATGAAAGCCTAGTCTACTTCGAGATAATCTCCTCCAGCTGCAATGCACTTATTGTACCGTTCAAAAAACTTTTGGAAGGCACCATGGAGGTACTCTCTTGTAATCGTGTCAATAACCCTCGTCATAGCTTCTTTCATCTACTCAATTATCTTATGACGACAGCTGTTATATAGCCAGGACCCCTAGGCTGGGAAACGATCGTAATTAGGACGTTCCCCGCTGCAACAAAAACCCAGTAGCCGTCTTTTAGGGATCGTCTAGTTGTTTAATTTCTGGTTGTTATAGTAACGGCTAAGACGACAGAGTTATTTCCCCCTTGACTGTGCATTTTCTCTCTGTAGCTGTCATTGCTTGTCATAACAGCGTTCCCGACGCACAAAGAATTAACATGCATACAAAGGTTAGACGTAACTCAGCACAACAAATCAAGACGTAAGACACACTGGCTTTTCATATAAAAATATATTTTGTTTTCAAATTATATTTTTCGTTTTACACAGAGATTGTCAAAAGTTCAAACTTTAACAGTGTGGTTTATTGTTCATTTCAGTGATGAAGAGGGGTGTATGGAAGCGCTTTACTCTCGACAGTCGCAGATTTCCTCTTCTTCTTCTTCTTCTTCTTCTTCTCTCCTCTGCTTCTTCTCTTTCTCTTCTCTGCTTCCTCTCTGCTTCTTTCAATCCATTTTGTAACACAGCATCTAAGGTTTTCCTTGAGCTTAGGGGGAAAAACAAAATTCAAAGGGAGCAAGGTCTGGATTATAGAAAAGGTGAAAAACTGTCTTGATGCCCACAACAACGCCTTTCTGATCTTCTGTGAGCACCCCTGGGACAAGCTTCGCGCAAATCTTTTGCATCTTCAGCTTCTGACATCAAATTGTTCACTTATTGTCTCCATAGACACACGGCGGCTCTGATCCGTGAAATTCTTTATTTGGCCAATCAACTCTGGAGTTCTGATTTCCTTACTCCCCCCATACTTCTGATTATTCCTCACAGACTCCCTACCTTCCTTAAATATCTTATGCCACTCAAAAACTGATGCTCGGTTTATGCAAGATGATTTAAAAGCAGTCTGAAGCATTCCATACGTTTCCGTGACAGTTTTCCAAGTTCAAAATAGAATTTTATTGCATATCGTTCTTCTAAAGCGTACTCATGTCCGGATTGCATTCTTGAAGTTCACCAGCTGTGACAATTAGACTCTCGTAGCGTGTATTTCAATTCCTGCTGTAGCTGTTCATTTGAACCTGACAATTTGGTTAGTCATCTCATAATATATAGAGCAATAACAAGCTGGATTTTCAAGAGTCTAAGACAATTTTAAAAGCCTGTACAAAAAGTCTGGTTACTTATTGAAGGCACCCCGTACCAAGGTCTTATGTATGACATGAACGGAAACCGAAATGTTAGGAAGAATATCATTCTAATAATTCTAAGAACAGCCAAACCCATGAAAAAGATACCCGTTCAACCAAGTGCAACAGTTTTGCTTAAATAGACGGTTGGAACCTTAAAACAATCTCTCGATAAGAATGCTAGTTAATGTCTTGCATGCGTTAGGATTGGCCATCCCCAGAAAAAGAAAACAAAACTAATTAAAGTCTACATGTTTATCTATCTGGCGTCACTTAAGACAACATGATGCAATGAGTAGTTTTATTTATTTGCTTCCCCACGAATGCAAATAAGACATAAGGTCGTTTTTAATGTGGGGAAAACCAGCTTCCCCCCAAGAAGGGGGCACGCTGGTAGTATTAAAAAAAATAGTAATTGTCTCAGTATGAAGGGTTTCCCCTACATTGACCGAGGACCAATTAACTTAAATGAAGTGCAGCGTCACCCCGACCCGAAGGCCAAGCTGTAGTGTCCTAGGTGTATCAGAATTTTTGTAAGAATGTTTGACACTCCTAACACGAAACTGCGAATAAAATATTAAAAAAAAAAAACTCGTAATTTCTCTTTTAAAAGTGGAGTGTTTATTTACTTTATGGATTATACTTCCAAAATAAACTATTAAAGTTGTTTTAAAAGTAATAGAAATATTTTTTTTATTTTTTAAAAACAGTAATGAATTTTACGAACTCAATATTTTTCAATTTTTAAACTTTAAAAATCTATCAAAATTTTTCTATTGATTCTATTTTTACGATATTTTAAGGGTCAATGTGAAATTTTATGCTGTTTTCAATAAACTGAATATAATATTTTAGACAAACGTTTTTTTTTAATTCACGCCCCCTATTTTAAAGTGTCTATTAAAAAGTAAATAATTAATTTACTCACCAAAGTTTTATATATATTAAATTGAAGAGAAAAGGTCAATAAATAATATATTCAAATTTAAAACAAAAAAGAGTAGTGTTTTTTAGAAATTTACCTGTAAAGTTCGAAGTTTAACACCTTTTTTTTTAAACCACGTTGTTTGTTTTTTCTTTTGCTTTTTTAGTGAAACCTTGGTCCTTGCTTCTTTAATTGAAAAAAAAAATTGGGCTTGAATTACATTTTTCGAGTAGTTATAAGCTTGGAACGACAGGGGGTCGAATAATTCACGCCTCCCATTTTGAAATGTCTATTAAAAAGTAAATAATTAATTTACTCACCAAAGTGTTATATATCACAAATTGAAGAGAAAAGGTCAATAAATAATATATTCAAATTTAAAACAAAAAAAGTAGTGTTTTTTTAGAAATTTACCTGTAAAGTCCGAAGTTTAAAACCTTTTTTAAAAAAAAACACGTTGTTTTTTTTTATTAATGAACCCTTGATCCTTGCTCCTTTAATTGAAAAAAAAATTAGGGCTTGAATTACATTTTTCGAGGAGTTATAAGCTTAGAAAGACGGGGTGGAATTATTCACTATTTTTTACGAAATTTCTGACACACCTAGCAGTGTCCCCAATGTATTTTGGTTAAACTGAGCTGAAAGGGAAAAGATAAGAAGACACCAAGCTCTTATGTATGACATAAAAAGAAACTGGAATCTCCGTGATTCAAATAATTATAGAGGCCAGCAGACTCGTGAAAAAGAACTTCAAAAAGTACCTGGCAAATATACTCGATGAACAACGTTTAACAGACTTGTAAACAATTGTATTTAAATAGACGGTTAGGAACTTAAAAACGATCTCTGAGTTGGAATGCATGAAATAACGGGTAAATTCCTGGCATTCAGTATGATGCCTCACTCTCAGCTAAAACAAAATGATAATAAACTTAATATTTTTTTAATACAAAAAAAAAAAGAAAAATATATAATCATTTAGAGCGAACCTTATATATAAACCGGATAATATACAATAGTTAATAAATGATTGCAATGAGAGATTTCTTGTATATTCTAGCTAGTAAAACAAAAAAAAAACATAACGCTCATTGACCGCAAAAGTCGACGCCATGAATATGTATAAAACAAAAAAGTAAATTAAAAAAAAAGAAGCCGAATATTAAAAATTAATAGGCAAGAGTGGTTGCATATATTTTACTTATGTGATTTACAAAAAAAAAAAAAAAAAAAAAAAAAGAAGCGGAGTCTACATTTTACGGGCGCGTTCCCAATATTGGACAGCCATTAAAACGAACCTTCCAGGTAGTTGTTACCGTAACGCGCACGCCCGATCTTGGCGAGTGAAAGAAATGATGTTATTCTGGCTAAAATGTTTAGAAGCAGGTCCGGTGTGTATATCGAACGGGAAATAAATCATCTTCCGATAATTGTAGCATCGATAATGATGAGAGACGAGGATATAGATGTTATGGTGAGGTGTGGGTGGAGTGGGAAATCTAGCTGGAAGGAAACTGCCTTCCTATTAAGCAGAAGGATTAAGATTAGTTTTGCTATAAAAGATCGGTTTTCTGTCTATTCCCTTATTGTAACAAAAGATTGGCTTTCTTTATATTCGTTTTATAATTGAGTACTTGAATAGATATATGCGTGTATGTGTGTATTACAGCCTGCGTCTCCTTATCTGTATATCCGTCTCCTCTTTTTTTTTATTTATCCACCGTTTCGTCTTCGTTAGAGAGAGGATGAATATGACGAGCAGATAGAGACTAGCATGACAGAGTGCGGATGCGCGTATGATAGCAGCAGTAGCAGCAACAGCAGCAGCAACAGCAGCAGCGGCAACAGCTGCATCCAACTGACCGAGCCGTGGGTGAGGTGTTACAGTGAGAAAGGAGGAAAGAAAAAGAGAAAAACAAATCGTGACCGAGAGAGAGAGAGAGAGAGAGAGATAGATAGATAGATAGATAGAGAGAGAGAGAGAGAGAGAGAGAGAGAGAGAGAGAGAGATGGGGACGTGTTATACACCTTGGCCGAGAATGACAGGAAAAGACGCGTCTTAAACATAAACGGCCAAAGACAGAGCAGTACGTGTTCGTAACGGCAGAGTCTTGTTAAGAACATTGGAGTACGAGAAGACTTTTGAAAAAGAGACAAGGCGTTATTCAAGAAAGTACCTGTAAATAAATGTCTGTTGTTTGAACTGAAAAAAAGGAGTAGAGTTTTTTCTTGGTTTCCTTGCGACTGTCTAGATACAACGTGTGGGTTCCGAGTGTTGACATGTAACGACTACGTTACAACTTTGTCTTTCGTCATTTATCAAAAAAAAAAAAAAAAGAATCAAAATCCACCTCTTCACAGTTGAGCGACTTAGGTGCTGGGAAGCCTACTACTCTCTTCCTTTAGATTGCTAGATTTTAAAATTTCGTCCATGTTTTGTTGCTTCCCTGGGGGTACAAACCCGCAGAAGTTTTAATGTAATGTGAACGGGCATCTCGCTATTAAACTCCCCACAGTCCGCTATTAGAAACGATATCAAGTAGTAGCTCGTTTACATTTCAAATGACAATATGTTTTGTTTGGGGTGAAAATGCGTGACACAAATAGATAATGCATGCTATTCAAATATCACAGCCTATCATATGCCTTTGGCAAGTTTGGTCGTAGTCCAAATTAGAAAGTAATTTCGACTTCTGATTGTTCAAATTTGATGTACAGGTTGGCCCACTTAAAAGTTAACGGGCGTTGCAAGCTCACGTGTTCAACTCAATTCAAATAATCTAGCATAAGCTAAATTGTGTGACAAAACGGGTCATATTTTACCTCCACGTGATTGCTCCCAAGTCAATTTACTATTATCGAATGAATTATTATTTGTAACTAATTAAAAATTAATTTTCAGACATAAATGTAAATAAAATTCTAAGCTTTAAATCATGTAGTAATAAAAGAATTAAAAAGTACATTCTTTTATTAAAAAAGGTATTTTATTTAAAGATGATAAATTGTTATGGCCGATGGTTAATGAAAAATATCACACACGTGGATATCAAGTTGAATATTATATTTTGTGGTAAAACTTATTACATGGACAACGCATAAACCTGACGAACTCTCAGGAGAATTAAACTCGGAATATTCTGTGTAGCTTAATTGCCATATATATTTTCATAACTTACTACCAAGCTCTGCCTATGTATTGAGCACTCTTGAAGTAAACACTGAAAATACACGCATAAAACTATATCTTCGTTTATTAATTTATATGATTAAATGAAAAAATCATATATATATGTGTATATATGTGTATATATATACATGTATATATATGTATATGTACATATATATATGTATATATATGTATATGTATGTATATGTATATATATGTATATATATATGTATATATGTATATATATGTATGTATGTGTATATATACATATATATATGTACATATATATGATGATTGCAACGGCTTGTCAGACGAGTGCCACTCCCTCAGACACTTAAAATCAATGAGCCCAAATGGCTGAGGGAGTATCTATACAAAGATAATGTTACAGAGTTTTAGCTTTATACGACAGCTAAGTCTCTCTCTCGCCCTCTCTCTCTCTCTCTCGGTTCAAAATGTTGAGATCCAGCAACAAGCAAGAGCAAGATAGCCAGCAACAAGTTAAACTTTATTTTCCCTTTGGAAGGTCTTGTTTTTAATCCTTCAGGGAGACTAGCAGCCGTCCTTACCAAACAAGTCTGGCGGTTGAACCAGCTTAGTCGCCGGTTACCCGACCATGAGACAGGTAGTACTAGGTTACATGGTACTAGTAGCATATGACATGACCTTACATACATACACACACACACACACACACACATATATATATATATATATATATATATATATATATATATATATATATATATATATATATATATAAACAATAGGAGTAGTGGGAAATGAAGTCACAGAACTATATATTGGTGGATAAAGATTGGTTCATTTTTTCAAAAAGGGAATACAATCGATTAGTTGGGGGATAGAAGGGACTCTTTATGCCAAGGCATTTCGAATATATATATATATATACTAGCATTTCAGTCCGGCGTTGCCCGGGTGTTTGGATGTGTATGTTGAGCAACAAACAAAAGTGGTAGCAGGAAGGCAGGCTCGAACCCGTACTGCAAAGGAGGAAAAGAAAGGGTAAAACCTAACGTTTATGCTGTTACGAGCACCGCCAAACCGGAAGCGACATTTTTAAAAGTAAGGTTAGACAATCTAAAGGAGGGGATAACTTTAAAAAATATCGGTGAAAAAAGTGACCCCCCCTTTAGAAAAGTGTCTAGTTGAAGGGGAAGATATTAATGTTTTTAGCCAATTTTTCGATATTTGTCGTATGAAATATCGAACTTTAAAACGATACTGATCTTGGTAAAATCCGTCGCCTCTATTCAAAGTTTAAGGCAGACATGAAAACAGACATACATACATTTATATATTGGTAACTATAAATTTTCGACACAAACTGATGAAAAAGCTTGCCCTATATCTGAATACCCTTTATGTAAAATTTCAAATATTTAGACCAGAAATTGTCTGAGTAAGTTGGAAGAGACCGCAAAGGTCAATTTTTTAAAACTTTGACCACATTAGGGCCCCATAAAATTTATTGTTATAGGATCAAATAAGGTTATAAAGTTAGATCCATGTCCAAGGAATCTATATCTAAAATTTCAAGTGCGTAAACCCAAAATTGTCGGAGGAGTTTGGTAGAGTTCTCACAGATCAAATCGTTGAACTTTGACCCCTTAATCGCCAAATTTCTGGCCCAAAACCGATTACATCGATTTTCCCACATCTCAGTACCCTGTATATCAAATTTTGAGTTTGTAGACTAAAATTTGACAGAGTTATTGCATAGGGGAATATACACAGACACATAGATATGCACACAGATACACAGACACGTTTACTTTTATAGATATATAGATAGAAGATATATATATATATATATAGATAGATAGATAGATAGATAGATACATGTACATACATATATATATATATACATATACATATATATACATATATATATATACACAACGTTTCGCCCGGTGTAACCTACGATCTTCGACAGGAATATCTTCTTGAACCCGAGAATCTTTCTATCAAAGTTTGAAATCTGCACGGAATTTTTGTACGAACCCTTTATTTAATCCACCTGGGTGGAACATTTTCGTTTCGGTAGGGATGACATGTTAGAAGTAATACACAATTATATTCATAGTACCATCCGCAATGAGGACTGAACATTCAACCTTTAAAAAAGTGTCACTTAGAACTGAATTTTACTTAGTTCTTTATCCGTTACGCGAAAAGTCTTTGTGGACAATTCTTGTATGATCGAAGTGTACTGAGAATAACATTCAAGATGAGAGCAGTAGTCTGAACAAGCAAAACAGTACAAATTATGAGTCCTCATCTCAAAAATTCGAAAACACAAATATCCCATGTTTTTTTTTTGTTTTGTTTTTTTGCGTACGGAAATGATTGTATTGTGTATTGTATTGTGTATCAATAGACTGAATTAGTGTTCAGTACCTGTAAATTTCTACGTTTTAAAAATGCTTACAATAGTTTTTTTTCTCTTAGGGGAGTGCAATAAGTAATGCCTCCGGCCCACTTCCCATAGCAGTAGAGCAACGAAACTTGGCACAGTTATTAGTCTTTCTCTACATAGGAACCGCCCTGATTAATGCATTTCTCCCATCATTTGATGCAGCTCTGGATACCGTTTTTTTTAGAACACCCCAGGTTGATCCTCCAACCACAATGTGACTTAAGAAATCAAGGCTACATCATCTAGGAAACGCTTTCCTTTCAAAAACAACTTTATGGCTGGGAAGAGGTGAAAGTCAGAGGGTGCAAGGTCAGGAGAGTAGGGAGGATGGGCGACATTTCATAACCA
The DNA here is from genome assembly GCF_053919585.1 of Euprymna scolopes. Lineage (NCBI taxonomy): Eukaryota > Metazoa > Mollusca > Cephalopoda > Sepiida > Sepiolidae > Euprymna > Euprymna scolopes. Next base: position 56,704,331 of record NC_136501.1, on the reverse strand, counting down.
CACACACGTGCTTCTGATCTGGCGACATGCGAGTTGTTGACCGGAGCGTTGTCCTGCAGGAGGAGGGTACCTTTGCTGATCTTGCCCTGCCTTTTGATTTTGATAGCTTCCCTTAATTTTCTCAAAAGTGAAGCATAACAGGATCCTATAATTGCAGTACCCTTTTCCAGGAAATCTGTCATCACTACTCCGTCCTGGTCCCAGAAGACTGTGACCATGACCTTGCAAGCGGAGGACTGCACCTTTGCCTTGTTTGGAGGTGGTGAGTCCAAGTGCTTCCACTGCATTGACTGGGCTTTGGTCTCTGGATTATAGTGATGGACCCAGGTTTCATTCTGTGTAATTAGTCTTTTGAAAAACTTCGACACATGACGACACACGACGCGTTCTCGCTTCTGGAATGGTGTGAACAACTTGGGAATCCATCTGGCAGACACATTATGCATATGCAAATGGTCATGAATGATAGTTTCCACAGAATCTGTACTAATCTTGACATCTTGGGCTATTTGGCGAATAGTAATGCGCCGATCTTTCAAAATGGCAGCCTCAACTTGACGGACAGATGCCTCATCAATAGCAGAAGGGGGTCGACCAGGTCTGGGAACTGTTTCCATAGACTTTCGGTCATGTTTGAATTCATGATGCCAGCGTTTTACAAGGTCATATGATGGGGAATGATCATCATAAGTTTCTTTTATTTCATCAAAAGTCTCCTGTGGTGTGAGTCCTTTCAAATACAAAAACCAGATCACTGCTCGACATTCAACAGGCTCCATTTCACACCTGACTCAGTTCAAACACCTGTAAAACAGAAACCACAATTAGTTCAGAGCTGTAATTTGCTACATAACTCGTAGACATATAAATCATTGCACACGCAAAACGCAAAATTGCAGCTAGATCAGGCAAATGAAATGGGTCAAAGGGATTACTTATTGCACGCCCCTCGTAAAAGAAATGAGGGTAGCGGCCTTGACTTATATAATGAACAAACGTAGAAATGTATGTATAAAAAATCAGCTCTGAGTTTTCAATAGTACGAGTGTATATTTGCTTATTTGTCTGTTTCATCTGTACTTTAGTCACACATACACTTGTCGGAAATATGCCGTGTATTCAATAACAATGAAAATTTTCGGTTAATCAAACAATGCCGTTTATCTTGACAATAAACTCGTAGCTTATGGCATGTGGCATGGAAAGAGAGAGATAGATAGAGAGAGAGAGAGAAAGAAAGAAAAACAGACAGACAGACAGACAGAGAAGGAGATGGGCTGGTAGGTGACAAACCGTCTAGTGTGATCATTTTTCTGCGTCTCTCATCTTTCTCATAAATCAACCGCATTTGTTTTTATTATGATGACAACCTACTCTTCTTTTGTTGACCACTGGTGTTCTAACTACGTTAGAGGTCAGAATCTGGGCTGTTTATCATGCTTGCTCTTTTTGAGGAAATCCTGATATGTTCCGGGAGTTTTGTTACTTGTTCTTTTTCTTTTATTCCAGGCGTCATCCGATGCCATTATTTAACGCTTGATTTCAAACAGGACACATACTAAATGAGTTAATACTATATAAAGGAAGGAATGCAAAGTAAGAATGTAATGGATAGATACTAATCGACAAAATGTATGCATATGAAAACCAGTAATTGGTGTGACCGACCTATAGGTTTACATTAAATGTTCTGGAAACGGTCGCGTATGAACGTCTGTCGATTAGACATCTTTTTTCAGAGGTAAGATTAAAGGCATACCTGGAATGTTTGGTGTGGTTGTCTCCTTCACTCAGAACTACGCCTTCGTTCTGGTGGCATTCTGGCTGGAATCTTCTACGTCTCCAGGCCCGTTTCCTTTGATATAAAACAGACATTCAATACAGGTACAGACAACGCACGACACAGTTGTAATATATACGATCTTAACTGCTTTATTTTACAAAATTTTTATAATATATATTACAATACTAACATACAGATGATAAAATTAACTTAACACAATTGACTCCTTAAAACTAACTAACCTTTACTTGTGCTGAAGGAGGGGGTGTCCCTCTCCTCTCATTTACGGATGTTATGTTATATCATAAAGGTCACCAAAATTGTATTATGTTATGTTGTTGTATCATAAAGGGGATCGTGTGTGATCGTCTAGTCACAGTTAATGTCCTGTCATCGTCTAGCTGTTCTTTCTATTAAATGATATGTTCATATGCCATTGTATGTGTGTGGTACATGCATTTTTCAACATACCTTCTGCGTCGTGGATGCTGGTCCATCTGGAAACATCTCGTGTCTTGGAGGGGAGACGGTACCTGTTTTGGACGAAGGTTCATTCACTCTAACACGATGAATTTGTTTTATAGTTTTCATTTTACTTTCTAGATGTCTTGCAGAAGATGGAAAGTGAATCTCTGGCTTGTGTGGTATTCTTGGTCTCGTTTCTACACACGTCAGCGTCCTCACAGTGAAAGGGAGGAGACGTCTCTGATTGCGTCCGTCGCCTTCTAAGCCCAAACCAAATCTCTACGATTCAGCTAACCTGATCACATGACTCACACACAATCCGATCAGCTGATCTTGACTTCCGGTCAACGTGTCTCAATATAATTTACACACCTCCCCCCCCTCTCTCTCTCTCTCTCTCTCTCTCTCTCTCTCGATCCATTCTCTAACACGGAGATACAAAAATATACGTCTTAATCTATGTAGTCCGGATGAAAAAGAGATCGAAAAAGGGAGGGGATTGTGGAATTGCATTCTGGTTGCTTGTTTCCGTGTGTCTCTCGGCTTACGGCCAAATCACCTCATGGCCATGCTGGGTGTGTGTGTTAACAACCACCACCGCCACCACCACTGCCGGGGCACTAAGGTATGGTGCCACACATATAACGGTGAACTAATCTATGCAGATTTACTTATACTAATACAATATATGTTTCTTCTCATATATTATGCTTGAATTGTTCTTACTTGCGTCAGCATAGTTAGATGGGGTCTTTAATATGTGACGTCTCTTCCTCAGATATGCGTTTGACTGTAGTTCAATAATATCACTTATTTAATTTTAATTTATTTTAATTAATGAATTTTTCGTGTATTCATAACTTCAGTTTCGGCTTGATTATGTTTTGATCTATTTCCTACGTTTTTATAGAGCCGGTTGATATACTTAACTTTGACTATTAAACTGGGGGGGGCAGATTTGTCATGATGTATAAAGGGGACAATTTATCATTATGATTAATATATTTATATACATATATATATATATATATATATATATATATATATATATATATATATATATATATATATATATATATATATATTCCAGGTAGAAAGATATCCAAAAGTTAAGAATGATTGAATTTCAATAAGGGTCGATGATAGTGCTCAATCAAAGAGAGCAGATTTTTTTTTTATTATTAACCTTTCTGTAAATACAGCCATATCTTACTACGATGTGGAGACCGTGTTGATCATAAATGATTTCATCAGGCAAGAAGATTTAAAAATTCAAAATTGAAAACGGTTCAAGACCATTTTCAATTTCAGAATACAGAAAATATACTTTGCCATGACTGGCGTGAAACAAGGTTAATGTTCTTATCTATATATCGTATATATATATTATATCTTATATATATATATATATATATATATATATATATATATATATGTGTGTGTGTGTGTGTGTGTGTGTGTGTGTGTGTGTGTGTGTGTTTGTGTGTGTGTGTATATACGCAAGTATATAGGAGCTGGAGGAATACGAACATTTCTCATTGGCTATTGCCAGCTAAATTTGTGTTAAATAGAAAGGCTAAAGATTGTCAGAAACTTATTTTATTTATTTGTTTATTTTAAAATGTCGAAAAAGCTGATAGCTATCAAGAAGACGGTCCAGTACGTCTGGAGTCAAACTGGTCTTGCTGACTGCGCCGATATGATTCGGAGTCTGCAATGTTGACAGAGCATCACTGAAGACCACCCTCGATGCATCTGAAGAATGTATTTCACCACAACTATATATTGCCCGAAATTATTACATTCGACATGAAATCCTTTTTTTTTTTGTTCAATTTTTATTGATGTCATTGTATATTTTGTGTACAAACTAGTAGCAACATTGCTCAACAAATCAGCACCAAACCTGATCAAAATACTGGTTGGTTGGTTGTTTTTGTTTTACGGCATATCAAGCCTTTTCGGGTTATTTAATACCGAATCCAAAGATTTTGAAAAAAATTTTTTAATAGAATATATTTGTTGTTTTCACGTCGGTTTCTATTTAACCCATAGTTGGGACCCTAACAGGTACTACCACTCGGGGTCAGAGTGGACCTGGGAGCAATGGTAATTAAAGGGTGGCTCCACACTCCCCAAAGTCCACAAGCTGAACGTAATTCCAATTTCAGATTGTTCAAATGTGATGTACAGTTTGGCCCACTTAAAAGTAGCCCAGAATAAAGAGTAGGAACATTCTTTTATTGTTTAAATTACCTGTAGCATTGGTTAAATTATTTGTAGTGTTAAAAAAGATGCTTCAAAGGCTTCCTGTTGACATCTATGCATTTCTGGGCACTTTTACCAACGTTTGCAGATACTGCCGATAGATCTTCTCTGGTGTTTCTCCTGATAGCGTTGGTAATTTTCTCCTTTAGTTGGTCTAGATTGTGGGGACTATTTGCATTTGTTTTAAAGTCGTCTAGATATAGAAATCATATGATGACGAGTCATAATCCTTTGCTTATTGTTTTCTCTTTCGGAAACATGTAATGAACTCGTGTCACTTATCTGTGAGACATGTGGCATGCAGCGCCATCTGTTGGAAAAGGAATTGCATTTTGTCTTGTGGTGTCAGTTGGTCGGTAAGAAGAAGGTTTAGAGAAATCGCGCTATTTTTTAAGTGGGTCGCTTAATCTGAATAAGACTAATTAGAGAAAGATTAGATAGGTCGGGCTACATTTAAGCGTATTTATCTGACGTTACTTGATAACCGAAAAAAACTTACGAAATTTCAGCCTGATTTGATAAATAGCTTTGTTAATTTAGTTATCAATGTTTCGATCAGGTAACTTTGCGAATATTTTATACAATAAGTGAAAGTAAAGCATTGATAAGATTTGGATCAGCCTTACATTGTCAAGCGATATATATATATATATATATATATATATATATATATATATATATATATATAAGCGGTATATATTCTTATAACTGACGTATGTTCTTGTTTGAAAAGTGTATTAAATTTTGCCAGCCAGTCTACATCTGGTTCAGACTTCATATCAATATTTGACTCATTGGCATAGATCTCTTAATCACCATATCGTATGAATCCGAAGATTCTATTGTTAGCATTGGTTTCCCCGATATATTACTACAACTACATCGGGCACTTACGGAAGGGAACCACAAGAAGTTTACCAACATCCCAAGTGAAAGTGATATTTGTGAAACAGACTGGATTCGAAATTGGAACATCTACGTCGTCAGTTCGTGTCGTTAACCACTTCGATAACACCTTCACCTCTCAAATCTCTAAATAAAACCAGATAAGGATGGTCGGATGGAGTTTACTTTCTTTTCTCCCCGGCGATCGTTTCCGACTTCAATATCCGGTAATCTCGCCTTTCGTTTTCGATTGGCCGATGTTTTGTTTCTGCTGGTTGGGCGATTCTCGCCGTGGTAGTGATTTTGAGTTTTGTGTCACGAAAGAACACAGAGCGATAACATGTCTTGTGTCACGAAAGAACACAGAGCGATAAAATTAGCAAGATTGTATTAATATTCCGCATTTCGAGTGAAAAAGAAACGCTGTTTCCAAAATAGAAGTAGCGCACACAAACACACCTTATATAGTACATACCCGATCTACATAGAAACGATTGTATGCAGACATGTTTATATACTCTAAAACACAGAGGCTCGCACATAAAACATAAATATCAATAATCAATAATCAAAAACAAAATCCAATGAAAGAAGGAACAGCCGATTTCAACTAAAGTTAATACCTTATATGGCCTACCAGCGTAAGTGCATTTGAGAAGTGTTATTACCGCACAAGCGGAAATGCCGGGCACATAAAATCAATAGTAGGTTCTTTGATATGACAGGGACGCGTTCGAAATAACTGTCTCTTTGTAAAACACAATTGAACCATAATATTTAACTTTTTAATTTGAAACTTAAATTCGTCATTATCATTCCACAAGCAGAAAGGCCACAAGGACAGAAAGGCGAGGCATGTAAAA
>NC_136501.1:56693067-56695567 GCF_053919585.1 Euprymna scolopes | reverse complement strand
AAATACTCAAAAATAGCGACGCACAGGTAGATAGTACCCTAATTAAAAATAATAAGATACATATGTATATACTCACAGAGAACCAACCGACATACTAATAAGCATATATATATATAAATATATATATATATATATATATATATATATATATATACATATATATACATATATATAATCTTATGTATACACATACATACAAAAAATACACAAATATATGCACACAATCATATACTAATACACAACAACGCACACACACATATATATACTCACACATAAATATGTATAATTTACATAAATTATATATATAGAAATACATAAGAATACAAATAATTTGGCAAGGGTACAGATAGATGCATACACACATAGAAACATACAAATGGATTGAATAAACATGGGAGGGTATACCAAATAATATAGAAATATATAGATCTAAGTACACACGGTCATAAAATAAATACATAGACACATACATATACACATAGACACACATATATATAAGATAGGAGAAGTAAAGAATGAAATCAGGAGAGGAGAAAGTATATTAATAGAATATTAATAAATTATAGAAATCAGTGACAATTTTTAATTTATTTAAATTTTATATCTAAACTAAATTACTTAAAAGATGGGTTTTATAATGTTTGCAATTAATTGAATTTTCGTGCTTCTTATTTAATAATTTATCTCTTTCTCTAAAAGTAAGTATAAATAATTTCTCATAAAGACATAGGTAGCAAGGCGAGTTTAAAGATGAACAGGTTTTCGCTTTCTTTAAAATTTTCCAATTTACTATTGGGGAGTAACCTTGCTCTACTAGTTCATTGTAATATTTAGACAAGGAAGTTCTATTTTTGTACTCATTATTTTCAAAAGAGCACTTGTGACCGGTAAATCTTTCTTTAAAATTGTTATTTGTCATTCCTATGTAATATTTTTTTTCATTCGGATTTTCCTTAGTAGAAATAGTTGCTTGGTACACTACAGAAGTAATTTGACAATTTCCTTTAAGAGGGCATTTTGATTTAATTCTACAGTTACAACTTTCGGTAGCAATGGGTGTGCTATTTTTGTTTAATATTTTGTTATTATGTTTTTTAATTATTTTTTCAAGGTTTTCATTACAACTATAACTAAGTTTTATTGTATTTTTATTGAAAATTTTATGTAGTATGTTATTAATAGGGAAGTGCTTTTTAATTAAGTTTAAGAATTTCATTCCTAGATTTGTTTTAAGTTTCAGATTAAAAGGGGGATTGTACCACAGGATTTTTCTCTTACGGTTTCTATTTGTATTTGTGTTTGGGTGTGTTGGTTCTATGAACTCAATTTGGGTGTTTTTGTATCCACTATCCTTAAGGGCCCTGTTATAGAAATATTTATGTTTATTAAATGTTTCAAGATTGGAAGAATTGTCACTGATTCTTTTACTAATGGATTTGGGGATATGCCTAATGATAGATTTTGGGTGATTTGATAGGGGGTGTACATAAATTGGGTTTGAGTTATGAAATTCTTAAACTTAATTAAAAAGCACTTCCCTATTAATAACATACTACATAAAATTTTCAATAAAAATACAATAAAACTTAGTTATAGTTGTAATGAAAACCTTGAAAAAATAATTAAAAAACATAATAACAAAATATTAAACAAAAATAGCACACCCATTGCTACCGAAAGTTGTAACTGTAGAATTAAATCAAAATGCCCTCTTAAAGGAAATTGTCAAATTACTTCTGTAGTGTACCAAGCAACTATTTCTACTAAGGAAAATCCGAATGAAAAAAAATATTACATAGGAATGACAAATAACAATTTTAAAGAAAGATTTACCGGTCACAAGTGCTCTTTTGAAAATAATGAGTACAAAAATAGAACTTCCTTGTCTAAATATTACAATGAACTAGTAGAGCAAGGTTACTCCCCAATAGTAAATTGGAAAATTTTAAAGAAAGCGAAAACCTGTTCATCTTTAAACTCGCCTTGCTACCTATGTCTTTATGAGAAATTATTTATACTTACTTTTAGAGAAAGAGATAAATTATTAAATAAGAAGCACGAAAATTCAATTAATTGCAAACATTATAAAACCCATCTTTTAAGTAATTTAGTTTAGATATAAAATTTAAATAAATTAAAAATTGTCACTGATTTCTATAATTTATTAATATTCTATTAATATACTTTCTCCTCTCCTGATTTCATTCTTTACTTCTCCTATCTTATATATATGTGTGTCTATGTGTATATGTATGTGTCTATGTATTTATTTTATGACCGTGTGTACTTAGATCTATATATTTCTATATTATTTGGTATACCCTCCCATGTTTATTCAATCCATTTGTATGTTTCTATGTGTGTATGCATCTATCTGTACCCTTGCCAAATTATTTGTATTCTTATGTATTTCTATATATATAATTTATGTAAATTATACATATTTATATGTGTGTGTGCGTTGTTGTGTATTAGTATATGATTGTGTGCATATATTTGT
>NC_136501.1:56595567-56690567 GCF_053919585.1 Euprymna scolopes | reverse complement strand
CCAACTTGCGTACGTTGTCCGATGCTATACTTATCCATAATTAATTTCCAAAATATTATCTGTAAAATATTTGAAATATAGAAATAGAGAAGAAAATAATCATTAATTGACAAATGAAAAATATGTTTAACCATTCAGTGACTTTTTGGACATAGTGTACACACACACACACACACACACACACACACACACACACACATTTTACATATATATATATATATGTATAATGTGTGTGTGTGTGTGTGTGTGTGTGTGTGTGTGTGTACACTATGTCCAAAAAGTCACTGAATGGTTAAAAATATTTTTCATTTGTCAATTAATGATTATAATATATATATATATATATATATATATATATATATATATATATATATATATATATATATATATATATATATATATATATATAGGGGTAGAACTGCCGACTGTCAACACGACGGTTCTAGGTTCGATTTTCGGCTTGGGAGAGGTGCTAGTCTAGCGGCACTGATGAGTTGTGATACAACGAAACAGGTCGATGACTACAAATATATTTTAAAACGCCCCCCCCCTCTTTGGGTTGAGCACTGTCGTAAATAATCTCACTCGCTGCTTAATTTGGCTGAAAAATGCGAAGCTCGCGGTTTGTTTACAGACAAGCGTTTGAGCACTTTACAAGTGGCGGACGGATGTTTATTTAAATAGACATTCGGAAAGATTAATTGCGGGTACCGCTTCCATGGTCGAGGAGTAGAACTGCCGACTGTCAACACGACGGTTCTAGGTTCGATCCTCGGCTTGGGAGAGGTGCTAGTCTAGAGGAACTGATGAGTTGTGATACCACGAAACAGGACTGCATGTCGATGAGTACATATATATATATATATATATATATATATATATATATATATATAAGACTCTTTGCGTCTGAGAGAGAAAGATAGAGTTTCATACGGACTCCGAAATGGCTGGGCCGGGGTTTTTGAAATAAAATTTCACACATATATTCTTCTTAGTGTTCTTAACCAATAAGTATTGCAATTCGATAATCGACAAAATCCGATTAAAGCATGAACAGACCGATTTTGAGAAAAGTTAACACTTGTATACACCCTAACATTACAAGTGCATTTGAGATTTTCATCACTGGACAAATAGAAAGACTCAACGTATAGAATCAGCGGTACGTTCTTTAATAAGACTGCAGCGCGTTCAAAATGAATATTTCTGTTTAGAGCACAATTGAACCATGACACTTGACTTTTGTATGTTAAACTTCAATGCAAGCTATTATAAAAAAATAATTACATGAAATCAACAGTAGGTTCTCTACATTGCAATGTAAACTACAATGTACTGTGGACTAAGTCACTGCGGCGTGTCATGTGAGTTTCCTTCTGATGCACCGAATAGAGAAGTTAATCAATGAGTGATTTCGCCGATTTCGATGGCAATAAAGGTATCGGAAATTTAGAACACTAGCATTTAAGCCCGGCGTTGCCCGGGTGTTTGGAGGTGTATGTTGAGCAAAAAAAAAAAAAAAAAAAAAAAAAAAAAGCAGTCAATTTTTTTTTAATTTGACCCCTATTATGACTCCTTAGCATTTATTGTTTTGGGCCCAAATCACGTTATTAAGTTGGATCCATGTTCAAGGAACCAATATCTAATATTTCAGTATATACCCAAAATTATCGGAGGAGTTTGGTAGAGTTCTCAAAGGTCAAATCGTTGAACTTTGACGCCTTAACAGTCAAATTTCTGGCTGAAAAACGATCACATAGATTTTCCTAAATCTCCGTACCCTGTATATCAAATTTCGAGTCTGCAAACTTAAAATTGACAGAATTATTACGTAGGGAAATGTACTCAGACAGACACCAGACATGTTCACATTTATAGATATATAGATTTGTTGATTTCCACTCAATCCCAGGCAATGTCGGGTCTCCTTGCTAATATATATATATATATATATATAGTTTTGAAAATAATAAGCGGAAGTTTATCAAGAGCTCTTTCGACTATCATCTCATCAGGAGAAAATCGATAGCGTACAAAATAATATTATGTCGAAAATAAAGAGTTCTAATGGGGAACTTATTGAATGTGCCAAGAGTACGGAGATACAAAAATAAGTTTATTAACGTTTAAAAACGATTAAAATATTGGCACAACGAGGGGAAAAAAATCGGGAGAAAAGATTCAAAGTTCCCCAAAGAGAAACAATGCGTTGGATGTTTCTTTTTGCCGACACAAAGAAGGTTGACGCACCGCAATAGAGACAGACTCCAAAAATCTTTAAATGGTTGCTGGAGTTTGCTCTATGTAGCACCTCAAACCATTCTATTTTATATCTATCGGCACAGCACGGGTTGTAAACCAAATGCTGGACAATAGCAGAGTCCAACGCTGCAGAAGGAGGGAGACCACCAGACCCCATCCTCCCTTGTCTGATCTTCGATGGAACATGCTGGTTTATACGAGTCAAAAGGCGCAAGGATGTTCGCCCAACATAACCAGCATCGCACTGGCATTTAAATTGATATACAATATTGCTATTTTGGATGTAAGACAAACTATCCTTGTGAAAAGACGGAAAAGCAGGTCTCGCATTATATACCAAACGTAAGAACACAGAATAAAAGCAGTCGTAAATACTTCTGCAAATCTGTTTGGAAAGTCTATTACTCTTTTCCCCAATCTACGGTAATTTTAAATAAACCAGGCATTTCAAGGGTCCAATCTTTTTAAGGGATTTAAAATCCGCAACCTTTTTGAAAATACTGTCATCAATAAGATCAACAGGATAACCATTATTGATGAATATTTCCCTGATGCTATCGATATATATATATATATATATACATATATACATATATATATATATATATATATATATATATATAAAGGATGTTCCAAAAGTAATTCTTATATTCAACGGAAATCGATCAAAGGAGATTGCAGATTGCATTATTAGCATGACTGAAGTTAAAGTTTCATCATTCTGTTGCAGATATTTACGTTGCACACTCTTAGGAAACAATCAATGTCATGGACGTGCGTCAGAAGCAGATGTGCATCATTGGATTCCTCCGTACAGAAAAAAAATATATGGAACAATCAAGGTTCACCAGCGCCTCTTGGATGTTTTCAAATTCAGTGCAGTTGATATCAGCAGTGTTAAGAGATAGATTCGTCAATTTCATAGTTGCAACAGAAGTAGTTGTGACAAGGCGAGCACCGTACTTTTACGACCGTTAGCAAAAGTGCATTGAGAATAGCAGTAACTATGTGGAAAAATAAATTCTAGAGCGCAAAATTTGTTCGTTTTAATAGCACAACGCTCATTTTTAAAAACATTCGGGTCGGTTTTAATTTAGAACGATCCTCCTATATATATATATATATATATATATATATATATATATATATATATATATATACACGAGGACCGTTATAAATTAATATTTGTTGATGAGGAAACCTTGTTTGATAAAAAACTATATGTAATAATTATTGTCCGTAACTTGATGTCTACCACAATAAAAACACTGTTTTCCGAAACGATCGTACAAATAATTGATTTTGTTGTTGTTCCTTCTTATGAAACGGATTTTTAATTTAATTATAATTTGATTTTTAAATTATCAATCACATTACTAAATATTAAGTTAGCTCTAGGATATTTACCTATCGAGCTTATTATATATCTAAATTACAACGAGCATTTTTTTCTTTCCCTGTATTTTAATTAAACTAGTAATTTTACTATTACATTAAAATACACTCTGCTCCATAGACTATTGGTCTAATCTCCTTTAAATATACATACATATATATATATATATATATATATATATATATATATATATATATATATATATATATATATATATATATATATATATATATAGCACAACGCTCGTTTTTAAAAACATAGTCGGGTCGGTTTAAATTTAGAACGATCCTCGTGTATGTATGTATATATATATATATATATATATATATATATATATATATATATATATATATATATATATGGATGTTACATGGTGAAAGGGCTGTCCCCTTTTTATATAAGTAAAAAAATAGGGAATTAGTTAAATGTAAATATGAAATAGAATAGTCAAAGATTCGAACTTGCGAAGCTAGATTTGGAATTGAAAATTCCAATCATAAGTTAAGATAAATACAGAATGTTATTGAAATAAGGAATTGCAATTGTTTAGCTTACATATCTGTATATGGAAAAGGAATGTAATAATGAAATTTGTTTCTGTTAAGGAATTTATCGTCAATTGAAATTGTAAACATATTTTGTAAAAATGTTATTTGAAAAATAGGTTACTGAACTCGGGTCATATCAAGTTTGGCAACGTGACGCATGTAATCCAACGTGCTTTATGAGCACATGTTTAATCATGTGATGACGTGACGAGTTCTCAATATAAGTAGAGTTTTTAGATGCAGTCTGAAAGTCTGGGAGAATAGTCGTAGAGAAGCAGAGAGCTTCAGACCGATTCTCCGTTAGAAACAAGACACCCTCTAGAAGTGAGAGGGTTTTAGAAATAACCATGTAAAGAAACTTTGAATTCCTCAAGCGAAATCATGGACCGGTCATGAAATAAAGGACGTCATCATTTTTGTGTATCTTCGTCTTCTCTGTTCATCATTACAACGAGAAAGGTAACGTGTTAATATTATATGCACAACTGTCAAAACGTAAATGTCAAACGCACTATCTCGGTCTATCTATCAAGATATTCATAAATCTCCTCTCATTGAATTGGTTCTCTTGTAGTTAACATGTACACTGTCTATTATATATATACAGAACTGTCTCTCTCTTTATATGTACTATGTCTCCATCTCTTACAACGTGAATACTCTTAAGACAATCTCTAGATAAGTCTCTAAGACTCTAATCTCCCACTGACACTCTCCTAAGACTTTCTAATACTAACGTGAACAACAAAACATAGTCTCAGATTTGATACATCAATAATAACACCCTATGCGACATGTATATATATATATATATATATATATATATATATATATATATATATATATATACAAACACGCACGCGGGGGTGATTATTCCAGGTTTATATTTTTCAGAGAATATTTACGATATTTACGCAAGAGTAGTCAATACCGAAGTATGGTAAGATGTACTTTTTATTTATTTTACAGAAGCATTTAAATCTCGCTACACAGCCATGAGTATCTTTCAGTCAGCCAGTTACAAGACAATAGCGGCAGTTTCAGGCGATGCTGCTCATACTGTAGAGGTTACTAGTTACTTATGCTTATGAAAAACAACTTAAAAGTAGATATGTATATATATGTATATATATATGTATATATGTATATATATGTGTGTGTGTATGTTCGCGTGTGTGTGGGTGTATTCCTCTATTGCGTAAGCAATTCCTAAGCTATTTTATTTGAGCCAGTGATTTATGTGAAGATAGCGGGCGTATTTATCAACCTAAACTTACGCCAATTTAAGGATAGGGCATAAAATACTTCGCTATCAATATAATGTGTATAAGTCAGTTTAAACTCAAATTTATGGGTCGAAATAAAAACTATTATGGTTGTCAAACGGTAGCAAATATATGCATTGCAGATGCATAATGTTCTGACGTCACAGACAGAATATATTCTTGAATGGCACTTTGAGTCCATACCGTGTAAAGATCTTCGCGAAAGAAGTGGCCGAGATTCTCGTAGAAGTGTCATTCCATGGGAGAGATATCCCACGAATATAGTGGCCGATGTTAAATCTCATGGCCTCTACGTGTTAAGCATATGCATAAACACACTTAAAAGAGTTCTCAACCTTAGATGCAGAGCAGGATACGGTGTTTATCTAAAATTTCAACGTGCCATGTTAATTTGTGTTAATTTGATGCCATGTGATATCTATCTATCTATCTATCTATCTTTTCTCTCTGTTTCTCTGTATATATATATATATATATATATATATATATATATATAACTACTTCATTTACTCACATAAAATTAATATACGAAAGTATAGATTTATGCGTAAACTTTAAGTATTTACTTCCAAAGTGCTCAATACGTAGGTAGAGCTAGTTAATAATTAATAAAATATATATGGCGATTAAGCTACACTGAATATTTGGCGTTTCATCCACTCTAGGATTCGTCAGGCTTAGGCGCATAAGCCTGACGAATCCTAGAGTGGATGAAACGCCGAATATTCAGTGTAGCTTAATCGCCATATATATTTTATAAATTACTATATATATATATATATATATATATATATATATATATATATACAGGCACAAAATCCCTCCATTTCTAATGTAACACATTGGAAATTACTTTACTACGAAACCAACAACACTAAGAAATATCTTGGATCACAGTGTAGTATCTTTACTCATACTACGCCCACCCCTTCTATCTTCGGTCAGTAGAGGAAAAATACTCCGTGACTAAGACAATTCTTACTCTTATTTTTGTGCTTATCCAGAGTACCCTTTGTGGGGAACATGATTTTATTTACATTAAAAACCAATGCAGTGTCTAATCCTGATCACGTGGAGAGACAAATAAATAGAAACACTAACACTAGGTTTATTCATAACTGTGATGCAGTGGAACAGTCTGTCCGTGGATAACTACGATATATATATATATATATATATATATATATATATATATATATATATAACTACTTCATTTACTCACATAAAATTAATATATGAAAGTATGACTTTATGCGTAAACTTTAAGTATTTACTTCAACAGTGCTCAATACTTAGGTAAAGCTAATCAGTACGTTATAAAATATATATGGCGATTAAGCTACACTGAATATTCCGCGTTTCATCCACTCTAGGATCATGGCCTGAAGAATTCTAGAGTGGATGAAACGCGGAATATTCAGTGTAGCTTAATCGCCATATATATTTCATAACTTACTATATATATATATATATATATATATATATATATATATATATATATATATATATATAAGGCGTGAGTTTTTGTGATTTTAATATTGTGCTCTATTTAAAATTGTGCTCTAAACAGAAATATTCATTTTGAACGCACAAGCTCAGTAAAGGAAGTGACAACTACGTAATTCTATTATTTCAACTTTCAATATGATTACAATATGCCTGCCTTCAAGTTTAGTGTAAACAAATACTTGTTGGGCCGTCATCTTGAATAATCCAATTTTTCTCTAACTGACAATCACATCAGCCATTTATCCTCAACAGGCCTCAGGGTCTTGATAAATGGTGAGCCATTATTAAAATTTACCACTAGCTTACATAATTTATAAACACACGAAAGTTTTTATTTACATCCTTCTACGTTAGGCACAAGGTAAGGTGAGAGTTTTAAAAAAAATATCGGATTAACATACACATGTTTACAAAATATCCCTGGGTACCCTTGTCGACATTCCTCGGAATTGACACCTGAGGCGATTAGCAATAAACTAACTCGTTCTCTGAGAGAACATGAAGCCTGGAAGGGTGGACCACGAAGATTTTATTTACCTCCTTATAGTTTAGACACAATATCAGGTGAAAGTTTGAGAAAACAGCGTACGAGATTAGCACATTCTAGCTTACAAAAAATGCCCGAGCACCTCCGTCAGCATACCCCGGTTGGGGACCCTCAAGCGATTAACAATAAACTAACTCCTTCTCAGAGAGAAAATGAAGCCTTAGTAACTCCGTCGGAATTCCTCCTTGAGGGCGCCCCAGGTTGTTAGCAATAATATAATTCCATCTCAAAAATAAGGCTAAACCTGAGACAGTGGACCCCGTGCAACTAACCAGGACCCTACCTGGGCTGCGTATAGAGTAAAACCTCGCCAGCAGAACGCAGTTTTTGTAACATAGCGTGGAAGCGCATATACAAATGCATGCGAATTGACGTCACAGGTAGGAAAAAATAAAGACTTTAAAAAAGACGACCGCGTTAAAGACGGGAATAACGTTCGAGATCACGCCAGAAATTTGGCGTTTAAAGGGTCAAAGTTCAACAATTTGACCTTATAATCACTTAAAATTTTAGATATAGGTTCCTTGACCATATATCTAACTTAATAACTTTATTTGAGCCCAAAATAATAAATGTTATAGGGTCATAATAGGGGTCAATGTTAAAAAAAAATTGACCGCTTTTTTTTTCTTTTTTCTTTTTTTTTTACTCAACACACACCTCCAAACATCCGGGCAACGCCGGGCTGAAATGCTAGTTAGGAAATTAATGTCGTTTTACAACAACAACAACAACAAAAAAAGCCAGTTAAAGTTCTTTCCTGTTCTTTATTTCTCTGTTTTGCGACTGAGGCTACAACGTGTTGGTTTCGCGGACAACGTTACATCTTGCCGACTGATTGTCGAGGACGAACATACGACTGGTACGAAAAGTGGGTGCATATAGAAGCGTCTGCTAAGGTAGACGAGGTTTTCTTTTCTAGGTATTATCGTCCTCGAACAGTGAAGCTTTCCTGGTCGCGTTTTAATGAACTCACCACGTGGCCCGCCCCGCGGAGGCAAGTTCATGTCAGTTCTTGACATACCAATAACCGTAGCGGTTTTAATATGTCGCATTGGTAACAGCTGTAAGCGGCGGACGAAAAAAGAATCCAATTTTGCTCCTTCTGTTTTGATGGCCCACATCGAAACAATTTTGCCACCGCTTGTAAAATATAATAAACCATTCCATAACGGTGGCTGGGTCTTAGGGTGGAGAGCGGGGGAAAAGAGGAGGGGGAAACTGGTGGGGGTGAGTGGGCTAGGTAGTTTGATGCGGACGCCGCGGCGTATGGGTTCATAACGCCGACGAAATTATTAAAAGACGGGCCCTTGATATAAACACGCTCTATCTCGCTCCCTGCATCTAACCGCTTCTCGCTCACGCTCCTACGACAAGATGATGATATATTATTATTGACTTGCTGCGCCTTCGTCGCCAGCTTCAGCGTTCACATCACTATGATTTATTTAGTTCGTCAGATCCGGGAGCTGAAATAGGCAGGTATATATATATATATATATATATATATATATATATATATATATATATATATATATATATATATATACACTAGCTTTTTTTTTTTACAAGGTGATCACCACTTATCAAGGCTCGGAAGCCACTCAGGGATAAGGGTTATTGCATGTACAGTACGTTAGTGTGGGGATTTAATAAAAGTGTCTACTTAAGGGGGCGGTTCATCAGGAATTTGTTTACGTTGGACTTGAAGACATCCAGGTTGTAGTCAGGTGGGAAGCAGGCAAACGGAACAGAGTTCCACAGGCGTGCAGTTCTAAGAAAGAAGCTTTGTTCATGTAATCTACGTTTTGATTTAGGCACAGATAAAGAGTGGGGAAAATTTTTGACAGTGGTTTCAGCTAGACGGGTGTTTTTCGTAAAAGATTGGCGAGAAGGGACTAGAGATTGGAGCTCAGACGAGCACCTGCAATGCAAATTGTCTTCTGTGGGAGAGAGGTTGCGGGGAAGAGAAAAGGGAATCCCCCACTAAGCCACGAAGTCTATTTTGTACTCTGTCAAGGCAAGATACGCTGATACCACCATCTTTCCAGCGACCTTGGCAACTGGAAGCTCGGCGTTGCCCGGTCGTGCAATACGCTTAAACATGATATTTTAATTTATGCAAATTTCTTATGTATTATTATAGAATCAATCCTCGATTGAATATTACGAAGAATAATTTGTCTTGTGATTTGATTTGCAAAAAACAAAATTAAATAAATAATAATGATAATGTCGTTCATCAAATTTCGCCTGTGTTAGTGTAGAATACCGCGTCAGCTTGACGATCATAAAATAATTGTTGTTTTCTAATAGATAAAAAGGCATTTTTACACGGAAATATTTTACATTGCATCGGCCAAGGTTAGGCCGATGTAACTTAAAATATTCCCATGTAAAATTTTTTTTTTTTTTATTTATAAGAGAAGAACTATTTTTTAGATCGGATTCTTTTCGATTTTCGATACTTATCGGGTGAATTCCTATACAAAATATATATCTAATATTTTTCTCCCTCTCTCTCTCTCTCTTTCTCTCTCCCTGTTCTCTGCCTCTGTATTTCTTTATAACGTGCTCTCTCTTCTTATTTACTGTCAAATATAATAAAAAAGATGGAAACTTGGAGTGCCACACAATAATTGCTAAAACAGAAACACAATCAGCTAGTTCTGTTGACGAACTAAATGCACTGTTGAAATAGATCGGCACCCAAGATTACGGTACATCTTTCTCGTGCTCTCTCCAGCTAAATGTTTAATAGTATTAGTACTCGTGGTCATATTTCATTTTGTTTATAATATGGTTATATAAAAGTTGAGTTTTATAGATAATTTGATAGCATTTGGCCGTTAATAAACAGAGAAAGAGAGAGAGAGAGTGGGAGAGAACGAGCGATAGGGAGAGACATAGACAGAGCCAGAGAAACATAGAGAGACAGAAAGAGAGATATAAATAGAGAGAAAAGCAGCAAGAAAGAAATAGAGAGAGAAGTAAAGAGAAATATAGTGAGAGAGGCAGAAAGAAAGAGAGAGAAAAAAGAAACAGAGAGACAGAGAAAGAGAACACATAGAGAAAAAGAGTTACGAGAGCAGCATAGATATAAGGAGAAAAATATAGATAGAAAGAAAGAGAGAGAGAGAAAATGCGACATAGAAAGATAGGGAAACAAGGATGTATAGAGAGAAACAGACAGAGGAACAGAGAAATAACAACACAGAGAGAAAGAGAGAGAGAGGGTAGGGGAAGAATGGAGAAAGAGCGAGAGAGCGAGCGAGAGAGAGAGAGAGAGAGAGAGAGAGAGAGAGAGAGAGAGAGAGAAGAAACTTTTACGGCTGACGCGTCAGAAAAGGCCGGCAAAATTGCATTGAGAATGGTGGTGACTATGTGGAAAAAAAATTCTAGAGCACAAAAGCTATATATATATACATGTATATATATATTTATCATGCATATATCTATCTGTCTATACTCCTATAAATCCGTTTTCCTTTTGCGTGTATTGATATTCATATTAAAAACCCTCTTTCCTATTTATTTCAAAAGAAAATACAATTTGTGGAAATGCAATCACTAGCAAAAGATCTAGCTAATTTGCATATTCTTTTCAACATTCATTTTAATTAATTCCGTATTAGTTTTTGTGATTTTCGTATAGGATGATCATCTTTAATCAACTATTACGTGTAATTATACTCATGCAGATATTCTACATAATTTATACTTACATAATATTTGCGTAAAATCTTTACAGTAAACACAAAATTGTTTTCATATATATTTATGTATACGTATATATTTTTGTTTAATCTATTAGTCTATCTATCTATCTATCTATCTATACTCCTATAAATTCGTTTTTCTTTTGTGTGTATTTATATTCATATTAAAACCCCTCTTTTCTATTTATTTAAAAAGAAAATACAATTTTCTTATATCTTGGTTGTGGAATTGCATTCACTAGCAAACGATCTAGCTCATTTACATATTCTTTTAAACATTCATTTTAATTAATTCCCTATTAGTTGCTATGTTATTTTAATAGGATAATCATCTTTAGTTAATTAATACCTGTAATTATATACATGCAGATATTCTACATGATTTATACTTGCATAATATTGGCGAAAAAAGTTTATAGTAAACACAAAATTGTTTTCATATATATTTATGTATACGTATATATTTTTGCTAATCAACTCTATCTATCTATCTATTTATAAAAGTGAACGTGTCTGTGTATCTGTGTGTCTGTCTGTGTGTCTGTCTGTGTATATTACCCTACACTATAACTCTGTCAATGTTTGGTCTACAGACTTGATATTTGATATACAGGGTACTGAGACTTGGGAAAAACTTTGTAATTCATTTTCGGCCAGAAATTTAGCTTTGAGAACTCTGCTTTGACCTTTGAGAACTCTACCAAAGTCCTCCGACAATTTTGGGTCTAAAAACTTGAAATTTTAGATATAGGTTTGTTGGACACGGATCTAACTTTATAACTTAGTTAGATCCCTAAACAATGTTAATTGGTAATAATAGGGGTCAAAGTTAAAACAATTGACTGTTTTTTGTTTTTTTTTGCTCAGCATACACCACATACCCGGGTAAGACCGGGCATCCATGCTAGTATATATATAAGTGAACGTGTCTGTGTGCCTGTCTGTTTGTCTGTCTGTGTACATTTCCCTACGAAATAACTCTGTCAATTTTTAGTCTACAGACTCGAAATTGTATATACAGAGTACTGAGATATGGAAAAATCTGTGTGATCGGTTTTCGGCCAGAAAATTTGGCTGTTAAGGGGTCAAAGTTCAACGATTTGATCTTTGAGAACTCTGCCAAACTCATCCGACAATTTTGGGTCTAAAAACTTGAAATTTTAGATATAGGTCCCTTGAACATGGATCTAACGCAATACCTCAATTTGAGCCGTAAACAATAAATGTTAAGGGGTCATAATAGGTGTCAAATTTTAAAAAATTTACCTTTTTTTTTTTTTTGCTCAGCATACACCTCCAAACACCTGGGAAACACTGAGTACCTATGCTAGTATATATATAAAAGTGAACCTGTCTGTGTTTCTGTGTGTCTGTCTGTGTGTCTGCTGGGTACATTTCTCTACGCAATAACTCTGTCAATGTTTGGTCTACAGACATTGATTTACAAGGTACTGAGATATAGGAAAATCGATTTGATTGGTTTTCGGCCAGAAAATTTGGCTTTAAGGAGTCAAAGTTCAACGATTTGACCTTTGAGAATTCTACCAAACTCCTCCGCCAATTTTGGGCTTAAGCACTTGAAATTTTAGATACAGCTTCGTTGGGTATGGATCTAACGTACTACCTTAATTTGAGCCGCAAACAATAAATGTTAAGGGGTCAAAGTTTAAAAAATTTACCTTTTTTTGTTTTTGTTTTTTTGCTCAGCATACACCTCCAAACACCCGGGCAACGCCGGGCACTAATGCTAGTATATATATATATATATATATATATATATATATATATAAGTGAAAGTGTCGGTGTATCTGTCTGTCTGTGTGTCTGCGTGTCTGTCTGTCTGTGTACATTTCCCTACGCAATAACTCTGTTAATTTTTAGTTTACAGACTCGAAATTTGATATACAGGGTACTGAGATTAGGGAAAATCGATGTGATCGGTTTTCAGCCAGAAATTTGGTGATTAAGGGATCAAAGTTCAACGATTTAACCTTTGAGAAAAAATTGACCGCTTTTTTTTTTTTTTTGATCAACATACACCTCCAAATATCCGGGCAACGCCTGGCACCCATGCAAGTATATATATATATATATATATATATATATATATATATATATATATATATATAAAATGGTTGTATAGCTTGTATAGTAAATTCAATAAACCCGTGTTATTATTAAAAAGTTCTCAATGGAGGACAGGGCTGGTATATAGTCTGTTTATGATACAAACATTATTGGTTACATATGTGCATACATGTTTCAGTGGAATCCTAATTCAAGGAATCACCTCATCAGACAAAAAAAAAGGAGCGATATTGAAAAGATTGTCAATATGACATTCTTCTTTTATAAGATATTCGGGCGTAGTTTCCGCTTTAGAAGAAAGTGAGGTCTATACTTTGTGAATGTGAGCTGTAGGGGTTTTGGATTGACCACATGAAATCGTACTTCCCCCCTCTTCCCTCAACCCCAACTCCCACTTTTTTACTCACCCCCCCCCACTCCGATATTCTCCCTTCACCACACCTCCACTTCATGTATATACATATATGTATGTTCGTGGCCTGGCAAGGCCACAGAGGAAACAACCAAGCAAAAAACTCTAAGCAAAATTCACCCCAAAGCAGCAAATCCAAAGCTAGCTTGCCAGGACACTATATATACAAATGTAAGCATATTTAGGCATATTTTATCGGTTTTTAAATATAGGTTCTTTTTGTTTTACATATTGCCTTCAAATTTTCATCTAGTTTCGTCCCATAGAACCACACATATGAGCATTTTAATATTCAATTTGGCTACGAGTATACCACTTTTTTGGCAATTCTTAAGTTCGAAATCACAGAGACTATTTATCAGAATTTTACAAATGAAGACTCGTTGGAATGTTAATGACCAGAATTGTGTAGTTGGCTATGTGAAATTTGCCTTTAGCGTCGCACATTAAAGGGATCATTCATCATACAGAGATTATTTTTGGCACTTTTTTGCAGCCATAAAATGTTTCGTTAAAGCTGCAGTATCTCCCCCCCCGCCCCATATTTAAAAATCACAACTATTATAGGTTTCCGAGGGTGTTGAAAGCGAAAATTAGCGTTTACAATTCCAGGAAACGAGTACTTCCCAGATGCGAAGAAATTATGGCTACACAAGTCGGGGATAACTTTTGTATATTAATTTAACGTAAAAAGAGCACCCATTTCGTGGCCACCTTCTTTATTTTTTTTGGGGGGGGTATTTTTTTTAGGGGGTGGTATTTATTTTGGCCTGGTAGACCAACACAAAACCTACCCTAAAAAAACTTGTTATCTAAAGGTTTTCGGGTGTGTTTAAAACGAATATCCCATATCCGTATTTGCGAGGCTACCGAAAGCAAATCGATTTACGGCTCTTCTGTTATTGTTTTATTTTTTTAAATTTGTTATTTATTTATTTTTTCAATATATTCTTCTTTACAACCCCCTTAATATTTCCATGTTGCTCATCTTTCTTTTTCTTTCTACTCTAACATAAATTTCTCCTACTTCACCTTTTCATCTCCTTCGGCTTCTATGTACATTATATATAATCTTCCAGCTTCCTCTTTGTTTAAAACCTTGCCTTTTCTTCTTTCATTGTTTGTCCCATGTTTTTTTTTTTTTTTTTTTTTTTAGCCTTTCTTTCTTACATTCTTCTTTTTCGCGCCAGATTCTCATCCTTATTTTATCATCTGGCCTTTTCAACTTCTTACTCTTCTTCATCTTCCCTCTTTGGAGCTATCTCCTATACTTCCCCCATCCCCAGCAAACTTCGCCCAGAGGTTGGGTTAAGGTGGGGTGTTGCAATAAAACGCACTTTTACGCACCTGTGATCACTTCTTTCGCGTCCTAATTGGCTCTCTCTCAACCGACCTTTTGTAACAGCCCCCAAACCCTGATTGTTGTTCAAAGCCACCCCTCTAAAACTGTTGTTCAATGATCCTCTCCCCTAAAAGCACAGGTTCGTTAATTAACTCGTTAATTAAATGTTTATTAATTAAAGGATTTAAAGAAAAGAAAAGGAAAATAAATTACTTCATTCGACGAGCATTCGTTGATACGGATACAACGATGAGACGAAAGATTCGTTAGTACAATTTAATGAATTGAGCGCAGTCTTAATAAAAATACGATGTTCATCGCACGCACAAATATACACATCGATAAAAGGCGTACACTCGTATACATGTACAGTGGAACCTCTAGATACGAAATTAATTGGCTTCGTTTATTTATTTGTTTATTGCGGACTATTATCCTCATCATTCTTAGATGTTGTTTCACAACGTTTCGGCCAACTATTCCTAAGGCCTTCGTCAGGTGGTAACCGCGACGGGGAAAAATCCGAATCTCTTAACTGTTCTCAGCAATTACTGCCATCCATACTTGTCGTCTCACCACGTTTTTGGCCAAGTACGCCTCTGGCCGGCTTTGGGTAGGATTGAAACCGCTATCTTAAGACAATTAAGTCTCACCTGGGACCTTAGAGATCCAACGTCTCTATTCACTGCGGCACGGGTCCCGAAGGACGATGAAGGTTGGATTTTTTGATCTTATAAATCCACGTTTATTTATTATTTATTATCTGATCTTCCATGGTTGGGTCCGTACCGAATGGTATATATTATTTTGATTGGAATCCATTATTGAGATGAATATTATCTATTCAATAAATAAATAATACTCATCTCAATAATGAATTCCAATAAAAATGATATAATTGGTTTCGGTTTGGCTTTAGTATCTTGAAATATTCGTATCCTGAAATGTATTTTACACGCACATCGTCTAATCCGTTTCAGGCCCTATGAAAACCCTCGTTAAATTTACAATAAGGGTAAAATCGAATGTAATAAGAGACAAATAATACCTAACTTTACCTTTAATATCTTCATTTGATTTTTATATGTTACTTTTTCTTGACATCCAATTAAGAAATTCTATTTATAAATAACTACTGAGAAATAGGATATCATTTTTAATCGCTATTTGAACATCATTACTCGTAAGGTCAGGACCTTAATAAAATCTATAGACATACAGGCGCGCGGAAAACAAAAGGATTCAAAGTGAAATGTTTTTTTTTCTTTCTTACAGCTAATTTGGAGTTTCTAAGAGATATAGTAAACCCCGTCATTCCTTTATTTATTTATTTGCGGACTATTATTCCCAAATTCTAGGAGTTGTTTTAAAACGTTTCGCCCAACTATTCCTCTGGACTTCGTCAGGTAGTAAGACCAGATAAGAAAAAAAAAACTTGGATATATAAGACCACAAAAATCCAATCTTGATCGACCTTCTGGGCCCGTGGTGTAGTGGGTAGAGGCGTTGAATTTCTACGATTCCAGGTGAACATTGTCTGAATATAACGGTTTCTATTTTACCCAAAGCCGGCCATAGGCTAATTTGGCCAAAACGTGGTGAAACAACAGGAACTATGGAAGGCAGTAATTACTGAAGATACTGTTAAGATACTCAGCATTCTTGTCCCATCGCGGTTTACCACCTGACGAAGGCCAGAGAAGTAGTTGATTGAAACCTTGTGAAACAACTAATAAATACATAACTATTTAAATTACTCAACCAAAAAGGATCCCAATCGAAAAAAAAAATCCTTATAAAAGTTTCAAGGGTGTACGATAAAAATTAAACACTTTCACTTCCGCGTAATTCTGTACCAAGAGATTTCATTGAGGTCGTAACCTTACAAGTAATGAATAACATAACGATTAAAAACGTCATATCTCCCACTTTCTAATCACTGCATCAGCTGGCCTCCAGCAGTTCACTCAAGTACTAAGATTAGTGTAGGGACAATCAGTTGTTCTCCATGAAAAAAAACTGTTTCTGAGTTTAAAAACAAAACAGTCTTTTATCAACAGCAGTGTTAATCAGTTTAAAAACAAGAATACAAACGTTCTACACATTGAATCGTTTTTTTTTTTTTGTTTTTGTTTTTGCTCCGGATTAAATTTTTGACTAACCATGTCATTCAATTTTTGGCGACCATGTCATTCAATTTTTGACTAACCATGTCATTCAATTTTTGGCCAGCATGCCATTCAATTTTTGACTAACCATGTCATTCAATTTTTGGCCAGCATGTGATTTAATTTTTGACTAACCATGTCATTCAATTTTTGGCCAGCGTGTCCTTCAATTGTTCGAAAGTAATTAATTTACTCACAAACAAAAGAATATTCTAACGAAGGTTAACATATTTTTCCATAGTTTTAAAGTGTCTGAAAAATTCTGTACGTTTGTAAATAAACAAAAACAAAGTCATAAAGGCCTTTTTTTTAATCGGCCACTTACAAATTGTGTTCTTTCTTATATTATTTATTTTTAAATAGTTTTATACATTTAATTTTTCTACGCCCTAACATAAACAAAATGAATATAAATGAATAAAACAGAAAAAAGTTGTTGTTTTTTTTTATTATTGTTTCGTGTTACTGACGAACGGGGTCCGAACAACACGGAAGAAAGAAGGAAGAAACAATAAAGCAGTGCCCTGAGTCAACGGGGCAGCTGTAAACGTTGTCATTGAATCAGAGAGAGGGATCACGTAGGCGACACGAAAATCTCAGACGGCCCGATATTCTATTTTTAGATATGCTGCACAATTAAGGCCAAGGACGGATGACGTCATGCATGTGCCGGTCGCTGCTTATATCTTTGTAGTAGAGGATCAAGATTTCAGTGACAAAATGCAGAAAACGTAAATTCGTGCAGTTATAAAATTCCTGCATTTGAAAGGCATGACTGCTTCAGAAATTCATGAAATGGTGAGAACATTTGCAGAGCGTATCTGCTTCATATCCTGCAATTACACATTCAATCAGCGAATTTAAGCGTAATAGATACAGTGTTGAAGAGGACCCAAAGTTAGGATGAACCATAACAGCAACAACCAAGAATAACTTTGACCTTTCTCTGCACATAGTAATGTGGGATCGTCGAATATCATCACCTCAGGTCACAAATAACCTTAAGAAATCGATTGACTGAACAGACAACATTCTGAAACCCATCCAAACTACGATTCTCGAACGTTTCTGCAAGGTGGGTCTCTCGTCTTTTAGCACCCGAACAGCAACACACCAGGTGTTTATATCCAATCCTGAACTGTTTGAAACTAACAGAAGATAATTTTCCTGCTCGCTTTATCGCTATCGATAGAAAGATGGGTACATCACTAACAACCTGACACTAAAGAGCCACCGCAGCAGTGAAAACACACGTCATCTCCGATTCTAAGAAAAGTCAAGATCGTTCCTTCAGCTGACAAGCTCATGGGCGCAGCTTACTGGGATTTCCAGAGTATACCGATCATTCAGGAATGTCACAAACGTACTGAATAATATTTTTTTTTGATTGCTGAGTCCCACACGGGACATAGTCAAAGAAAAAAGGTTTAGAATGCTCGCAAGAAGAATCCTCCTACACCAAGACAATGCACCAGAACACACTTCGATGGCTTCCATTATAATAATTGACAATTGTAGATTTAAATTTTTGACTAATCCACCTTATTCGCCAGACTTTCCCAACACTTTGACTTCGATCTTCTTCAAATGAAAAATAATAACCATTTTGTCAGTGGTGATGATATCTGCGGTTGAGAGGTTTCATACAAATAAATTCTTCTAAACCGGATAAAAGTGCTTCAGCACCGTTGCAGCAGGCATCAAGCCCTGTTAAAAATTGAATGATTGAATTTTGCAAGGGAAAAGGAAACATAAAAAAATAACATCAACGTTTGGTGCATTTTAGCTCAGGAAGACGGTATCTTCAGACAGCCTGATCCGGTAAAACCAGAATTTGTTCGATCAGCAGTGAAAAGCTTTATAAGAGAAATAAGAAGGATTCGGGATTTTCATGATAGAGATCAGTTGACAATTTAATTTAAAGACGACTATGTTGTAAACCACAGGGAAGTGTCCATACAGAGGGCTGCATTCCTGTCGACATTTAGCGCTATTAGCAAGCGTTCACAATGTTACGATCGTTGTACTAAACAAGACAGAAAGACAAACATATGGATCTGCCAACAAACAAGAGTTATTGACATCAATACTGCCATCAAAACATCCAAACACAGATGGACAGGACACGTAGCGAGACGGCATGACAATAGATGGTCCATAAGGACAACGGAATGGACACCTCGTGAACATGAGGCCAAATAGAAGACCAAGAAGGAGATGGAGGGACGACCTGATACAGCACATGGGTCCCACATGCCAGCGGATAGCTCGATGCAGAGTAAAATGGCTAAAGTCCAGAGAAGGGTTTCTCATTGAGTGATAAAACCCTTATGGATTGATTGAGTGAGTGAACATAATCTGTACTCTATATTACCTTATAAGACATTCTGCATTCTATAAGATCTTTTCTCTATCTCTAATATCTGACTCTGGAACCATGTAATATTTGTTCACAGAGAATATGATACAAAAGAAGCACTTACATTTAAAACTAGAAAAATAAACATGACGATTCTATAATTTCCAGCACTTTAATTTCACCAGACAATAAAATTCAATCTAAAGTCTTGAAATAAACCCACAATTTTACATAATGTAATATGATTAATTTTCTTCTCGATAAATATTTCTTCTACGCTATTTTTGTTTACAACAGAATTCGGCAATTAATTTTCGGTTATCAATCCGAAATTCAATTCCCTTCTTTAGAATTGTGATATTCACGTTCGCCATATTTCGATTTAATTTGCATATGTTTTAGTAATATCTATATTGGCAGAAATATCTATTTACGTATTGATCGATTTTTGTTGGTCGGTATTTCATTCAGAAATTAATTGTTTGGATAAGTTGAAATTATTGAATTATCTTAATTAATATAATTCTAGGCATTTTGACAAGGGCATTTTTTTTTTGTAATTTCAACGATCTCGAAATATATACGTTACATAATAATCTCTATATTTATGCAGCAGTATCTTTAACGTACCTACATACGTGTATCACGGTTTCCAGATTATGAATTATTCGATCGGGAGACTCTATTAAATATTAATCATTATTACAAAGAAGGGTCGAAGGTGATATATTACGAACATTAAATTATTAGACAGGTACACTAATTTAATGTTTGTAGTATGTTATCAGATTCCATGCTCCTTAAATAGGATATCTCGATCATCGCAGACGCAATGCAAAAATAAAATAAAACAAAATAAAATAAAAACTAATAATAATTAAAATTAAAAAAAAATGCTGCTGCTTTTGGGTCGTACGTGCAACTAAAATATACCTTCTTGTTTTTCTGGGTAGGACGCAAGGGTAATATCTGTTCTGTTCAAAGATGGTATAATGATATCAGTTTCCGCTTAGATGGATTAAAATTAACTAGTCGCATCTTTCCCCATTGCACCACGTGATCAAGATCAGAGGAGAGAGTATAAGGGAGAAATTGTTCGTTTACGCCTTCTGAGCGTTGTAAGCATAAATGTCTACGAATTATCTTAGCATGTGATTTTGAAGATCATTGATGCAGATCAGGAATAGAGTTTGGGCCAAGATGGACCCGTGAAGGACTCTAGCATTAATATTGTGAGCTTCTGATTTCTGCCCATCAACCACTACTGTTATGAACCTATCGAAAAGAGATGATTTAATAATTGAAATAGCATTTCAAGCTATACCGTAGCAGGAGATTTTGTGGAGTAGATCTTTATGCCATACCATATCAAAGGCCTTTGATAAATCAAAGACAATTGCCCTACAAAGGAAAAGCCTCCGTCGAGAGATTCGCTAATCCTATTAGATATAACTGTTAATATGTCTGCTGTAGATCTAGCAGTGGTATCTAGCGGGTACATATTGAGGATGATCGGGGGTTTATATCGGAGAGACAGCATATAACAGGGACTCAAAATAACGACGACGATGATGACAATACTGAGGGAGAGACATTTATAACAGAGCTGAGAGAGATGCGACTTCATTATTGAAGAAATATGTAATACAGTTCTTTTACATTAGAGCGGAGATACGTCTCTTATGATGGAGGAGGGAACGGACAATTAATACTTGGAGGGGGTTATACAATGTTCATTTAAGATGATGATCAAAACGCATTTGCATTTTCAGTTGGCGACATGACGACACGAAGACAAACAGTAACAAAATATTAGATGATTTCTTTATTCCTCAGCCGGCCGATTGATGATGTCAGGAATTCAAACGTGTATATCTACATGGTCGCTCTTCCACCCTTCGCCTCTAAGGGGATCAGCTTCACAGAGTCGCTGTCCGACTCTCGTCTGTGACTAAATGTGATTGTCTGATTTCTGATTATCTGATCCTAAATTCGTACCCCATCTCAATATATTGAAAATCTTTTTTGTTTTTGACGTCAGACTGTGACTCTGCCACGTGAGTAAATTTCACGTGGATTTTCTATATATCTGTCAAAACACACTTTTGGCAAACAAAAATTCCCAATTTTAATTGCCCAATATCTAACCTATTTTTAATAATTATCTATAAATTCGCATTGTCCATTCTTTTCACTGACATATTGCATATCCAGTTATTTCTAAAAGAATGGACAATCGCTCTTTTTTTATATAAATAATATTCAGTTATTTCTAAAAGAATTAACAATCATTTGAACTTGCATACAGGCTTCGATTCTTGCTTTTTCCTAATATCATTTTCACTTATTTAGTCTGCCTTCTTACTTACATGAGAACTTCTTATGTAACAGCAGAACAGACACCATATTGCATGTCATTGAGGAGTTTATTTTTGCTGAGGCGGTTGACTACTTCTTTATTTAACACAGATTTCATCAACTTACTCATGACGCACTGGAAACTGATTGGTATGTATTGAGAGAAAGTCAACCGATCTCCTGAATTTTTTTTTAAAAAGAACATACTGATGAGGGTTTTTTTAGGGGTTTGAGAAACAATTCCCCTTAAGACAACACTTAAACAACTTTGTAAGCATAGAAGCTAGTTCTATTTGAAGCTTTTTCAACATTATTATTTGAATGCCGTCAGTTGCTTTACTGGAATCGGGTTTTTTTATTAGCAACATCGCGCACATATATTTATATGTCGCATAGCATGTTTTCAGACAGAGACGAAAATATGCGGGGTTGGCGTCCCTGAGGACCCTGTTTGTCATTTGCCAAAATGGTGGGAACCAAGCTGCTGCTCAGTTAATTTGGACATGATGGACTGAGCATACACACCCCCTCACATTTTTATTACTCCTTTGTAGCGTGTGCTAGCAGTACCGAAGGCGGCTTTAGAACGTCTCGTTATTAGGTTTGTGTTGGAATTTTTTTAGGGTATGAAGCGGTCTATACCTACAAATATCCATTCCATCAGATCTGATACTATGGAGGACACGTTCTTTTTAAACATGGAACGTAGAGGTAGATCTGATGTAAATGTACGAAAGCTATCCCAGTCAACCAGAATATCGATATACCGTACAACAGGGCGGTATATCGGAGGACTTATTACATTTTGTTTTCATCTTAACTAAGACAAGCGAGTGGTCGGAAGATTCCAATGGGGACAAAACGGAAGATGAACATAGCTCAGGGCAAGTTGTGAGAAAATGATCTCGCAGACTTGCACACTGGCCATCAGTGTCGAACACACGGGTGGGTTCGTGAACAATATAAGTTATGTTATTAGCAAAGGAAAAATCGTGACAGAAACTCCCGTCATCATCTGTTTTATTTAAGTGGGCTAACCATTCCACGTTGTGAAAATTGTCTTCACAAACGTGAATGCTTGGCGAAGGATGATCAGACAGGATGTGGTCAATTTTCTCAGATACGGTTTTAAAGATAGTAACTCTGCTGTTAATGTCTCAATAAAGGGCAAATACAAACGTAGTGGCGTGAGCAAGTGTGACCTGAAAGTACATATAATGCAATTTAGGGTTCTCTCTGGAGATATTCCTACCACATGCAAGCCATCCCTAATGTAGACACATATTCCATAACCATGAAGATTTTGGGAGCCAGATTTCGATGTTAAATTAGAATATCAGTTACTTAGGAATTCGTAGTCGGTCTAATGCCATTTTCCTTTAGAAAGAATAGGTCTGGTTTCGTCTTCTGTAATTGGATTCAAACCTCTGGAAGGTTGGAACGTAGATCCCTGATGTTGGAGAAGGAGACATGGTAGTGGGAGTCTATGTTGGAAGTTTGAGTTCTGGGTTTGATCATGTATTCTTTCTGGAGACCTTGCAATACGGAGTTCATGATTTTAGGATTTGTAGAATTGATTAGATCACCGCCGAGACGGAAAGTAAGGGAGAAAAAAAGTGAAGTAATATATATTTATTTTTTACACCATGATAAGGTAAAGCCGTAACAATTACCCAACATCGAGAAGCCCCACCAGAAGATAGTGCATGGTCCAGAATCAATTCACCAAATGGTAATACAGCAGCCCCAGTACTTTGTAATGCTTAGGACTTAGTGATTAGTCAAAGGTTCGTTTTTCTGACTATTAGAAGGATAACAGTAGCCCAGTAAAACGTTCATCTTCAGCATCCTTATTAGTGACATCGTTACGAGAATAGAAATAGGAAAATAAAATCCGAGAACTCAAGCGACTGCTCACACAAAAATATTGCCGACCTAGAACGCAGCTTTTGCTTCTCCCTTTGTCAGATAAATCACTATTTCTAAACGAGGATTTAGAGACAAATTAAGAGAAACGAGAGTTACGGGAACTGCCGACAACGCATCCACAATGCATTGTCTACTCTCCCTAAATAAGATTAAGAAGTCAATTCAAAGCAGATATATTTTTTAAAATAAACAAACATTTATTTGTTTATAAATTTTCAGAAACAGTTTTTTTCTTTTTCTTTTTCTTACCACATAACATGATGCCACTAAGAAAAATAAGATCCGTGCGGATTGATGGTTTACATGTCCAAGTCAGGAGATCTGCGTTGTCGCGCTTGAAGTGAATAAAGAAAAAAAATATATGCAGGATGATGAAATCGTGTGAGTCAAAACAATACATGTAACAGGAAAGGAGACCTAATATTTTACTGTTTTTACTATATACACGCTCTTTATTTCTGTGTGTGTGTGTGTCTGCGTGTAGGAGTTTGTTCCTTATGGATTCAGAAACTGCTACGCCGATGTTTTTTTTTTTAAATTTAACACAAATGTACTTTATGTGTCTGGGGGTGGTCTTAGATATGTTTTGTATTGGATTGCCTCTGACAGGTATCGAAAATCGATAATCAGAAATTATCTGATTGAAGAAGGAATAGTCCGACTTTGACCAAATGCAGTGTTTATACAGCCTAACATCACTAGTGTATATTCGAAGTTTCATCACCGCACAAGCAGAAGGGCCTGGCGTATAAAATTAACAGCAGTTTTTTTTTTCATTAGACAAGGGTTCATTTACCACTAAGAACACAAACAAATCCTGATACTTGATTTTTGCATTTTAAAGTTTGATTAAAGGGTTATATAAAAATAATTTAATAAAATCAATAGTGCGATCTCTACAGAGAAATACAGAAAAGAATGTATTGTGGACTAAGTTATTGCAAGGAGACATGTGCATTTCCCTCCTGACGCACCGTGGTTTTTCTCCAACGAGAGGGCGCAATCTATCGGCTTGATAGACAAATAGGCGATTTTGCCGATTTCTATGACAATGAAAGTAGTAGAAGTATGGAACATTCATTGACGCTCATACAATTTTAGGCAACATCGGGTCTCTGTGCTAGATAAATTAAATACGATAAAGTTTTGTTATAGAGAGTGAAACAGTATAGGATAATGTAGCCTTTCACAGGCAATGGTGACTAAAGTTCCGAATCTTGAGCCTAGTACAATGGTGAGTTGAAGTAATATATATATATATATATATATATATATATATATATATATATATATATATATATATATATATATATATATAAGGCGGAGGAGGAGCAACCAGCCTTGCCTGGTCGTAAAATACGTTTAAATATGATATTTTAATTTTCCAGATTTCGTATATATTATTATAGAGTCGTGATTTCAAAAGTAAAAAAAAGAAAGTATTTGAATGCCATCAGCTGGAATTGAAACCATAACTGTTACATTTAAAGCTGGTGATGTTACCTCTGTATCAACGTGACTCGCATATCAACTGCCAAAAAGTAAACATAAAAAATAAACTAAGATTAATGTACCAAATGTATGACGATTTTTTTCAAAACTCTGCGACTTTAAGTTTCGGAGGAGGTAGATAGATGAATATATATATATATATATATATATATATATATATATATATATATATATATATATATATATAATACACGTGCTTGTGGTTGCTAGCAACACTCTTGATAAAGACCTCGAATTAGTAAAACGAAACGTTCAAATGTATTATTGAGTTTATATCTTCTGTTTTCCATTTGATCTCATGTTATATTGAGGTTGGTTCGTTGGTTGCACAAAGCCACACTGACAAGTTTCATAAGAGGAAACACGTCGATGTAATACTTATATATTTCTCACCTGTATATAAGTTATGAAAATATGTTTATTGCAATTATGTTATACAGAATCTCCCATGGCTTAATTACATAAATATATTTTCATAAGTTCGAAGTAAATACTTAAAATGTTTCATCTGATCTCATGAAATCTATTTAATCATAAAACTCAAATGACCTTACAGGTGTTGTAACCCAACATCCGGTTTACGACTTCCGGTTGCGCATGCGTACACAAACATAAACCCATAACAGCATAAATAATCGACTTGGCGATAAACCGTATTGTTTTACTGTGTACGTTTTCAGCGTCCCAATTGTTTTTTATTTCGCTTTTAAATTATCCAAATAAGCAATTGTTCAAACTTTCTGCTTTTTTATTTGCATTGTTCATTTCCGCATTGTCTTAATTTGTTTTATTGGCCTTATTATAAACATATACATTAAATATTTAACCAATAGGTCATGAATGTTTGCTTAAAATAAATTAAAAAAACGTTACATTTTATTTTCATTTTCTGTTTAAAAAGCCATTCTTAATATGGGGAGAGTTTTTTAAAAACTATTCTGTACGTTCAACTAATAATTCCATTGAAAAAAGATATATCAAAATTTGAATTTAACTTTAAGTATTATGGCATCTGTTCAGTGCACATTTACCTATAAGTATGGCAAACCACTTATAATTCAATGGCTGTAAGTTTTTTTTTTTTCGAAAATAAACAATTATAGACGGAACGACATAGAAATTTATCTATATTCTTTTTTCATTTGAATATATTTCATAGAAACGTTTCTGTTACGTCACAAAACACTATTTTCTTTACGTTACAATTGTCACGCTCATACATTAATTCCATAGCTAATATAACATACTGACCCAACGGGTCACGGGTAATCTAGTATTATGTATATTTGTAATAAGACGGTCCCAGTATTTTTTCTGATTCCGATAAAATTATCGATTGCGTACTAAATTTCCGATTCCGATACAATTAGAGATTCCGATTTCTGTTTATTTTATAAATCTCTTAATGTTTAACTATAAAATGATTATTTTTTTCCCATTACCGTACAAACACCTGTTAAATGTGCATAGAATTTTCTCGAACGGAAAAACAATAAATATTTATTATGTTATTATTATTACTAGCAGTGGAAGATTTTGTTTTACACAAAATCAACTACAAAAGAACATTTAAAGAATTGTTTTTGGCATCGGAAAATAGGTACAATTTTTTTCAATTCCGATTAGTCGTCCCAGCACTAATATTATATATATATATATATATATATATATATATATATATATATATATATATATATATATATATTAGTGTGTGTGTGTGTATGTGTGTGTGTATATTAAC
Organism: Euprymna scolopes; assembly: GCF_053919585.1. Taxonomy (NCBI): domain Eukaryota; kingdom Metazoa; phylum Mollusca; class Cephalopoda; order Sepiida; family Sepiolidae; genus Euprymna; species Euprymna scolopes. The sequence goes on along the minus strand of NC_136501.1, from coordinate 56,663,391 downwards.
GGTTTATTATTTTGTTTTTATTTGTTGTTAAGCACTTAACAACAAATAAAAACCGAATAAATAAACCGAATCATAGCCCCCCCCCCGCCTCCGAACCTAAGCGAACACCCAACAGATCAAGATATACTTATCAAGAAATCATCTCACCAACGAGATGCAAAAAACTTAAACATTAAGACTCGAATTTTAAAGTAACCTCCTCCTCCTACCCCCACATATCCCCCTTCCTCCTCCATGTATCCCTATGCCCTCAGCCATACCAGAAATGAACTTCCCAGACCCTCCCCCACAACCACCTAAGGTCCTTAAACTCCAAAAATAAAATATTACCGACACACCAAGCACCACCTCCCACCTTTCTCACTTGTTCCCTTCCTCTTTTTTCCGCTCATTCGCACTCCTCCCCTGACAGCATTTACTCGTTCATCCCATCATAACGAACATTTCTGTAAAAGTCTGAGGAAGCTACAGACGGCCCCCCAAAACGGCCGGGTAGCTGAAACAATAATGTAACTTAACAGAAAGATACGGTAATAAAAAATAAAACGCATATTTGCTCTAGAACAGTATTGAGCACTTTATTCAGGTTTTTATTAACCTCATTTCTACTATATATATATATATATATATATATATATATATATATATATATATATATGTATTATAAGATATTTAAATTTTATGGTTTGAAAAGGTTAATTTTCAAATATAGAACCTTTATTTTTTGCAAACAAAGAATGCAGTTTAAAAATATATTTCCTTAACCCATGAGTTTTCGATGTTTAGTCATCTCCTCAGATGAAAATTATTAGCAAATATTATAAATGGTTTGCACCTTATTGCTAAAGGTATTAAACATAGAAAAACAATTTTTTAAAAAGTTTTTAAATCATTTTAGCTAGATAGAATAAAGTAAATTTGATATCGAGGCAGATAAAATGGATATTGAACTTCAAATCCAAAATCATGCTAAATTCCGAAATAGACGTTCTTGGTCGTGGAAAGGTAAAAATATCCACGGCACCAGGTAACATTCCCACGTGAACATATTTCTTTCGTTTCTCTTTTGATTGGATAATATGCCCGGCAAATATTTGATTATAACAATCCGGGAGAGATTTTTTTAATCCAATTTTTGAATGATAAACCAAAGATAAATAAAAATAAAATATTTTTTTTATGAAAGTGAAACAAAATAGTCATAAAAAAATAGATGCAATATTTGTGATTAAATTATATTTTATAAGTCAGCGCAAGTGAACTGGTTTTTAACTTGCTAAGCAAAAAAGTGTTTCAAATCAAAAAATGTTTATTCTAAAAATTCGTTGAAAGGAGTAAAAAATGCTGGTGGGTTGGTTGTTTTTGTTTTACGGCATGTCAACCCTTTTCAGGTTAATTAACGCCGAATCTAGTGATTTTGAAGAAAACATTTTAATAGAATATGTATTCTTCAAATCGGTCTATATTTGGGACCCTAACAATTACTACCACTCTGCGTTATTGTGTATCTGGGTCTAATGGCAATTAACGAGTAGCTCCACACTCCCCAAAGCCCGCAAGCTGGGGCATCACCATCGGATATAGTTTAAGGTCCAATCTAGGACCGATGGTGGTGGGAGAATTTTTAAAATGTTAAGGGAGGAAGAAAAGAAGAGAAAAAAAAGAGAAAAAGAAAGAAGAGGATGAAAGGTCTAGACAGGTCCTGACAGGTTTAAATATATAGGTCAGTGTCATGCCAAAGGTTAAAATATAGAATGCAGACTGTAAGAATAAGAAAAATATTATTAACATTAATATTAACAATAAGGAAGGAAAGAAAAAGAAAAAGACAACGTTATATCCAATGTCTTTTTTCGTGATTTACTGAGAAAAGATAGACAGCCTGATAAGTGGAAAACACTTTCAACTGTCTTTGTTTTATCGTTATTTCCATGGCAGGTGCTCGTCTGAGCTCCAGTCCTTCGTCCCCCCTCGCCAATCTTTCACGAAAAAACGTCTGGCTGGATCTACTGTCAATAATTTCCCCCACTCTTTATCTGTGCCTAAATCCAAATGTAGATTCCATGAGCAAAGCTTCTTTCTTAGAACTGCACGCCAGTGGAACTCTCTGCCGCTTGCCTGTTTCCCATCTGACTACAACTTGGACGTCTTCAAGTCCAACATAAACAAACTCCTGACAAACCGCCCCCTTAAGTAAGGCACTCTATCAAAACCCCCAATACTAATGATTACTACAATACTATCTCATTGATTACTGTACACGCTATAACCCTTATCCCTGAGTAGCCTTCGGGCCTTGATAAGTGGTGACCCCATGTAAAAAAAACCCTGCTGTTTTCTAGTTAAACTGAAATTCATAGATCTACCATATAAATTAAATATTCAATGTATATAAGTAGTAATAATAACAGCGTAAACATGAATGCATGTTCAAGGGACAAAAATACTTTACCCTTCTCTCCTGAAAATTCCCAATTAGAACCTAATTAAGTAAGCGTTTATGAACAATATAACTTCAAAAATGTCCATTTATTTTAACCAGCTTGTATCCTTTTTTATTCGAAAAAAAATCAATGTAACTGTTTATTGTTTTACGAAATCATATTTATTGCCACTAATGTCTAGTATTCGTACGCTATTCAATTAAACAAGTGTAAGGCAAAATAAAATATTATAAAAGAAAAAATATAAACATATGTTTGGTTTTGGAATGTAAACTACCGATATATATATATATATATATATATATATATGTGTGTGTGTGTGTGTGTGTGTGTGTGCGTGTGTATTAGAAGATATATATATATATATATATCTGCTAATATATATACATACATATATATATGTATATATATTAGAAGATATATATATACTGGTAGTTTACATATATATATATATATATATATATATATATATATATTAGAAGATATATATATATATGAAGATATATATATATATGAAGATATATATATATATATATAGTTATATATATATATATATATATATATATATATATATATATATATATATACAGTCCTGGTCAAAATCATAAGACCACTGAAGAAAGTAAGCGTGTACGCATATTATCGAATGTTTAATCGAACAAATGGTTGAAACCATTGCCAAAAGGGGAAATATGATGGAAAAAAATGAAATCTGCTTCATTCGAAATCTTAACTCTGACCTAAGTATTATTTTTTTTAAAAAACAAACATTTTAACCTGGTCAAAATGATAAGACCACTGATAATTTATCTAACAAAAGGCAATTATAAATTAATAAAAAAGGTTTCAGTATTTAGTATAGCATCCATTATTACGAATTACTTCTAAAATTCTCTTCGGCATGCTTGCGACTAAGTTTTTTTATCAGTTGCGAAGGAATTTCATCCCATGTACTGGAAACTTAATCAGAAAGTGTCTTTATGGAATCATACTGGGTTCCATCCTTGAACACTTCTTTTGCCATCCATCCCTAAATATTTTCTATGGGATTGAGGTCCGGAGAACATGCTGGATGATGTAACAATTCTATATTATTTGAAGAAAAGTATTCTCGTGCTTGTCGAGAAGTGTGTATCGCAGCGTTGTCTTGCTGGAAAATTCAATTTCTTCCACATAGATGTGGATCTTCAGTCCCGATAGAAGCATTTTCAAGCATTGAAATGTACTTCAATGATGTTTGCCGGCCTTTCACTACTTGAAACTTTAGGGTCCCAGCTGACGAGAAAGCATCCCAGATCATTAAAGACCCTCCTCCACTATACCGACTTGAAAAAGTCTCTTTGGGCAAATTTTTATTATGCCAATAGTGTTGAAATCCATCTGGACCATCTAGATTAAACTTTTTCTCATCGGAGAAAATTACATTTTCCCACTTCCCTTCATCCCAAGTCTGGTATTTGGCGGCATATTTAAGTCTGTTAGTTTTGTGCTGTTCAAGAAGACGTGGTTTCTGCAGTCGCTTTAAATGATTGAAACTCTTCATTTTCAGATGCCTTCTGATGGTTTTAGGACTACATTCTGCTGCTGTTTGGCTTTTCAATAGACTTGAGCTCATACTGGAGGTTTTTTATAAACTTCTTCTGGTACGGCGATCCAGTGATGGGATTATTTTTTTGGTCGACCTGAACTCTTTTTGTGCCCATATTCATCTGGATTTCTTAAAAACTTTGTGATGACCGTTTTGCTACGATTCACTTCGCTTGCAATGGATCTATGGGAGAGTCCACGCCTATTAAGCTCAAATATCCTTCCTCTCTCAAACTCTGATAATGGTTTCCCGTTTGCCATTTATAATTTAGTAAGATGTTTTTATCCACTAACAAGCTACTTTTAGTAACATAGAAAGCTTTTCGTATTCATTTTTTTCAAAACTAGCCGATTTTATTAAAGTGGTCTTATCATTTTGACCAGGTGAAAATGTTTTTTTTTAAATAATTATTAGATCAGGGTTAAGGTTTCGAATAACGTTTTGGCAATGGTTTCAATCATTTGTTTGATTAAAAATTCGATAATATGCATAAAAGCTTACTTTCTTAGTGGTCTTATGATTTTGACCAGGACTGTATATATATATATATATATATATATATATATATATATATATATATATATATATATATATATGAGAATATATATTTTATGTATTGATTTTCAGAGATCTTCAACGGCTCTTAATACGTGAGTACAGCTATCAGGTAAATAAGCACATTATATACGGCACTTAATCTGCACAGAATTTTCGTGATTTATCCTTGCGGACAACCGTCTTGACCTCACGCGAATGAAACAAGTAGCTTGATTGCCATATATAATTTCAGTCCTTACTATTGCATATTCATATATGTGTGTGCGTGCGACTATACATATAAATATATATAAAAGCATTATTAATTTCATTTATTAAATATTTAAATATTTTGTATTTAAATATTTATTAAACATTTTTACGTGCGCAAAAATTATTCACGCACACATATATCTAGGTATCACCCGTCGTCAGCATTGCTTAACTTTTAACAAGGATGGTAACTGCCCAATCGGTAGGCTGATGTTTTTCCAAAACGCAAATAATCAAAGAGCAGGTCACACCCTACAAGGCGTAACAATTTAATACAACAGAATCGCTAATATAAATATAAAAAAAAACAACAAAAAAAAACGAAAAAAAACAAAACAAAAGCAATTTATATAATTATTAATATACTTTTTTTAATGCTTATAGATACTAGTGTTTCAGTCTTTTCTGGAATCATCAGCGCAGGGAGTTGCGATTAGAGCCAATTGGGAAACTTGAACTCGTCTACGGAGCCATATCCGCACACGGAACAACCACACGGCCAACGTTAATCGCGAGAAATACATTTGAAATTAACATTTATAAAAAGCGTAAATATGATAGACGGCTAGTCTGATCTTATGATTATGACATCATGATCTGCACGTGTAAGCTTAAGTGACTGACTTTTAACTTCAACTTAGAGTGCTCAACAATAAGAATCGAGTTCTTAAAGAAACTGACATAATTATTACTATATATATATATATATATATATATATATATATATATATATATAATATAAAGCTGAATGTGTGTGTGTCTGGTCACGAATAGGCTCCTATATGGTTGAAAAATTTTAAAAACTGATTACATATGATGATAGAAGATGTATTGAGACACAGGAATGGATATGTTTGATCTGGCAGAACAGTGGCTCATTAAAATTCTGGGGTCTGCGTTTGCGCCTGGTCCACAAAGTATGGAAATAAACAATTAAAAATTTAAAAAAAAAAAACGTTTACAAGTGTGTTGATATAGATGTACATAAGAATACTTTGATAAGTATGTTTTAACTTAAATAGGGATGGTATAATAAAATTGTGGGGTCTGTGTTCGCACCTGACCTCCATAGAATGGAAATATGTCACAAAGTTTAACAAGTTTTTTTAATATAGATCCACAGAATATTGTGATAAGTGTTTCCGTGTGAACAGGTATGGTACAATAAATTATGGTTTGTATCTATTTTATTTTAACTTTAATCATATTTAGCTTTGGTTTTGATACCGCCAAATTCAACCAAAATTTACAACCCTTCCTTTTCATAACCTATCATACTTTCATAAATCAGAGTCCATTTTCTGTATGCTGTTTTTGAACACAGTCAACGCTAGTATATATATATATATATATATATATATATATATTTCCAGCAAGTCATTATTCAAGCACGTCAGATTGAACACGAGAGAGTTATTACTTTTTTCCGAATTTTCTGGATATCTTTTCCATTCGCCGAGCAGTCTTTTTATTTCAGCTGGCACGCTGTATAAAATAGCGCCCAAAAGTTGTTGTTCAGCCATATTCTACCCAAGCGCTTTCTATCGGATGAATCCGATTATCATCAAGAGCGATTGTTGTTATCGTTTTCTTTTTCTTTTCCTTTGAGGTTTGGTGCATTTAAATATTTTTTTTTATATAACAACAACAAAAATCGCTCCTGATTATAATCGGATGCACCGATAGAAAGCGCTTGAGTAGAATATGAAAACAACTTTTGGGTGCGATGTTATACAACATCCCAGCTGGAATAAAAACGACTGCTCGGCGAATGGAAAAACTATCCAGAAAAATCGGAAAAAAGGAATAACTCTCGTGTTTAATCAGACGTGCTTGAATCTATCTATCTATCTATCTATCTATCTATCTATCTATCTATCTATCTCTCTCTCTCTCTCTCTCTCTCTCTCTCTCTATATATATATATATATATATATATATATATATATATATATATATATATATATATATATATAGCGTTTGTGTGTGGGTATGTGTGTGTTGATGTGGGCACATATTTGAAACTTATAAATTAATTAAAAAGATACAATCAATAACCGAAAATAAATTCGCTGACTTAAATGCCATTCAGATATAAGCCCGCACGCATGTACTGATTCGTGCGTATAATACTGTCTAAAAGTCTTTCAATCTAAGCTGATGCTCGTGTGTATTCGTATGTATACGATTCCTGTGATTGTATGCTGTCTTTGCTTGCATTCATCTTATTTGTCCGTTGTGAACTGCAGTTAATTGGAATCTCGAATGAGACATCCATTTTAACCACAAGAGACAATACCTTCGACACCCGCCATAACACAAGATGCCAAATTCCAGTAGAAATGTGAAAAATAACGATAATTATAATAATATAAATATCGTTAGCGATTATTGAGCCTTGCAGCAACGTGTTTTCTAATTAAATTCCTAGCTGGCACACATGCATAAACAGAGTATATATAATATATGTATATATACATATATATATATATATATATATACATATGTATATATATATATATATATATATTGATGCGTATGTGTGTGTATCAAAATACGATATATGTTATTATTAGTAGTATGATTATAATAATATTTTTATTTACTATAATAATTATTAAATACTTACAGACACTAGAGTTTCATCCTTTCGGGGATCATCAGTGCAGGTTGTCACGATTAACGCCGATCGAGAGATTCGAACCCCGGCAACAGAAGTCATTTCTGTCTTCGTTAGCAAGGACCCGAACCATTCGTCAACTGTCAACCGCGGGAAATATAGTTGAGATTTAACATTTATTCTTATTAAATGCTTTTAACGTCATTCAGAGTGATCTAATTATTATATGACGATCTGCGCATATGAGCTAAGTTGACCGACTACATTACAACTGAAAGTGCTCAACGATAGTCTGATTATTTTGTACCTCCTTTTAATTACAATTTATCATATTATCCTATTCCTTCTATTCTCAGTTCATATCTAAATATATATATGCCATTAAGCCAGTTTTTTTTTTTATTTATTTATGCATTTTCTATAATTCTGGCTCTTCTGCTCTTCTGATGAGAAGCATTTATCTTCGAATTGTCATGGCCTAAAGATATTTTTCTTACTTTTTCCTTTAACTTCTCTTTCTGTTCTGATGATATAATTAAGTTCCACGTCTTTCATTTAAATATTATATATATATATATATATATATATACATATATATATATATATATAATATATATATATATACATATGAATATATATACATATATACATATGAATATATATTATTTTTAAAATCTACGAAACACGTGTCAGTGGATAATTACATTTTAAAAATAATATATATACCGCTCCCCATGTGGGGGTACCAAATTGGTTAAAAGGGAAAATTATTCCCAACTCGCATTTAGGTAAAAGTGCACTTTCGTAAATAATTGAATTCATTCAAAACATATCGATAAAACAAAAACAAAACAACATCTATGAATATATATATATATATATATATATATATATATATATATATATATATATATATATATATATATATTCTTCTTGCTCGTCCGTCGGAATCGACGAAGACCAAGGTATCAATCAATTCGGCGTCAGGGGTTTGTGGGTCCTGAGATGGCTGATGAGGCCAATCCGTGCTCGGCAGACTCTTCCACACTCTGGACACGTGAAGGCGGTAACGGCAGGCTGTGAACAGGCAGCTCTCTCCTTCCTCCTCTTGCGCTTCTGCTGGTCGTGTGTCATGCGTTGATTCTCTGCCCTGTCGGCTCCTAGGATGATGACGCAACGCCAGGCCGAACGTTTAGCAGCGCGACTCTCCCAAGACTGGGGGCTGATGTCAAAGTCTTTTAGGGACGTTCTCAGACAGTCTTTATATCGTTTCTTTTGGCCCCCTGCATTCCGCTTTCCCTGGCTGAGTTCCCCATAGAAAAGTTGTTTGGGGATTCGGCTGTCGTGCATGCGATAGACATGGCCTGCCCACCGGAGCTGGGTTTTGCGGATTATGGTGGTGATGGTATGGAGCCCCGCGCGCTTCAAGACTTCTGTGTCAGGAATTCTGTCTTGCCAGCGGATGTTGAGAAGATTACGGAGGCATCTGAGGTGGAAGCCATTCAACTGTTTTTCATGTCTTTTATATGGCGTCCAAGTTTCGCAGGCGTAGAGTAGGGTTGTCAGGACGACCGCTCGGTATACTTTCAGTTTGGTTGCGAGTGTAATGCCTCTCCTCTTCCACACATTGTCTCTAAGTCTTCCAAATGCACTGCTCGCTGTGGAGATCCTATGGTTAACCTCAATGTCAATGTTGGCGGTGCGGGAGAGGGTGATGCCAAGGTAGGTGAATTGCTCCACAGCATGGATCTTCTGTCCTTTGACAATGATGCCGGGTTCGTGGTATGCATCTCCTGGGGCGGGTTGGTACATAACTTCTGTCTTCTTTGTACTGATGGTGAGACCAAAGTTGTCACAACTGGTGGAAAATCCGTCCATTTGACGTTACATCTCTATCTCATTTGGGGCATTAAGGGCACAGTCATCGGCAAAGAGAAGGTCTCCGATGATGGTTTCCCTCACTTTCGTGACTGCCTGCATTCGCCTGATGTTAAACAATTCCCCATCACATCTGTACTTGATGACAATGCTAGAGTGACTGTCTTTGAAAGCGTCCTGGAGCATGGCAGAGAAACCCATGCTGAAGAGCGTCGGGGCTAAGACACAGCCCTGCTTGACCCCGTTGGTTACAGGGAATGGTTCTGAGGGGTCGCCGTCATCCAGGACACGAGCGGTCATGCCCTCATTGAACTGCTGACAATGGCGATGAACCTGTCTGGACAACCAAATTTTTTCATGATCCGCCAGAGGCCATTTCGGCAAACAGTGTCGAAGGCCTTGGTCAGGTCGACAAACGTGGTGTAGAGGCCCCGGTGCTGCTCGACACACTTCTCCTGCAGTTGGCGTGCAGCAAAGATCATATCAGTCGTCGCGCGGCCCGCTCGAAAGCCACACTGGCTCTCGGGAAGAAGACCATCTTCAAGGTGCACCAGCAGGCGGTTGAGAAGGACGCGGGCCAGGATTTTCCCGGCGATGGAAAGAAGGGATATCCCGCGGTGGTTGTCACATGACTGACGATTTCCCTTGCGTTTGTAAATGTGAACGATAGTAGCATCACGAAAATCTTGCGGTAATTCTTCACTCTCCCACATGGATTGGAAGAGTTCTGTTAGTCTTAAAAGCAGTGTAGGTCCACCAGCTTTATATACTTCTGCTGGAATTGAGTCGGGGCCGGGGGCCTTCCCAGAGGAAAGTTGCTTGATGGCTTTGCTTACTTCCTCTGATGAGGGTGGGATGTCGAGCTCCTCGTTGATAGGCTCCTGGCGTAGTCGATCGATGGCTTCATCGTTGATGGAAGATGGTCGGTTTAGCACACTGTTAAAGTGCTCCGCCCATCTATCAAGGATCTGCTTTTTGTCATTCAAGACAGTTGTTTCATCGGAGCTAAGCAGGGGGGAGGAGCTAGAGGACTGGGGATCGTAGACAGCCCTCAGCGTATCGTAAAACTTCCTCATATCCTGGCTATCGGCATGCTCCTGGATCTCATCTGCTTTGGCGCTGAGCCAGGCATCCTGCATGGAGCGGAGTCTGGCCTGCACCTTGCTGCGGATGTTGATGAATGCAGCTTTCTTTGCAAAACACTTGGGGTCACTCTGATGTGCACGGAGAAGTTGGCGTTTCTCCTCCAGGAGGGGCTGAATCTCAGAGTCATTTTCATCAAACCAGTCCTGGTGCTTCTTTTGCTTGGGTCCAATGATTTCGAGAGCGATGGAGTAGGTGGAGTCTCTGAGGTGTGTCCACTGATCTTCGATAGTGTCCGAGATGGTGAGGGGGACAGATAGCTTGTCTTTGATTGCTTCCTGTAGCTCATGGATGACATCTGGACTTTTAAGTTTTTCCAGGTCAAGGCGCTTTGTGACTTTCTGGCCCTGAGGCCGCCTCTTGGGTTGGATGTAGAGGCACATTTTGGATATGATCAGGCGGTGGTCTGTCCAACAGTCGGCACCACACACAGCCTTGGTCAATCTTACGTCTCTCCTGTCCCTTGCCCTGATGATGACGTAGTCAATCAGATGCCAGTGGTGGGAGCGTGGGTGCATCCACGACGTCTTGTTACGGGTGGGTAGGCGGAACATGGTGTTGGTGATGGAAAGGTCGTGTGCAGCGCAAAGGCTGAGCAGCCGTAGACCGTTGCTATTGCACTTGCCCACTCCATGGTGGCCAAGGACCCGGTCCCAAGTGGAATGGTCCATGCCAACGCGGGCATTGAAGTCGCCGAGGACGATGAGCTTCTCTCTCTGCGGAGCAGCGGAGATGAGGCTTTCCAGATCTTCATAGAACTGGTCCTTGGTATCTTTGGGGTTAGTCATGGTTGGTGCGTAGGCGCTGATCAGTGTGGCGGTTCTTGCCTTGTTAAGCGGGAGTTGCATCTTCATCAGCCGATCATTGATGCCGTCCGGGATGCTAACCAGCTTCCTCACGTGCTCAGTCTTGATGGCGAAGCCCACGCCAGCCTCTCTGCGCTCCTCGCCGCTGCGTCCACTCCAAAAAAAGGTGTAGCCGCCACCTGACTCTGTCAGTTGACCCTTGTCTGCGAGGCGAGTCTCACTGAGGGCTGCGATGTCTACCTTATAACGGGCAAGCTCCCTTGCTACGAGAGCAGTTCTTCTCTCGGGTCGGTCAGCTCTGGTGTTGTCGAGCAAAGTACGGACATTCCATGATGCTAAGGTAAGCACCAACCCATTCTTTCTCATGTCTCGACCGCTGTGAGGGAAACCCCGCCAGCCGCGGTATGCTGGCCAGGGGTGATGGTGAAGCAGCTATGTTTAGGGCTCCTTGTATCGCCCCGTCCTCATGCCATGGAGGCGAGCAGAGTGATCCTGAAAAGGACTGCTCGGTCGGCCAGACAGTTGCCTGCACCCCCTCGCTGCTTCGGTCGAGTGGAGTACGACCAGTTTCTGGGCCGCCTGTGTGCAGGTTTGCAGCTACAGCTCCCAGTGATTTCCACACCTGCTGCTTTGCCGCTCGCCCATCGCCACAGGGCTTGGTGTTGACGCAATATTTGACACCCTGACTTGCGCTGGATTTGGATTATAGTGAGGGGGACTTGCGCTGCATCGGCCTCACTCTCTCGTCCTGGCCCGCCCAATTCCAACGGCAAGACATAGTCGAGACGGCTGGGGACGAACAAGGGTGCAGGAGCTGCCGGAGGGAGGCAAGTATGCCATCCAACCGCCTAAGGGGCTCCACTCCATCGTTTCTGTCGTGGTTGCTCCCCTAGCCTTATCCATTTCCATGGCTCTCACAAGGCAGTGAGGCCATTTGACCCATGGCTGGGACAGGGATTGGTAATGTGTCAGGGCATGTCCACACGTCGGTGGGCCGTAGCACAGTCCCTCTGGGACTCCCTACTGTTCCGAGATCCTCTACTGATTCAGCCTGGAGTCGCATGACAACCAGTTACCGTGTGTGACCACGAGGAGGCACAGCAGAGGTCTTGATGATGGAGAGGCTGTGTACTGACAGGAGAAGACTTACGCACTCGGCTTCTCGTTTCGCGCAAGGCTAGCCAGTGGTGGTTGCTGAGAGCGAGATGGTGCGTAAGCCAAGACGCTACCTTATAGCTTACACACTTGCGCATCACATCACCCTGTGTGCATTGCACACACACACACGCATGTATATATATATATATATATATATATATATATATATATATATATATATATATACATGCATACATATATATACATACACACACATATATATAATGTTTCTGTCGAACTCGAGATTTTGAACAAAATTTCGAAATAACCCTTTATTTACTTCACGGAGGTAGCATGCTCTTGCTTCGTCAGTCATGATCCATGCAGTGGTTAGATTGCTTGGAAAAATCAACTTTAAAAAGTGATATCCTCCTGAAATTTGAAGGCTCAATTATCAGTGTGAGCGACCGAAAAATAGAATTTTGAATTACTTTGGACTTCTATCCAGTCATGGCTGATTGAACGAGAGCATGCTACCCTCATTCGAAATTTTGTCCAAATTCCTGAGTTCGACAGAAGATTCCCGATTGGATTTTTTTTTTCCTCACTATACGCATATATCTAATTCTTAAGCACATTGGTTGTTGGCTGATGACGTTTCGCGTAAGAGAAACAACAAAAATTTTCAGAATAAGAAGATTTCTGTACAATCTCAGCATACGTAGCTTATGTGGCGCGGCCAGATCGTTTCCTTGAAATTTGGGTTGCTGTCTGACACGATTTTATGGAAAACCTGAAATGGGTAATGAAGGTAATGCCTAACTAACGAAAAATGAAACTCACTGTTGTGTAGCGGCAATCGTAACTTCCTGCACTGATGATTCCGGAAGGATGGAACACTAGTGTGTGTAGGTATTAAAATGATTATCTATATATCAATACGATAGCGTGTGTGTTATTTTAGGTGTCACCCTTACATCTTTTTTCTTCCGAGTGACTGTCGTTTAATTGTTATGACATTCCATTTTTTTGTAATAAATAATTTTACCAAGAATTCTTCATAAGTTTTGGTTTCGGTTTCGATTATAGCTGAAGGAACTCCAGTTATATATTCATATATCTATATTTTTTTCTTCGGTAGTTTTGGTTTTAGTTTCGATTCAAGCTGATGCACCCAAGTTATATCGATATATTTTTTTTACTTTTGAAATTACAACTTTAAATCGATAGCAAACTGACTCTATAATAATATATACAATATCTCCATGAATTAAAATATCATATTTAAGCGTGTTTTACAACCGGGCTACGTCGAACGTTTCTGTTAGCTTAAGCACTTTTGCAGTTTTAACAAAAGAGCTATAATTATATGAGAGCGTCTCCATTTACGCTGAACATCCAAAGAATGCCAACATCAGTACATTACATATAGATGAGTCCGCTGTGGAATTTCCACAGTTCCCGCCCCTTTAAGAAACATGTTTCTTAAGTGTTGAGCATACTCTGTGGTCGATCAGTTAGCCTAATTACAAAATCGTGACCTCCAGTCATTCGTCACTGTAGATGGGCATAATAACTTTTATACCTTTATAAATGTCTAAATTCACTTGACCATCGTTGTGGTTGGTGGTGGCCCTATGGTTATGTTATCTTGCAACTGGAGACAGAGTTGTCTTCGTTGCGGGGTTCGAATCCCATGATCAGCGGCAATCTTAACTTATTACACTGACTGATTCCAGAATGATCAAAACATTACTGTTTATAGGTATTAAAAATGATGATACTTCCGACGTATTAGATCAGCTTCAACAACTAAATTATTCGAAGATCCACACAGATAAATTGTGCAGAACAAACCGAACTTTTTAATACAACTGCTAATATCAGTCGGCGCAGTGGCTGCTACAATCCATCCATCCATCCATCCATCCAACCAATGCGGCCGTAGCCGAGATTAAACTCACTTCACGATGTGTAGTGTAATTCAAATTTTGTCAGTAGCTGAATACTTGATGCTTCGACAGGGCTATCAAGGGTATATTTTATCGTGGCGCCATCACTAGACAGGGTGCCTACCACGGCTTAAGAGAGTCCCATCTACCCCCGATAGAAAGATAGACCGCGCCAGTTTGTCAACCTGGTATTTTACCTCGCAGTACATACATCGCCTTGCCTTCCCAAATGGGCACCCATCTGGTACTAGGTAGGCTCAACGTTGCTTAACTTCGGTGATCTGGGGAGAACCGATGTGTCAACGTGATTGTGCTGTATATGTGCTGCTACAAGATATAACAAAAGAATTAAAATTGTCTCAGTCAAGAGAGAGTTCTGTGATACTATCTACGTTCTCGCTCCCAAATGTTTGGAAATAAACGAAAAAAAAATGACAAACAAATGGGTAAATAAATGTATCATAAAGCAATCCGGAGGAAGTCGTTCACCATCGTACACAAATTGCGCTGAAATAGGATTGTCAATCAATGGTGTAGCAGTGCGAAGGTATCGACATGGATAAAGAATCAAATGCAGAAAGAGTGAGAGCATATTAAAAAAAAACTCTAGAGAAAGAAACAACAGCGAAACAAAATAATAAAGAAAAAAGAACAACGAAAAAGAAGCATGCTGAGTGAACACAAACAGAAAATTGAAATAAGACAGGAAAGGAGAAAGGTGCTGCACAATGGAGGCCGATATTTTTAGGGTTAGTTTACGGCCAGTTTTTAGAGTGGCGATGGGCTTTACGATAAGTTACTACTGTTGGCGAAAGTTTACGGACAGTGTTTGGTTTGCGACGGTTGAATACAGATTCCAGTTTGGGATAGTTGACGGCTCGATGGTCCCAGGAGAGAGATCGGAAAGATTGGAGTCAGAGCCGGGCGAGAGTAGATCGGGTCGAGACGAAAATCGCTAGAGATTGATACGACCAGGCAGCTGGCGACGAACAATGTTTGAGGTCCATCTTTCTACACTACGTGACAGCATCGGAGAGATAGAGAGAGAGAGAGAGAGAGAGAGAGAGAGAGAGAGAGAGAGAGAGAGAGACAGACAGACAGACAGACAGACAGACAGACATACAGACAGACAGACAGAGAGGGGGGAGCTTTACTGCTTTGCATCAAATATGCGTCTTTGCGTTGTTTTAGCGTGGCGCCATCACGAAGGTGATCGGGTCACATCTACTCTGATTAAAGACAAAAACAGGTACCATAATTTGATCCCCGCTCGAAGGCCAAGAAAACTACGACAATTCTGACTTTTTCCACCGTCCCCGCCGACTCACTGCTGCATATTATGCCCACCTAAAAATGGATGTTCCAGCTGGCATCAGTATAGATAGATCGGTTTCGTTTCAGAGAAATAAACGAAAGACGACGATACATTTAATTAAAACTTCATCCTGACCTGATATGTTTGGCGCGTTCATTATTTTCATTATCTCGGTGATGTTTCTGTCCTTTCGTAGTGACATGTTCATTACAGGCGAGGAATGGTCGCATCCCGTGGACCGAACGCCTTAATGGGCTCATTATTACCCGGGAGCGACGCAACCCACAGAGTCACAGACATCTCTCCAAATGCAGTATCCAATTGCATTATTATAATGATTAATAGGGACGATGGTAATATTAGTGGCGACAGAACCCTTTGCATCTTCGTGTCATCTTGTTCGAGATGAAGACATCATAACTGAAAAGCGCTGTCGAGGAAGATGATGGAGGAGATTAGATGATATGAGTGACAGGCGGTACGTTGATGACCCGTTAAACTTACGCACCATTGTCCACTCGTGCATATTCTGCTATAGGGGTGTCATTTATCAACGCTTAATCAGTTGATGACTCTCTCTTCTTCTCTCTTTCTCTTTTGCTTCCCTTTTCTCTTTCCCTTTCTCACTCTTTAATTTTCTTTTTTCTTCTCGTTTTCATTCCCGCTAATTTTTCCTCTCCTTTTTTCTACCTCTTTCGCTCTCTCTCTCTCACACACATTTTTTCTCTAGAGGGTAGAACGATAAAATTGTCGCCAAAGAAAAGACGACGTGATTCCATTTTCGTTTTATGAAAACCAGTTTTCGTTTTTGTTGTTGTTCTTGTTGTTGTTGCAGGCCATCTACTAATTGAGCAGTTGTGTACTAATGCCAAGAGCGATAAATGACTGCTTTCATATCTGAAAGTGACACAATGTTCAACGAGCGAAATAGGAGATGCACCGCTCTACAACTAATGCTCTCTTCCGATCCAAGTTTTGACAACAGGATCATTGCCAGCATCCTCAAAATGCATATAATGCTAAAAATGCAACAACAACAACAACAACAACAGCAACAATAATAATAATAATAATAATAATTATAATAATAATCATAATAATCATAATAATAATAATAATAATCATAATAATAAGCATAATAAAAATCATAATAATAATAATAATCATAATCATAATCATAATAATCATAATAATAATCATAATAATCATCATAATAATCATAATAATAATCATAATCATAATCATAATAATAATCATAATAATCATAATCATAATCATAATCATAATCATAATCATAATAATAATCATAATAATCATAATAATAATCATAATAATAATCATAATAATAATCATAATATAATCATAATCATAATCATAATAATAATCATAATAATAATCATAATAATAATCATAATAATCATAATAATAATCATAATAATAATAATAATATAATCATAATAATAATCATAATCATAATAATCATAATAATAATCATAATAATAATATTAATAATAATCATAATCATAATAATAATCATAATAATAAGCATAATAATAATCATCATAATAATCATAATAATCATAAAAATAATCATAATAATCATAATAATAATCATAATCATAATCATAATAATAAGCATCATAATAATCATAATAATAATCACAATAATCATAATAATAATCATAATAATAATCATAATAATCATAATAATCATAATAATAATCATAATAATAATCATAATAATCATCATAATAATCATAATCATAATCATAATAATCATAAAATAATCATAATAATAATCATAATAATCATAATAATAATCATAATAATCATGATAATAATCATAATAATGATCATAATAATCATAATAATAATCATAATAATAATCATAATAATAATCATGATCATAATAATCATAATAATAATCATAATAATAATCATAATAATCATAATAATAATAATAATAATAATAATCATAATAATAATCATAATAATAATCATAATAATCATAATAATAATCATAATAATCATGATAATAATCATAATAATGATCATAATAATGATAATAATAATCATAATAATAATCATAATCATAGTAATAATAATAATAATCATAATAATAATCATAATAATCATAATAATAATCATAATAATAATCATAATCATAATCATAATAATAATCATAATAATCATAATAATAATCATCATAATAATCATAATAATAATCATAATAATCATAATCATAATCATAATCATAATCATAATGATAATCATCATAATAATCATAATAATAATCATAATAATCGTAATAATCATAATCATAATCATAATAATAATCATCATAATAATCATAATAATAATCATAATAATCACTATAATAATCATCATAATAATGATAATAATCATAATACTAATGATAATAATCATAATATCATGATGATGACGGTGATAACAACAATAATAAAAATAACGACGACGACGACGACGATGATGATGATGATGATGATGATGATGATGATGATGATGATGATGATGATGATGATGATGATGATGATGATGATGCAGGGATGTTCCCAGTGTAATAAAAAAAATCCGGTTACGGTTATGGTATTTGATGTGATTTCAAGTGAGGGCCACATAATGCCGCCTCACATCTTTGAATTCGGCTTAAAAGTTAACACCAAAGTGTACCTAGATGTGCTGAAGAGTGTAGTAGCACGGCCACCGAGAGTAAGAAGAAGGCCTGTTAACTAAAAAATGCCAGCAGGCAATGTAGGTAATATTTATCAGACTGTCAGTACTATATGAGGGCCATTTGAAAAAGAGCAATAAAACATTTTTAAAAAGAAAAAGGAACACAGTTCGATTAATACTGAAACTGAACTTTATTCAATATAAAATATAAATATTATCTATGTAAAATTAAGTAATTTTAAAGCAATATACAATGTAATACGGATAAAACTGAATTATTAATTTAGGAAACAAAGAATTAAATAACATATTAAACACCAACGATGAATAATTTTAAAAGTGAAAGCAAACGATAAATCAATTTTAGAATGAAAACAAACGACAAAATACAAAAAATTGAAATAAAACAAATAATTTTAATATAAAAAAACAATAAAAGTTACTAGTGCAGAAATATTTTTTAATTTAATTAAGAGAAAAATCACATAGGTTGAATGTTATTTTTTGGAACTTTAGAGATTATTCGGACTAATGTTCTCATCTTGCGTGTTTATTTCACAACGTTTTATCATCGAATCTTGACTTCTCTTTTATTACATCCTCAGGCCAAAAATGATATTCACATAGCTAAAAACATAATTAAAGAAAACATTCATACCATAATGTAAACTATTGTTAAAATATAAGAAAAGACAGTAAACAAACATTTACAATAATAATCACAGTGTAGTATCTGTTCTGATGCTACGCTTCATGTGTTCTGTCCTCGGTCAGTGGAGGAGAAATCCTTCATGACTGACACTTTTTATTTTATTTTTGTTCCTATCCATAGTGCCCCTTTTTGGGGAGCTAGATTTTCCCACATTAAAAACCGACCTTGTGTCTAACTGCCCTCGTGGGGAGGCAAGTAAATAAATTTAAAAAACAATATTTTTGACAATTATTTTCATGTAAAAAGTATTTGTTTATAATTTTTATAAGAACAATCAATTTTAATATATAACGTTCAGTCAAGACTAATTTCATTAATAGCCGCGTGGTGAATAATTTTCAAAGCGACTTTAGAAAAAAATATAGAACTTCAAAATAATTTGGAAATACTCAATGAAAGGTTTTATTTATTATTAAACATACATTTTGACAATTATTCTCATGTAAAAATTATTTGTTTATAATTTTCAAAACTAAAACAAAATTAAATTAAATTTTCAACCTTCCTGATAGACTTTTTAGCCTTATAAGAAAATAAACAGTTAAAAATAGCAACATAATATTTGCTGTATTAGCAATAAATAGTATTGTTTCTTTAATTTATATTAACAATGTTATCAAACGTTATGAAAGCACTTTAATTTATATTAACAATGTTATCAAACGTTATGAAAGTACTTGAATACAGTTCTAACTAAATACACGTTTAATTATTAACAAATAACATTACTTACTTTACTATATTTGGTTGGAATAAAAATTTTCCCTTCTAATGGTATGTATCTAAATTGAGAAAATTTAGGGAAAAAAATGTATGTACTTTGGGGCCTTTTGGATAATTTCTCCGGTAATTTGGAACAACGCAAGAATACACTATGTTAGCAAACTGAAAACTAGAGGAAACTGCTACTGATAGCCTAGACCATATACCTACAACTGAATCTCATAATGACGTCACGCTGTCTTTACTCTCGGTAGTCACGGTAGTAGTCCCTTGGTACGATCATGTTACCGCTGGCAGACCATGATCGTGGCTGCAGGATTTGGTGCCGGCCCACAACACCAAATTGACCCAGGCTTGATTTCAGAAGAGTGATGCGACTTTGTACCCTTGTCTCACTGGGTCTGTGTCTCCCCCGACCTGAATCCGCTGGACTATTTCGTTTGGTCATATGCCGAGAACATCACCAACATGACCTCCCACAACATCAAAACCAGATTCGTTGAGTATTCGCCAAGCTCACGCCGACGCTTGCGGTAAAGGAATGTTCCCAGTTCCGGACCCGTATCGAGGCGGTAATTAAGGCTGTAGGCGGTTATATTGAAAAGATGTCAGCCTTACTCATAATCAAGTTATGTGAATTATTTTTTCAATAAAAGTTTTAAAATAAAGTTGTAGTGGGGTTTTCTTTAGGGCGACACTTTTATCGTTCCACCCTGTACTTCACTTTCTGTTTCCTTCTCTAATTTTTTCTCATTGTCATGTCTCTCTATTTCTTTTTTTTTTTCGCCAGTCTCTTTCTCTTTTTCCCTCTCTTTTATGTTTCTCTTTTTCACTCTCTTTTATGTTTCTCGTTCTCTTTTTCCATTTTTTCTCCCTCTCTTTTCTCCCTTTCTCGCTATTTTTACTGTCAATTTTTAGCCCTTTTTTTTAACTCACTTTTACCCCAAACAACGCATATCGCCACTTGGACGAAAGGGTTACTAATTTGGGAGCATGCCTAAGAAAGATTAACAAGATGTTGGTTTGCGTTACATTTAAACTTCTACATGTCAGTGCAGTCAGGGAAGCTGGTAACAAGAAAAAATTCCAAAGTCTAGCTGTTCGAGGAAAGCATCTATTAGAGTAGATAGCTTTCTGGCATTTAAGGACCTCAACAGTGATGGGGTGTGATTTTGTTGCTAAACGGGTTTGTCGGGGATATGTACGTCGAGAGGGTGACAAGTGCAATGAGTTCATCAGAGTATATTCTATTCAAATACTCGTAAAACAGGCACAGGGATGCAAGACTGCGGTGAGGGGACAGGGGTTAGAGCCTTGTTGACAAATTGTGACCTGTTAGATTGGATGACCTTTTTTAGAACCTATCAAAGACGGAGAGATTAGTGGTAGATGCACCAGCCCAGATGTGGCCTTATAAAGATACAGGATGCTTTCAGGTATGAGGTCTTTCTTTCTAACTTTTACTTTCTCTATCTTTTTTTTTTCGCCTTCTTTCGTCTTTATCTCTTTTCACTGCTTTGACTCTCTCTCTCTTCCCCCCTCTCTCTCTCTCTCTCTGTTTCACTCTGTATTTTGTCTCGCTTTTCCCCTCTTTCGCTATGTTGCTTTCGATATTTCACATTCTCTCTTCTCGCTATCTCTCTTTTCTTTCTCGCTATTTCTCTGCAGAGGAAACGATAACGCTGTCGCCCTAAAGAAAACAACACTACAGATTTATTTTAAATCTTTCTTTTAAATATCAATTCAGGAAAATTGATGATGTAGTAGAACTGGCATCTATTTAATGTAGCCGCCTTCAGCTTCAATCACCACCTCTACATGGGTTCGGAATTGGGGGCATGCCATTTCCACAAGCGCCGGCGGGAACTCGGCGAATACTCGGCAAATAGCGGCGATCAGGCTGCTTTGGTGTTGTGGGGGGGTATTTTAGTGATGTTACAACGTATAACCAAACGAATATATGTTAGCAAGGAGATCCAACGTTGCCCTGGATTGAATAATGATCAACAAATGTTTCATACTCCCATATTTTTATTTTAATCAAAATTGGTGAAATCACCCATTTTTCAATACAATTAATTAATCGCCTTTTCTGATTGGGGAACGATCGGATTCACCGGGAGAAAGCTTCAGATGCTATCCCAGCTATGACGTATTTCACACTGCAGTATAGTCTATGATGATACCTATATGTTACTCCCGTCGATTTCGACGTATTAGGCCCGCAACAACAACGAAGTTGTTCGGAAATCCAAACAGATGATTTGTTTATAGTGGTGACGGCTTTGTGTAGAATCAACCACACTTTCTAGCACAACTGCTAATCTCAGCTGGTGCAATGTTATCCACAGGACAGAGCAAACAGTGGACCTCGTTTTTACATCAGTTCTCTTCCTTACACCAGAGTTCTCCTTCCCCTACATGACTTAACAAAAACTGAGATTACATCACTACTAGTGAATTAAACTCGCCCTCAGATATCAAGCTGAGAATTTCTACGTTCTGAGGTCTATATTGCACTATCGAGAAACAACTGCGTGCATTGGTTATTTTTCTTATTGGGATATTTAATTTTGATTCGCGTAATGAGTTTTTAAACCTATTCTCCGTTTTAATATCTTTCTCTACACCCTTTTCTTGTATCAGTCTGTGGGCCGCATATCGTTAGACTGTTCCCTGACTTGTTTCGTCCCATATTGAGAACTGGTGTGACTGCCATTTTTAGTTTTGTCTATTTCTAATCGGCATATACTTAATATTCTTTTTTTTTTCTTTTCTGTTGGTTGTCTGAGCATTAAATTCGTCTTTCTTGTTTTCGTATCTACCTTACACTCTTGGGATTCTTTTCGACTTTCTTTATCGTCTTCGTCTATCATGGAATTTTTGAATATGTAGTCTGCTACCATCCCAACTGAATCATAAGTTCCCGTGTCTGGTTTAATGTTTAATCCGTAGTGTTTTCCTACCGCAACTAAGTCGGCTTTGGCTATCTTGCATAGTCCATCCGCTGTTGTAGATTCTATAAAACTATCTACTTCTGTCCTAAAGTTTTTATCTTTTAAAGTATTCGGCTGCTATGGGAATTAATTGTCCTTTCCGAAGAACAGTTCGTAGTGCCTGCCTACTGCTATAATATCGTATTTGATTAATTTGTGAAGGCGTTCGCACGTGGTCGCATTTACCAATTATTCCACCTTAGATATGTTTCTATTGCTTCATTTTACAAACTCCGACATTTCTTGTCTGTATTCGTCTGTCCCGTGTGTCTCATTTACAAACAAATATTTATGAGAGTTTACCTAACAACTCGTTTCAACTATTGGACGAGCCCCCATTTTGTCACATATGCCTCCCCCGCTTGGGGATACAGAAGGCGCACGCGTGACAAGGGTAAAAAACGGAAATTGTAAGAAAAGAGGAGGAAAAAAATGGAACGATTCCTTTAAAAGAGTTTTCTTTTATAAGATACTAGCAGGGGTGCCCGGCGTTGCTCGGGTGTTTGGAGGTGTATGCTGTGCAAAAAAAGCAAAAAAACAAAAAAATGGTTAATTTTTAAAAACTTTGACCCCTATTACGACCCCTTAAAATTTATAGTTTCGGGCTCAAATCACTTTATTAAGTTAGATCCAGGTTCAAGGAACCCATATCTAAAATTTCAAGTGTCTAGACCCAAAATTGTCGGAGGAGTTTGGTAGAGTTCTTAAAGGTCAAATCGTTGAAATTTGACCCCTTAACAGCCAAATTTCTGGCTGACACCCGTCACATCGATTTTCCCAAATCTCAGTACCCGGTATTTCAAATTTCGAGTCTATAGACTAAAAATTGACAGAGTTATTGCGTAGGGAAATGTACACAGACAGACAGACACACAGACAGACAGACAGAAAGACAGACACGTTCACTTTTATAGATATATAGATTTATTTCATGCCGACAAGTTTTCCGCGTAAGGGGTATGACTCGTGTAAAATACTAGTGGGGGGTATAGATTTCCTTTCTATACAGAAAGGTTGAAACAAGGAAAGTGGATTAATTTTATGAGACAAACGGAAATGCCGAATAAAAATGGTCGAACACAATGACTGCGATAAACAACGAAGTCAACACAATTGAAACAATTTAAAATCAATTTATTAACAGGTGAGGAAAGAAAAAAAATTAAAAGAAAATGAAACATTCAAAATACGGGGGATGGGATTTTTCTAACTATTACTAGCTAAGAAAATGTCCCGGAAATGAATGAAAAAAATAGCGTAACTGGAAGTTATGCGACGAAACAAAAGAATCGTTTTCAGTCTGAGAAGGGGGTCTTTTATAGAGAGACGAGGAAGGTTCAAGCATCAACTCGCAGTTTTTGTTTCATTCTGTCTTTCATATCTTGGTCACAACCTATGTATTGTTCGGTGTATGCTTTTTGCCGTTATTCATTTCAGTTTCCAAGATAACTTTTCCGTTTTAGAGAAACAAGGCAGCTAGGCTTTACACAGGTGTGCTCTATCCCAATCCTCACCCATTTTTCTTCGTTTTTCCCACGCATGGAGCAACATCAAATTCACTGGCCAAGCGGCGAAAAAATTAGGCTGAACCCTACCAAAAATAGGAAAAGGGGGTTTAAGCTCCCGAGTACTTTTTTCTTGGCCCCACATTTTAATCTAACATAGAGTTGATGAAATCCTTTTTTCCCTTTTCTTAACTGATGAAATACCTCTGATAGCTTAACCTTGGCTTTTGGGACAGGATCACAGTATAGTATCGGTTTTGATGCTACACTTCACCTTTTCTGTGCTCGTTCAGTGGAGGAGGAATCCTTTTTATTACTGTGACAATTTCCACTTTTGTTCCCATCCAGACTGCCCATATCCGAGGAGCTGGATTTTCCCAAATCAAAACTCGAGCTTGTGTCCAACTCTGCCCTCGTGGAGAGAAAAGTAAATAGGAAATAGATATGATTGCATGATTTCGTCTCTTCAAACCGATTTAGTAACATGATTTAAAAAATAAACCGGTGAACCTTTGCTCAGTTTAAACAAATATTAACATTTATCCTAACACAACTAATGAAAACATACGTAATGTCGAGGCAGCCATCCATGTGTGTGTGTGTGTGTGTGTGTGTGTGTGTGTGTGTGTGTGTGTGTGTGTGTGGTCACGTATAGGCTCCTATATGGTTGACTATTTAAAAAAAAAAACTGATTACATCTAAAAATAGAAGATGTACCGAGGCACAGGAGTGGGTATGTTTGATCTGGCAGAACGGTGATTGATTAAAATTGTGGGGTTTGCGTTCGCGCCTGGTCCACAAAGTACGGAAATAAAAAAATTAAAAATTAAAAAAAAAACGTTTACAAGTGTTTTTGATATAGATGTACGTAAGAATACTTTGATAAGTATGTTTTAACTTGAATAGGGATGGTATAATAAAATTGTGGAGGTCTGTGTTCGCGCCTGGCCTCCATAGAATGGAAATAGGCACAAACTTTAATAAAGACTTTTCATATCTATCTGCGTAAGTATATTTTGATAATTATGTTTCAGTTTGAGGAAATATGGTATAATAAAATTATGGGGTGTTCGTTCGCACCTGGCCTCCAAAGAATGGAAATATGTCACAAAGTTTAACAAGGTTTTTTAATATAGATCCACAGAATATTGTGATAAGTGTTTCCGTGTGAACAGGTATGGTATAATAAATTATAGTGTTTATCTATTTTATTTTTACTTTCATCATATTTTGCTTTGATTTTGATATCCCCAAATTCGAAGCTATCTCTTTACAACCGTTCCTTTTCATAACTTATCATACTTCCATAAATCAGAGCCAATTTTCTGTAGGCTGTTTTTGAACCCAGTCAACGACGGATACTTTTGCTAGTATATATATATATATATATATATATATATATATATATATATATATATATATATATATATATATACATGTGTGTGTGTGTGTGTCCGTTCTCACATAAAAATGTATACGAGTAAAATACTGGACGTTTCATCTTCAAATATTTAAGGAAATTGAAAAAGCAATACGCTTTCAATCTATTTAAATATTGAAACATGTTTTTCATTCTGCTTTCTGTGTTGATTCATGAGTTTCTTTTTAATTTCCAGCTTGAGACGTTTTCTTTCTTTCTTATTTTGCATATCGCTTCAGGCATTACTTTATACGAATATGGGCCGTGAGAGATAATGTGTTCCACCATTTTTTTACAACGAGTCTATCCTATATCTATTATATGCTAATTTAGTCATTTAAATCACGATCTATAATCACCTTTTTGGTTCCTTTATACGAGAACCGTGAGTGGGAATAAGAAACAGTCACGGTAATGAAAACAAGTCAGCCAGTTTTATCGATTATGGCTGATATCCGATTGTTTTAGTGGCGCTTCCAAATTTCTGACGTCAATTATCCATGTGTAAATTTAGTTTTATGTGTCAAATTTATTACATCGTAATCTTTCCAGCTCTAAATTCCGCCCTCTCTCTTTTTCTGCCCCTATTGACTTGCTTCTTTATGAAGACACAAAGTGGGTTTCAAGGACTACTTTTACCTTGAATATAAAAAAAAATTATTGCCTCCGCCTAGAAAGATCTATTCTTTATTTACTAAGGACTGAACAGAAACTACACTAACGATGTCAACCCACAGACTGAGCTATGTCGCATTGCTTCTCTCGCTCTCTTCCTTCTCCCAACTCTCTTGTTTTTTTTTTCTCTTTATTTCCTTGCTAAAATATTTCTCACTGCATTTTTCATATCATATTATCACTTCTCAATCCTGCACATACGTCTCTGTCGCCTGTCTCTGCTCTATCGTTATTTTCATTGCATGTGTTCGACTGAGCTTCAACCCTTGCCTTCCTTGCCAAAATTTCACAAAAAAACACTCGTCTAGATACTACAACCATCGACAATTTACCCCACCTTCTATCTGTTCCTAAATCTAAACGCAAATACCATGAATAATACTAATTTCATAGAACTGCCCATCCGTGGAACTCCGTTCCGCTCGCCTGCTTTCCAGCTGATTACAACCCGATTGCCTCTCTTCCGTTTGCCTGCTTTCTATCTGACTACAATCTGATTGTCTTGAAGTCCAACGTAAACAAGTTCTTGATGAACCGTCCCCCTAAGTAATCAAATTTACAAAATTCCCACTACTTATGTTCACTACGCTATAATCACAATGATAAATGTATACTCATTAACCCTTATACTCGAGTGGCATCCTGGCCTTGATAAGTCGTCATTCCCATATAAAAAAGGTGCAATGTAAACAAGTTCTTGTTGAGTGGCCTCTCGAAATAATCCATTTTTACCCCACTTCCACTATTAACTATAAATACGCTGTTATCTCGGTGACCGCCGTACACTCATAAACCCTCATCCTTCGGGCCTTCATACGTGTTGACGTTTTGTAAAAGAAACCGTTGTTTCTTACTTTGTATTTGTTCTCTTTCGTTCTTTATTGTTTCTTTTCTTTCTTTTTTATATTGTCTTTTTTTCTTTCTTTAGATCATTTTCTGTCTGCAATTTTGTAAATTCTACTGGACGTTCTAATTAAAAAAATATTTTCTTCTCAGATAAACACTTTTCTTTCTACATGTTAAAATGACATTTTGTCCGCTTGACCATTGACTAATTTTTTTAGCAAGATTGAAACCGGAAGTAAAAACCGGAAGTAGAAAAGCAGCAGACAATCTTGACTATTGCTCTTCTTTTTATTCGTTGATTCCTTTTTCTATTTTCTCTCATCCTTTCACTATGCTATTTTTCTTTCATTGTTTCTATTTCTTTCGTGACTGCTCTTTTCTTTATATTTCTTTGTCCCCTTTTTTTTTCTATTTCGCCTTTTATTGTTTTTCTGTCTCTCTTTCACTCCCTCTCACTCTCCACCGTTTTTCCTTTTTTTCTCGGTGTCTTTTCTTCATTACTATTTATTTCTCTCCTTTATTTGTGCTTCCTCCGTATTTTGTGTTCTCTCGTTATGTTCCTCTTTTCTTCCAGCTTTCTCTCCAATTCATTTCGTCTTAGTTTCTTTTTTCTTCTTTTAAATTTAACTTTATGTGTGCGATTCATTACATCTTAATATCTCCAGATCTAAACCCCGCCCTCATCTTTTTTTGTCCCTATTCACTTGCTTCTTTATGGAGATACAAGGTGTTTTTTTTCACGGAGTACATCTCTTTTATATTTAATCTCTTGTATTCTCTATTATTACCTTCTACTTACACTCTCTTTTATTTGATCTATTTCCCCGTTTTCTTTATTTCTTTAAATGGCATACAATCTCCTTTTCTTTCTTAAAACGAGTTTGCCGCCATTACTTATTCTCTTTTTCTCTCCTGTGTATTCTTTTATTCTCTGTAATATTTTATTATTCTTTTTCTTGCTCCTTTTAATTGTCTTTTTTTACTGTTGTTGTTCTTCTTCTTTTTCTTCTACTTCTTTTTCTTCTTTTTCTTACTCTTCTATTATCTTTCGTTTATTTATCGCCTTATCTCCGCCGTCTCTATTTCTCTCTCAAAAGCAAACATTTTGCTTTATAAAACAACCAAACCAAACAAAATGAATGAATATTTGAAAGTGTAATGAATCGAAGACTTAAAAACACTCACCAAAATGATTGCACTTTCAAATGCCGTAAAGCAAAAGAACAAAGACAAACACCTTGAATAGACATAGAGAATATAAAGAATTTTTTTTCCAGAATTATTGAATTTGGAATTAAATAACACAAAAAGGTTGATATGCCGGAAAAAACACAAAAAAAAACACACACAAAAAAAAAAACACCATGAATAAATATTTGAAGATATATAGAACCCGAAGCATGAAAACATGTTTTTAATTACTGAATTCGACACTAAATAATCCGAGACGGGTTGATATGCCGTAAAAAAAACACAAACACCATGAATAAATATTTGAAGATATAAAAAATTTGAAGTACCAAATCTTTTTTTACTGAAATGATTGAAGTCGGCATTAAATAATCCTAAAAGGGTTGATAGGTCGTAAAATACCCAAAACCAAACTATTTTTTTCTTTTACTTATTTGTTTCTTCTTTTATTCCTTCCTTTTTTATCTCTTCGTTTCGCTTTTTCTTTCATTCTTTCTTTTTTCTTTCCTTGCCGTTTTCTTTTTCTATAGAACCCTTTATCTGTACTCACTAATTCTGGTTTTCTCTTTCTTCTGTCTTTTTAAATACATCGACGATAATCTTCCGAACAGTTTCCACTCTCCTCTTCCTTCAAAACAGGAACTTCTCTTAAAATAAGTTACCGCTCACATGTCCCGGTGAGGAGGTATATTTGTTGGAATAGCTCAGTTGTCTTTTCTACAATAACCGAGTAATATAATCTAATGTCACCTTAATGGACGGTTGTTTGTAGTCGAAGCTGCTGATATACCTAAGCTTTGGGATTTCGGCATATCTTTAAACGTCTTCCCAGGATGCATATTCGTACATATTTATGGCTTATATAAGCCAATTATATTATTGTATGTAGGAACCCGGATGTATTCATATTTATTACGTTATCCGCCATTGTTGATTCGTTTTCCTTTTCCCTATTGTGTCATATTCCTTTTCCTCATTTTCTTCTGTTTTATTTCATTTTTCTTCTTCCATATTTTATTTAAATTTTCTTTTGGTGTTTAGTCAGCGTGCTTCTTTTTCGTTGTTCTCTTTTCTTCTTTCTTTTATTACGTTGTTGTTTTTTTTTTTGTAGATTTTTAAAAAAATCTGTTCTCACTCTTTCTACATTTGATTCTCTCTCCATGTATATTTTTTGTTCTTTATTCATTATTTATTTCTCCACTATCTCCATATACCGTGTTTCCGTACTTTCTCCTTTTGCAACTGTTCCATGCTTCTCTCCTTAGCTTTCCTCTGGAATTGCACTTCTTATCCTCCACTTCCCTTCCACCCCCTCTCTCTGACTCTCTCTCTCTCTCTCTCTCTATATATATATATATATATATATATATATATATATATATATATATATATATGAGAGCAAGTAGTTAATAAAACATGTTAAAAACACTTTGTAAAAGAGTTAAAAACATTTAATTTTAAAAAGGAAGCACAAAATAAGTGGATAGTTGTTAATCCGCAGAGTTTCGAAGAAATACTTTCCTTCTCATCAGAGGGTAGGATTTAGTAAAATGCGGGATCGGATTTTGCTTGCAAAAGTATTTAATGAAACCACAAGTAAGTCATAGATCTTGCTTGATAACAAAAAGTGAAGCAGAGGGAATAGGGTGAAGAAAAACGTGATTTCACGTGAATGGATATATATATATATATATATATATATATATATATATATATATATATATATTATGGCTATGTAAAGACTAAATTTAAACTTGTTCGAAAACATTATTTATTTAAGATTGTGAAATTAAAAAATAAAAATGAATGTGTCAGCTGACCGGTTTCGAAGCTCGCTCAACAGAGCTAAAATCGAGCTTAATTACGTTTTAAAAAGAAAAGGGGGGAACAATGAATCGGAGATGAAAAAATAGGGTGGGGAAGAGGGGGGATAAATTAATTATTAAAAAGAAACTAGATTAAGCCCTAAGAGATTCTCTTTTCGTTTGCAAAGAGAAGGTCTCAGAGTCTTAATATATATAGTTTCTAGAATTTTAAGATGATAAAGAGAGTGCGACTTACTAAGGATGGGAAAAAAAGTCCGCACTAAAATTCAAAGCGAAAATACGATTATTTATAAGGTGCTCTCCTATAGATGGGTATTGTTCAAAACGTCCGAAGGTAGGTAATTTCCATTTCGAATTTTGGATGGAACATATTGTTTTACCCTATTATCTAATCTTTGAGGCGTTCGCCCGACGTAGCGAACACCGCAGCTACATTTAAATAAATAAATAATAGAATTGTTATAGTGGAGGGGGGGGGGAAGAACGTCTTTACAAATTAAAGACAAAATGGGTTTACAAGAAAAAACAACACGGGTATTTGATGCAAAGTAACATTGTTGTACGACAGAAGATTTGTTTGGCAAATCTTTCACTAACATTACCTAGCCAAGGTAGACGTAGGCAGATAGGGCATTTGTCGACAGATGCCTGTTTAATTTTATTGAAATTAGAGATTTTATTTTTAATAGTAGATTTCACGATTTGCAATGGAAAACCATTATCGCAAAGAGTCTTGGTAATAAATTTGACTTCATCATTTTATTTGGTATCTGAACATATCATACAAGCTCTATGGATAAGAGTGTTGATAAGATTATATTTTTGTTTGGTAGGGCAAAAAGAGTCCCAACGTGTGTAAAGACCAGTGAATGTAGGTTTACGGTAGAAGGAAGTCAAGAAAACGGAAGGTGTTTTACACACCAGTACATCTAGAAAAGGAAGGGAAGAATTACTTTCCTTTTCTATAGTACATTTTAGAACTGGGTGAATATTATTAAGGGAAACAAAAAAGGTATCTGCTTCCGTTTCATTTGTTTTTGTTTTTGCGGCACGTTTTTTGAATGAATTCAATTATTTACGAGAGTGCATTTTTACCTAAACTAATTTGGTACCGAAGTGCGTTTTTCCCTTTAACCAATTTGGTACCCTCACATGGAGAGCGGTATATATATATATTGTTTTTGAAACGTGTTTCGTCATCTACGACTCATCAGAGTCGCTGAATATAGCGAGATTCGAAATCTGGACCCCACGGTAATGAGCCTGAACTCTTTATCCGCTGGTCCAATCTATATATATATATTCTAATCCTCCTCGCTTTTTAATTTGTTATTCTTCTATTCCTTTATTCTTATTATCTTTATCTTAAATTCATTTTCCCATTTCTTTTTTGCTCTGTCTTTGCTTTGATCCTCTTTCCCTTTGTTTTTTATTTCTTTCTTTGTATCCAATTATCTCTCTCTTCTGTTTACCTGTCTTCCTTTACTTGCAACCTTTTACAACAGACCCTAAAACGTTCGCTATCTCAATCACGACCCTTCTCTCTTAAATGCACCTGTTTTCTCCCTCTCCCTTTCTCTCTCTCTCTTTTCTATTTTCTTCATCATAGTCTCTCTTTCATTTTTCTAGTTGCCTTTCTCTATCTGTTCGTTTCTCTCTTTCTTCTTTGTATTCTCTTTTGTGTGTGTGTGTGTGTGTGTGTGTGTTCTTTCTCTTCCTTTCTCTATATTTCTTCCTCGTTTTCTCATTATTTATCCTCTTCGTTTCTGTCTTTCTTTTCTCCCCACCCCTTACGACAGACTTCCAAACGGCCTCCAATCCCCCACTTTCCCCGAGGACGGGCACTTGCCTCAAAACGAGCTTACCGCCGTTCCTCCATCGTAGTCTCTACCGAAATGGCGGGGCGCCGACAATATCGACGCCATTTATCAAAACTAATATCGCTCAAGGATAGATTTCAATTGCGTTTCTTTTTATTTCTTTATGCTTTCTCTCTTTTCAGCTGTCGTATGATCTGAAACCGGCCGACAGCCGAGCCGAGGCAATAACAACAAAAACGAAATAACCGCCCGTCGAAATACGAAACAACACGCTCACAAAATAAAATAAATGAAATCCAATGTATTTCAAAATTGGATGGGTTCGTCGGGTGATAGGAAGATGACAATAATAATAACAAGAACAAGATGTAATTAGAAACCATCGATATATATGTAACAAAGAGACTATAGAAGCATTAGATATTAAATTGGTTTTATTATTTCTTTATTTATTTTCATACAGATATTTCATATATATTTTGCTGTTTTTAAGAGGTCGGTGTAATTGTTGTTTTTTTTGTAATATTATTTATATCATTATTTTCTTTACTTGTTAGATATATTTAATTTCATATATTTCTGCTGTGCTTGTTTTGATTCCATCCCTTTCAATTATTTTTATTATTATTATTATTATTATTATTAGTAGTAGTAGTAGTAGTAGTAGTAGTATTAATAATATTAATATAGCAATGATAGTTATATAAATATTTTTACCGACTTTTTAGCCTATATATTTATTCTGCCTATCTTTCTTCACTATATCCTCTTCTCCTTTTCTTCCTCTTTCTTCTTCTTCTTCTTCTTCTTCTTCTTCTCCCCCTTCCTCTTAATATTATTATACATTATAGCAATGATATTAACATTAATATTAATATTTTTACCCACTTTTCACACTATATATTTATTCCCCCTATCTTTTCTCACTATATTTTCTTCTTCTTTTTCTTTTTCTTCTTCTTCTTCTTCTTCTTCTTCTTCTTCTTCTTCTTCTTATTATTATTATTATTATTATTATTATCATTATTATTATTATTGATCCAGAAATAATCACGCGTACACATCGGTTCTCGTTAGATCACCGAGGTTAGATCATCGTTAACCCCGGTCAGTCCTTAAATAGGTGACTATTTTGAAATACCAAGTGCTGTATATGCTTTTCGCTTATCTCAGCATTGTTTCGCCATGAACTCATTGCCATTGGAATCAAGCAATACCGACACAGGAAAAGATGGGTGCGGATTATTAACTATGTTTTCTTTATCTATTGCTTTTTTTACTTTACCTACCTGAACAATGCGAACGATATTGTTTTTAAATATACATGTTTGAAAAAAAATAGCGGCCCGTGTCATCCGTTTTACTTATATCGCTGATAGGGGTGATCGGGTGTCACTTTCGTGTTGGTTTGCCTTTTCTTTCTATTTACTCTCTCGCTGAGAGGAACGACACATCGACCCGTTGAGAAAGGATTATCTATGGATAACGGTACGTACAACGGTCCTATTGTATTTTCACATCGTGAATTCTCAAGGACACTAACACTTTTACAATCGATATATTAGAACTGTAATACGATACGAATGAAGCTATGTATTACAATTGTTAGAACTTTTTATAACCCAGCGTGGCTGGCTCTCCGTTTGATTCCACGGCCTGTCATTCCTTGGAGTGGTATATCTTGCCTTTTCACACACTATTCGTGTTATATTTGTTTATCATATGTTTGCTTTTCTATTGTCTACTAATTTCTTTAATCTTAATAATTTCAGTTTCTCTTTTATTTATTCATTTTGTGTCCAAGTGCATTTCATGCTACTCCCCCCTTAAACGTTGTTTATATTTCGTTGCATCCCCGCGAGGGATTATTTAGACCCAAGTTACCGATTTTTTAATATGGAAACATCTATTACTCTAAAAATGTACAATCTGTGTAGAACAAACATAATTGCTAAAGGCTAAAAGGTTATATTCTACACTTATCAAAGACAAAGTTTCTAACTAAATTTTGTTGGTCAATTTTTTGGTAGTCATTTTCTTCTATCTTTAATCTCTATATTATAGATTTGACCTCATCATGAATTAAGTACCGCTAGGTAAAAATACCAAGTTGAGAAACTGGCGCGGTCTATCCTTCTCTCGAGGGTAGATGTGATTCTCTTAAGCCGTGGTAGGCACCACATCTAGTGATGGCCTCACGAAAAGAATACCCTTGATAGCCCTGGCGAAGCATCAAACATTCCGCTACCTACAAGATATGAATTAAACTACAAACTCGTGTAGTGACTTCAATCTCGGCTGCGGCCGTGCTGGAGGGATGGATGAATTAAGTCTTTTATGTTTCTACTAATGTCTGGAAGTGGTGTGTAAGGCAAAATACACTAAGTGTGGTATGAGAACAGATACTACACTTTGTTACTAGCTAAATTTTTCTTCTATTTTTAGTTTTTATATTATAGATTTGATTTATGCCTCTATTAATGTCCGTTAGTGGTGTGCGAGAGATGTCTGTTTACCTCTTTGGTTTCTGATTTTATTTTTTCCCGTTTTCATGTATTAACGATAGTGATTTTGTTTTGTCCTTTTTCATAATTTCCTTGACCCATTAACGTTCTGCTGTCTATTTCTAATTTAGCTTTGTGATTTCTTTGTTAGTGTTTTTGCAGTCACGATGCTCATATGTGTGGGATATTCCTAATTGTTTTTCTTATCTTTTCGTTTATTTCCTTCATTTCTAGCTTTTTAAGCTATACTCTATTATGAGATGTGCATAGCCTGGTCGCATATCCTCTTATTAGTTGCAAGCGAGTAAGCAGATCTGTCCCAAGTGCATTTCATGCTAATCGAGGTAACCTACTTTCAACAATACTCAATTTCTCATCTCTTTCAGCTTAGTAGCCTTTGTTTTATAATTATTTACTTTTCTTGTTATTTATTTATACTTGTTATTTATCATTATATATTGTATATATACATATATATATATATATATATATATATATATATATATATATATGTTTATATTGTTATTTACTTATTATTATTTCTTATTTACTTATCTGTATTTGATATGTTGTATTTTGGTACCTGTATTATAAATTAATCATTTATCCCCACATAAGTTGTTGCCAAAGTCTCGTATTTATCTTTTAGACGTTTTAATTGACATTTTCCGAAAGGATTTGTGACCTTAGTAGACTCACTGTTTTTCCTTGTCATTTTTTTCCGTCTGAAGCGATGTCATCATTGTAGTTGATTTGTAATGTCGATTTCTATGACGATCTGAAAGACTTAGATGTTAGATGCAAAATGTTTGCAGTTGCATTTGCATAGTCATACAAAATACACATCGAAAGATTACGGAACTGAGGCTGAATACTGTCAAAAAGATTACAGTAAAATATCTGACAGTGTGGCTTGTAGAAGAAATGCTCATAAGAAGTGCGGTATTAGGCAAATAGAGAACTTAGAGGCCTATGAAAGAGACTCGCATATGAATCACATATCAGATCTATGATTAAATTAAACCAAAACGGACTGAATTTTCAATGTGATGTATACACGAAAACAGCAACAATCCAATTATGTTATTGTGATATTATCGACACCCATACGCCAAACATGCTAGGAATAAAAAAGAGAAAAACAATATAACAAAAAAGAAGATAGTAACTTCATCCCCAGAACAAAGGTATAAACAGTTCTTCACCAAGGCTTATAAAGGTGACTAAGCTTAGATTGTTAATCAAGGTGTGGTAGTAAACAAGAACGTAATAAGTTCAGAGTTCGTTTATGGCCAGTTTTAAGAGTGGCAATGTGTTTTGCCTGTGTCTTGATTATAAGACAGTTTCCAGTTTGACCAGATCGGGTGAGTTTTAAGAGGCCGAAATAAATAAATGTATAGCTCGACAGACGGACGAACATAGTCCCCATAGAAAAATTAAAAAAGATATCGGATATCGACACTCGCGTTGAGAGGGTTGTTTTTTTTGCGATGGTATCACCCACCCACCCAGAGCACAAGTGACCTCAACAAAATGTGTTTTATATATTTTTTATTTAGTTGTTTTATTTTTTATACTTTTGAAACCTTGCGCGCCGCCATCGACAGCCGCCAATGTGTGATACCACGACATAGCCGGAAGATAAGATAAAATGTAAATCATAGAAACAGCAATGGTGTTGGCGATTGTCGAGCGAAGTAGCGCACGTGGTCCTACATTATCATCCAATATTATATGTTAAAATAAGATATAATCCTTATGTTAAAATCCCTATTTTTTTCTCATCAGCTTACAACGCCTTGAGCTATTCCTGTCCGAGAAGAGCATCACGCTATTGAACTAACTTTACTGTTCACCGCATGGATGGCTCAGCGAAAAACCAAATATCGATTCTCAAACTTCCTGAAAAATCCATTTTACAATATAAACAGTAGCGGCAAACCCCTTCGTAAATATAATAAAAATGGAACCTTAAACTCCCAGAAGATTACCCAGTTAGAATGGTTATTACTAGAGTTATGACAACAGGATAATCTTTTCCTTGTTTTGACTCTCAGATATATATCCATTGATATCTTATATGTTTTTTATGTAGAGTGATGTGGTGCTCGGTTGATTAATTGTGTCTAACTGTGTCGGATATATCTTCGAGAGTATAAATAATTAAAAGAATATACTGTTGTCCTAGCCCTTGTTATTACTTAACAAATTGCTCCGTTGCGCCATTAGTGCACTGTCGATGCTAGAAAAAACAAAAAACAAAAAACAAATGAAGTTTATTTCACGATTTTACTCGGTCATGGCTGACGGAACGAGAACAATATACTCCCGTTGTTTAAATAAATAAGTATAAATTTCCGTAAAGATCCAAGGGTTACCTATTCTTGAGTTCGACAAGATGCACTTGACGAATGTAAATTATATTTGTCGAAATAGTACCTAAGATAAGAACAGTTATCATAACTTTTGTATGTAAATCAATCTAGCCAAGGCATGAAGTCACTTGCTGCAAGGAGCTATAAAAAAAGCAAAAACAAAAAAAAAAACAACAAACAACAACTAAAATCCTAGCCAACGAAAAATTTTAGATGCATAGGTTACAACCCTCAAAACAGAAATTCTTCCCCCTTTTTCAGAAACATTTTTCATAGAATGTGATGACTAAAAGGAAAAAAAAATTAGGGAAGCGAGAGTTTCGAAGCTGTCGAGAATAAACCAAAGGTTCAGTTTCTATTCTCCTAATCTCAATTATCATTCTACATCTTAAGAGTTTCGAAACATGAATTGATTTCGCTGTTTTGTTTTTTTTGTTTTTTGTTGTTTTTTTTCAAATAGAATATCAATCCGCTCCATTTTCGGTTTCATTTCCATTCTTCATTTCGGATATGTCGACGGACATGCTTCCACCGCAATTTTCCACCATCTTGGATATTTAACAATTGAATGCGTAAGGTGATTTTTTTTTTTGTTTTCTTTATTGATTCGTTTTCGATCGGACCCTTTTGTCTATTTATTTCGTCGTCGTTGTCCGCGAAATTATCTTTTCATCGGATGACCCCGATCTACGAGTGCCGATAATTCATTTCTTCGTTTTCCGCGTCGTCATATCTTTCTCCTCTGTTTCTTTTTTAATTTAAAAAAAAAAAATTATTTATTTATTTATTTATTAAATATAATGTTTTCGCTTGCCATTTCGCAAGGATCAGTGATGTAAAGCCACTTTAATAATTTCAGTATTTTTTGTTCCTTGAATCTTTAAAATATTTTGGTCTAATTTGTTTTTACCTAGAATAAAATTTAAACAAACCAACGAAAACGGCATCACTTTCTTTTAAAAATATTACTTATGTTCAAAGCGGCCGAAAAAAAAAATTAGGGAAATACAACACATTTTATAAACTCTTGAGTAGTTTACAAATATATTTACGAAAATAAAAATTCTTTTCTTCTCTGGTGATGAATATTTTTCTATTCTAAATTATTAAAAAAAAAAAGTAAAGCTTAAAAAAAAAGCAAACTAATGATTTTTAATAAAATATTTGCATCTTAACGTGGTTTTAAAGACAAGCTGTCTGCTTATTGAAATTTTAAATTCCTTAAAAGTGCTTTTGAAAGCTTTCTGCCAATTCTTATTAAACCAACTTTGATCCTGCGCTCAAAGATGTTAAGACTAAAGCGGTTTTATCCACACTATAGAGTGCCACATTATATATCCAGAGCTCTGATATAATAAGTCGAACCAAGGAATTTTGTTTACTAAAAAACGCTTTCTTTCTTTGATGATATATATTTTACTATCCGAAATTAATAATAATAAAAAAAAAATCAAAATTAAAAAAAAAAAATCTATTGATTTTCAATAAAATGTTCGCATCTTAACGTGGTTTTAACGACGTGTCAGTGCTACAGGAATCTTTAACAACGCGTCGGTTAAAAAGGCAACTTCCAAACAAGCTGCAAACATTGCAATATGTTTTGTGCTCCAGAATTTATTTTTCTTGGTAGTCACCAACATTCTCGATTCACGTTTACTAACCTCTTTTGTTGCCTGAGTAGTAAAGTCCGGAACGCAATTGTCACTCCCATCTCCATCGCCACTCTGAAATCGACGGACCTATCTGCTAACTGTACTGCTATCAACTACATCGACTTTCTTAAATGTTTAATAAGTTCCGGTAAATATTGATCGGTTTAATTTCTTCCGCATGTAGAAATTCAATGACGTATCTTTGCTTCTGACACACGTCCATGACAAGTGTTGTTTTCTAAGAATCTCAGACAGTCAGTATTTTGCAACAGAGAAACAAAACTTTCAGGTCCTGAATGCATACCATAACAATGCAGATTGCAATTTCCTCTGATCCATTCAGAAATATTAATGAAAAAAAAATAAGAGGCATTATTTTGAAACGTATCTCGCAGACATGAGTGTGAGGGGGATACCCTTTTCTTACTGCGCTTCTTCTTTATTGGTGTCGTTGTAGTTTCATGTACAGTTTGTTTAGTTTCCTTCGTTTGCTTCTCCATAATGTAGCATCAATAGATGGAGCTAAAACGGTTTTAACGTGCAGAGAAAAGGAGTTTTGTATTAGGTTTAATATTAAACCGAAATGTTTCATGCATAAGAAATAGATCATTATTCTCTTAACTAATTCGTTTACTATCTTATTGAGGATAAATGGATGGACACAGTGAACAAAAACTATTAGAGGGCATTTCATTCTTGGCGATTATCAAAGTTTTCCTTCCAGTTATTAAAGCAGTTTTGGCAATATTACACTTTACTATATGTAAATCTCTCCCTCTCATCATTTCCGTCGTCTTCCAGAAAGCTTCACCACCGAATCTACACGACTTCCCCAGTTCTCTCGATCTCGCATAGCAGTTTGCAGATCCCGAACACTTTCTAATCCTGTGTCCTGTAGCAGGTTGTCAATGTAGGTAATTCTACTACCACGGTTTGGGTGTCCATTTGTTGGTATCCAGAGAACTAGCTTGATGGCTTCCTCTTCGCTGTGTCTCATGCAGTGACCGGCTACTCTCATCCTTCTCTGATGGACTTTTAGTGATACTAGTGGTAGGTCACCATAAAGCTGTTGGTTTGCTGCGTGCCTCCTCCATGATGTATTGACGGCCATCCTGGGCATCCGTATGGAACAGCCATTCAGTTTCTTCTTCAGCGCATTTGTAAGAGTCCATGCCTCAGCACCATAGAGAAAGACTGTTTCTACTCTGTCAACAAAGTCTTACTTTCAACTTTTCTAAGAAAGTGGATACGTAAAATTGAATTTTAAAATAGCACAAAAAAAGGGGCAATACTTTAAGAAGGGAAAAATTTTATACTGGTATGTTTCCCAAAGATAGAGAAGTTACGGGAAAGAAAGAATTTAATGAAATTTCCCTTTGGTTTTTAATATGTTGACAAAAAAGTTCTTTGCAATGATGGTATCATTCAGTTAAAGAATGCTTCGTATTCCACGGGTTTGAACCTTTGTTGGATTCAATTTAAGAATGATTTTCATTTATTTTCTTTTATGTTCTTCTAAAGATGCACTCTCTTCTTATCATCCATTTATTTAATACTCTGTTTCATTCTATTCAGTGCTGCCAAGGCTAAGCTTGTTTTTTTTCAATAATTACAAGAAACCTTTTCTACCACCAATAGCAATGACCAAAAACACATTACATGAAAACTGCTCGGTCTAACGCTCACAAGTAACATGAGTTTGAACAGATACATTGAGAGCATTGCCAAGACTGCTGCGAAGAAAGTAGACTCTCTCTACCGTGATGGAAACCTACTTAAACCTGAAAGTATCCTGTACCTCTATAAGGCAACCATTCGCCAATGTATGGAGTATTGTTGTAAGATTTGGGCTGGTGCATCTGCTACTAGTCTCTCACTCCTGGACAGAGTTCAAAAGAGAGTCGCCAACCTGTTAGGTCCTGAACTGTAACCTAAGCTTCAGTCTCTGTCCCATTGACGAGGTGTTGCATTTCTCTACCTGTTCTACAAATATTTTAATGGTGAATGCTCTGACGAACTACAAGCACTTGTACCCTCTCAACGTAAATACCCCGACAAACCCGACAAGCAGCTAGATCTCACCCCTACAGTGTAGAGAGCTTTCTATTCCAAGAGTGTCTCCCCTAGAACTGCTAGAATTTGGAACTTCCTTCCGGAATCCTGCTTTTCCAACTGTACTGACATGCAGAAGTTCGAGTGTAATGTAAACAGACATCTTGCTGCCCACCTCCCTTCATAATATCCCTGCAACTTATGTCCCATATAGTTGCCCCTACTTCAAAGTGGCACTGTGTCTTGTTTGGGGTGAAAATTGAATTTAAAAATATATTTTTTGTTCATATGCTCACTTTTATTTCTGCTACTTGTTTATTTTTTTTCTAACCGAGTATTTGTGTGAAAAGACCACGTGCGAATGTTGAATAATGGAGATGGGCAATACCAGGTTCCCGGAAAAATAGCAGACAGAAGAAACAGTTACACATTTTGACCGATGACGTAGACAAACGTCAATGCCAAAACCGAAGAGACAAACGAATTCTGACTTAAAGATAAGTTTAAATGAGATATTCAGTTGGATGATAATTCTTTTAGAGGCTTGAACACGAAGAAAAAATGTAGAACTTAGATTAATTAAGAGGACAACGCAACAAGTATTTGTTCATTTTAGGCTTGAAGATGACCTTGTTGTAGTATTCTGGGAACCACT
This sequence comes from Euprymna scolopes, assembly GCF_053919585.1. Lineage (NCBI taxonomy): Eukaryota > Metazoa > Mollusca > Cephalopoda > Sepiida > Sepiolidae > Euprymna > Euprymna scolopes. Next base: position 56,622,091 of record NC_136501.1, on the reverse strand, counting down.
TCCGAAGCACTGTATGGTAGAGATGGAAGCAAATTCGATAATTAAATGTTTACAATTTGTAAAATGGAATTTTAAAATGACCAGAAAAAGACATAGTGTTTAAGAAAGAATAACCTGGAGAAGTTCAGTGTTTACCAAAGATAGAAAAGTTCCTCGAAAGAAAGTATGTTCATTGAAAGTTCCTTTTGTTGTAAATAGACAAAGAAAAAAAAGTTCCGTGAAATTTTACAGTTTAGAATTATTAAGATGAGGATTGGTTATAGCTTGAATGCCATTTTCATAATGTTTCGATCAATGTTACCTCCGACTTCTTCACATATATCTTGTCGAACTTAGGAATAGTCGAAATTCTGTCAAAATTCCCGAGTTTGTACAGAAACATCCACGAGTTCATCAAGACACAACCGAAAATTTGTGTAAATGATAGTAAAAGATGCGAACAGTAGTCCGATGAATCCAAATAATACCAATTCAAATTATACCAATCACAATAATACCAATTCAAATTATACTAATCCAAATAATAACAATTCAAATAATACCAATTCAAATAATACCAATCCAAATAATACCAATCCAAATAATACCAATTCAAATTATACCAATCCAAATAATACCAATTCAAATTATACCAATCCAAATAATACCAATCCAAATAATACCAATTCAAATAATACCAATCCAAATAATACCAATATAATATTACCAATTCAAATAATACCAATCCAAATTATACCAATCCAAATAATACCAATTCAAATAATACCAATCCAAATAATACCAATTCAAATGATACCAATCCAAATAATACCAATTCAAATAATAACAATCCAAATAATACCAATTCAAATAATACCAATCCAAATAATACCAATCCAAATGATACCAATCCAAATAATACCAATTCAAATAATACCAATCCAAATTATACCAATTCAAATAATACCAATTCAAATAATACCAATCCAAATAATACCAATCCAAATAATACCAATTCAAATATTACCAATCCAAATAATACCAATCCAAATAATACCAATTCAAATGATACCAATCCAAATAATACCAATTCAAATAATACCAATCCAAATAATACCAATTCAAATAATACCAATCCAAATAATACCAATTCTAATTATACCAATCCAAATAATACCAATCCAAATAATACCAATTCAAATTATACCAATCCAAATAATACCAATCCAAATAATACCAATTCAAATTATACCAATCCAAATAATACCAATCCAAAAAATACCAATCCAAATAATACCAATCCAAATAATACCAATTCAAATACTACCAATCCAAATTATACCAATCCAAATAATACCAATTCAAATAATACCAATCCAAATAATACCAATTCAAATGATACCAATCCAAATAATACCAATTCAAATAATACCAATCCAAATAATACCAATTCAAATAATACCAATCCAAATAATACCAATCCAAATGATACCCATCCAAATAATACCAATTCAAATAATACCAATCCAAATTATACCAATTCAAATAATACCAATCCAAATAATACCAATTCAAATCATACCAATCCAAATAATACCAATCCAAATAATACCAATTCAAATAATACCAATCCAAATAATACCAATTCAAATAATATCAATCCAAATAATACCAATTCAAATTATACCAATCCAAATAATACCAATTCAAATGATACCAATCCAAATAATACCAATCCAAATAATACCAATTCAAATGATACCAATCCAAATAATACCAATCCAAATTATACCAATCCAAATAATACCAATTATAATAATACCAATCCAAATAATACCAATCCAAATTATACCAATCCAAATAATACCAATCCAAATAATACCAATCCAAATAATACCAATTCAAATAATACCAATCCAAATTATACCAATTCAAATAATACCAATTCAAATAATACCAATCCAAATAATACCAATTCAAATGATACCAATCCAAATAATACCAATTCAAATAATACCAATCCAAATAATACCAATTCAAATTATACCAATCCAAATAATACCAATCCAAATAATACCAATTCAAATAATACCAATCCAAATAATACCAATCCAAATAATACCAATTCAAATGATACCAATCCAAATAATACCAATCCAAATAATACCAATTCAAATAATACCAATCCAAATTATACAAATCCAAACATTACCAATTCAAATAATACCAATCACAATTATACCAATCCAAATAATACCAATTCAAATAATACCAATCCAAATAATACCAATTCAAATGATACCAATCCAAATAATACCAATTCAAATAATACCAATCCAAATAATACCAATTCAAATAATACCAATCCAAATAATACCAATCCAAATGATACCAATCCAAATAATACCTATTCAAATAATACCAATCCAAATTATACCAATCCAAATAATACCAATCCAAAGTATACCAATTCAAATAATACCAATCCAAATAATACCAATTCAAATTATACCAATCCAAATAATACCAATCCAAAAAATACCAATTCAAATTATACCAATCCAAATAATACCAATCCAAATTATACCAATCCAAATAATACCAATCCAAATAATACCAATTCAAATAATACCAATCCAAATAATACCAATCCAAATTATACCAATTCAAATAATACCAATCCAAATTATACCAATCCAAATAATACCAATTCAAATAATACCAATCCAAATAATACCAATTACAATGATACCAATCCAAATAAAACCAATTCAAATAATACCCATCCAAATAATACCAATTCAAATAATACCAATCCAAATAATACCAATCCAAAGGATACCCATCAAAATTATACCAATTCAAATAATACCAATCCAAATTATACCAATTCAAATAATACCAATCCAAATAATACCAATTCAAATGATATCAATCCAAATAATACCAATTCAAATAATACCAATCCAAATAATACCAATCCAAATAATACCAATTCGAATTATACCAATCCAAATAATACCAATTCAAATGATACCAATCCAAATAATACCAATCCAAATAATACCAATTCAAATGATACCAATCCAAATAATACCAATCCAAATGATACCAATCCAAATAATACCAATTCAAATAATACCAATCCAAATAATACCAATCCAAATTATACCAATCCAAATAATACCAATTCAAATAATACCAATCCAAATTATACCAATTCAAATAATACCAATCCAAATTATACCAATTCAAATAATACTAATTCAAATAATACCAATTCAAATGATATCAATCCAAATAATACCAATTCAAATAATACCAATCCAAATAATACCAATCCAAATAATACCAATTCAAATTATACCAATCCAAATAATACCAATTCAAATGATACCAATCCAAATAATACCAATCCAAATAATACCAATTCAAATGATACCAATCCAAATAATACCAATCCAAATGATACCAATCCAAATAATACCAATTCAGATAATACCAATCCAAATAATACCAATCCAAATTATACCAATCCAAATAATACCAATTCAAATAATACCAATCCAAATTATACCAATACAAATTATACAAATCCAAATAATACCGATTTCGTGAAATGTTTTAAGGGTGTTTCGCATGCTTTAATTTATTCTGTTTTATTGCGCCATTCAACATATTCGCACTTTTTTCTGTATTCAATTTAAGAAGAATTTTCATTCCCCTATTTCCTTTCTTTGGTATTATTGTATGAATTCATTCTCGTTCCTCTCCTCTTCCACCATCTTTAAAATGCAGTTTGCTTTAACTTGCATCTTATTTCCTCTTTTTTGTATCATATTTTCATCCTTAATGACTTTTCTCGTCACATCCTACTTACCTTTCCTTCTTAATCAATCCACATCTTCCAGTCACCATCCACCCCCCACACACACCTGAATCGCTGTCTCTTCCTGCTGTTTTCTCATTCCATCCATTTATTTATTTCACTTTCTTCCATTTATTTCTATTGCTTGACCTTGGAATTTGATATTTAACCTTTCCCAATGTCCGCCATTCCGGCATGGCACGAAAATAAAAAGGAAATCCGATCTTGCGGGATAAGTTTCCACTCGGCGAATTTCCAATAGCCTTCATAATTTGCTGTCGAAATGGCACAGAAAATAATAAATGGAAGCGCAAAAAATAATCGTGATGTTTCTGCGCAAAGACAAAACAGAAAATCAGAAAGGAAAATTGAAGAATATGAAACGCTTAGAAAGCAATGTTCTCATTGATGATATTAATGCGAAATACACACACACACACATATGTATATGGGAGTGTGTGTGTGTGTGTGATGGACTCTCCCGTCGATTTCGAGGTATGAGCTTCTGCCCAATCAACTAAGTTGTTCGAAAATCCACACAGATAATTTGTTTATAGTGGTGAAGGCTTTCTGTAGAACTAACCTGCCTTTCTTCTATTACTGCTAATCCCTGTCGGTGCAGATGACAAGAAAAAGCATACAGAATAACGCAAGGTTTTACATCAAAGTTACCTTCTCCAAGATGCATGTCTTAATTAATGCCTCCATATATCGACCTGGAAATTTCTAACGACTCGGCGCGGTACAAACAGCGCCCAGCCTTCCCAAATGGTCATCCATCTGGTACTGGCCAAACTCACCGTTGCTTAACTTCGGTGATCCTGCCAAAAAACGATGCTATTTATTTATTTATTTTTTGTTTTTTTCGTTTAAGCGCCTATTTTTCATGGCACGTATCAATGATGAAATAATAAATATTTATCGATTTTAAACTACCAGTAAAATTGAAGTCTATAGATCATCCCCCTACCAGCAAGTGTGTTTAGACGTTTGCAAAAATATATGTATATAGCACGAAAGATTTGAGGATAACCCGTTTTTATAAGAAACAAAATGAAACAACTCTATATTAAGAAATACGAATAGAATCGGAATCGGGAATTTAGAACAAAATCGGAATTGTATCAGAATCAGACAAATACTGGAATCGATCCCATCACTTATATATATATATATATATATATATATATATATATATATATATATATATATATATATATATATATAATACCAATCCAAATAATAGCAATTCATTCAAATAATACCAATCCCAATAATACCAATTCATCCAAATAATACCAATTCTAATAATACCAATTCAAATAATACCAATTCAAATAAACCAATCCATATAATACCAATACAAATAATACCAATCCAAATAATACCAATCCAAATAATACCAATTCAAATAATACCAATTCAAATTATACCAATTCATCCAAATAATACCAATTCATCCAAATAATACCAATTCAAATGATACCAATTCAAATAATACCAATTCAAATAATACCAATCCAAATAATACCAATTCAAATAATACCAATCCAAATAATACCAATTCAAATAATACCAATCCAAATAATACCAATTCAAATAATACCAATCCAAATAATACCAATTCATCCAAATAATACCAATCAAAATAATACCAATTCAAATAATACCAATCCAAATAATACCAATCCAAATAATACGAATTCAAATAATACCAATTCAAATTATACCAGTTCATCCAAATAATACCAATTCATCCAAATAATACCAATTCAAATAATACCAATCCAAATAATACCAATCCAAATAATACCAATTCATTCAAATAATACCAATTAAAATTATACCAATCCAAATAATACCAATTCAAATAATACCAATCCAAATAATACCAATCCAAATAATACCAATCCAAATAATACCATCCTAAATAATACCAATTCAAATAATACCAATCCAAATAATACCAATTAATCCAAATAATACCAATCCAAATAATACCTATTCAAATAATACCAATCCAAATAATACCTATTCAAATAATACCAATCCAAATAATACCAATTCAAATAATACCAATCCAAATAATACCAATTAATCCAAATAATACCAATCCAAATAATACCTATTCAAATAATACCAATCCAAATAATACCAATTAATCCAAATAATACCAATCCAAATAATACCTATTCAAATAATACCAATCCAAATAATACCTATTCAAATAATACCAATCCAAATAATACCAATTCAAATAATACCAATTCAAATTATTCCAGTTCATCCAAATAATACCAATTCATCCAAATAACACCAATTCAAATAATACCAATTCAAATAATACCAATCCAAATAATACCAATCCAAATAATACCAATTCATTCAAATAATACCAATTCAAATAATACCAATTCAAATAATACCAATCCATATAATACCAATTCAAATAATACCAATCCAAATAATACCAATCCAAATAATACATAAAATAATGTAACTGCTGGGACTACTGAATGTCCAATGGGGGGGAGGGAACTGTTTAATTCAAACGTTGTATACAAATGTGAAGTTATAATAAATAATGAAACTAGAGGAATAGTTGGCCGAAACATCGTGAAACGACAACTACGAAAGATGAGGATAATAGTCCGCAATAAATAAATGAAGATTTAGTATGTTTTTATTTTTTTCCTCCACTTTCAGAGTTCTTCATAGTCATTCGAATCTTTACTAATCTTGAAATCTCGGTCCACGTTACGAGTGCATTTCGTAAATAACCCAATCTTTAATGTTTGCTTTCTTGATTACACATATGTGCAAACGTTTTTGAAAAAAGGTAAAGATAAAAGTGTTTTATATGGTTATAACATCAGTATATAATAGATTTCAAAGCAATTAACTTAATCGTTACATATCAGGACCCTAAATGGTAATACGTGTGTAAATTTGTGTACATGATAAGGTGCAGCGAACTGAGTATTATGGGATCTGTTCGATGAACAGCTAGTGATTAATTTAGATTAGTAACCACAATACCATATTTAACCTAGAAGTTTTCTCGGAAACTACTGGGCGATCTGGCGTAAATTTTGGAGCTTTGCAGACGCAGTATTAAGGTATCTATTCGTTGTATATTTAGGGATTAATACGGATTAATAGGATTACTATTTAATGCAAAATGATCTCGGGTTTAATTATGTATTAATTTGGTATAATACACTCATTTTAACGTAATAGATGTACTGAGACTAAAGCTGCTTTCAGGACTGCCAGCAACTACTGTAAAAAGTAGTAAAGAACGCAAGGGAGTTATATGCCCAGTCTGTTAAGTCCAAAGTAGCTGAGCAGCGGCTTGGTTCCCACCAGTTTTGGCAAATAGCAACAGAATTCTGAACAGAACCGTGTGCTCTGTCCCAACTATCATCAATGGATCTGAGGTAATCTCGTCAGAATCAGACAAAGCCAAACTCTTTGCCAAGAACTTTGCAGCTAATTCTACCCTTTGAGACCAAGGCCGCCAACCTACAATATTTCCTTCTGTATCAGAAAACATTCTATGTGATATACACATATCTGTACGTGATGTTGCCAAGCTAATTAAAAATCTTGATTCCAGTAGAGCAACCGGCCCTGATGGTATTCCAATTATATTACTCAGAAAACTTTAACCAGAGTTCGCGCCCATACTTACAAAACTGTTTAAACGTTGCCTTAAGGAGAATTGCTTCCCATCACCCTGGAAAATCTCATCGGTATTCCTTGTATTTAAGAATTCAGGTGATCGCTCATCCCCCACTCAGTACAGGCCAATAAGTCTTGTGCGTCATGAGTAAGTTGCTGGAATCTGTAGTAAATAGACAAGTAATAAACCATCTCAGCAAAAATAACCTTCTTAGTGACACGCAATATGGTTTCCGTTCTGCTAGATCTACAGCAGATGTGCTTACAGTTATATCTCATATGATTAACGAATCTCTCGACGGAGGCTTCCTTACTAGGGCAATTGCTCTTGACATATCAAAGGCCTTTGATAGAGTATGGCATAATGGTTTACTTCACAAGATCTCCAGCTACGGTATAGCTGGAAATGTCTTCTCAATTATTAAATCATTTCTCTCTGATAGGTTCTTAAGAGTAGTGGTTGATGGGCAGAAATCAGAATCTCACAGTATTAATGCTGGAGTCCCTCAGGGGTCCATCCTGGGCCCAACTCTTTTCCTGATCTACATTAATGATCTTCCAAATCACACCCTTACATCATTTGTAGACATTTATGCTGATAACACTACTATCTATGGTAGCACATCTAAGACCGTAAACTACCAAGTTCTCTCCGATTCTCTCTCCTCTGGTATTGAGCATGTGGTACAATGGGGAAAGGAGTGGCCGGTTACTTTTAATGCATCTAAAGCCAAGCTTTTATCTTTACATCATCAACGTTCTGATCCCCATCTGGTATCAATTGAAATGAATGGCTCTCGTCTTGGGGAGGCCTTATGTTTTTACAAGCTTCTGGGCTCGACTTTTACTCCTGATCTTAAGTGGATCACATACATTAAATCTGTTGCCAAGGCCGCTGGGAAAATAGTCGGATCATTCTATCGATCCAGTAGATATCTCACTGCTGATGCAATTCTCTTTCTATATAAGAGCCAGTACGTCCAAGGATGGAGTACTGTTGCCACATCTGGGCAGCAGCTGCTAGAAAGGACTTGCCCTGCCTTGATAGAGTTCAAAATAGACTTCGTAGCCTCGTAGGGGATGTTCTTTTATCTTCTCTGCAACCTCTTTCTCACAGAAGAAATGTTGCGAGTTTGTCTCTGCTTTATCGTAATTTTCATGGCAACTGCTCGGCTGAGCTCCAATCTATGGTCCACTCTCGCCACACTTTCACAAGAAACACTCGTCTAGCTGTAAACACTATCAATAATTCCCGCCACTCTTTATCTGTACTTAAACATAAATGTAGATTTCATGAGCAAAGCCTCTTTATTAGAACTGCATGCCAATGGAATTGTCTTCCGTTTTCCTGATTTCCAGCTGATTACAATATGGTTCTCTTCAAGTCTAACGTAAACAAGTTTTTGATGAGCCGTTCCACATAAGTTAACAAATTCACAAAATTTCCATTACTAACGATTACTATATTGTCCAATTTCTACTGTACACTCTTTAATTCTTATTCTCGAGTGGCCTCAAGTCCTTGATAAGTGGTGATGACTATGTAAAAAAAACTCAACGGACTATGTGTTTTGTCAGTTTTTAACGAGCAAAAAGTCTAGTTTAGCTAATATTTTCCATTTTCATGTCTTTTTTACTAACTCAGCTTAATTTCCAACATATTCATATTTGAAAATACGTATTTCTATTTTCTATATGGCTTTAAATATACGGTGTTTAAATGACGTCAGATCCGGTTTCATGTGAAAAAAAAAACGTTGTTTTAAGCAGCTCGTATAATAGGAGTGTTGTAATTGCACTTGGCTCAAAGAAAACAAATCAACTCATAAAAAGAAAAGAAATCGAGGAATGATATTACGTGCGGGGTTAAAAGAACAAGGAAAACAATTCTCTTAGAGGGAATCAACTGTCATAAAGAGAAGTCGCAAAAAAATCGGCAACGATTTATCAAAAGAAAAAGAAGAAATCACCCGCGAAAAAACAAAAAAAAAATCATGCCTATTAAAATAAATAAAACCTAATTGGCAAAGAGAAAAACATAACCCTTCAAAGCTGTCAAGATCTGCCTCTTTTCGAACGTACCGGGGGTCACGTTTTGACAACTATGTTCGATACGAGGTAAAATATCAGAGAAAGTAGACAAAATGAAAAAAAAAAAATGGCGTCGAATAATACGAAGAAAACAAAATCAAAACGAGGCTCGGAATATTTGTGAAACATTTTCTATTATTTTTTAAAGATGCATCCTTGCATCAGCATCATAAGCTTTGTTCATCGGTAAGTCGGTCATCTTTAGGTTGGGAATAGGGTTTTCATCACTATACATGCATAAAATCGACTAGCAGGGAGACATGACGTTGCCCGGGATAGAATGTTTCACACTTCCATATTTTATAGTCATTGAAATCGGTGAAATCGCATATTTTTCAATCAAGTCGATTTGGTTACCTGCTCTAGCTGGATTTCGATCGTGGTGCACGGTGAAAAAGCTTTACATGTCTCGCCACAGTGATTTATTTCACAATACATTATAGTCTACATTGCACTGTAGAGAAGCTATTGTTGATGTCATGAAATTATTTTATATAATGGCTTGAATTAAAGTTTAAAATGCAAAAGTTAAGTATCAGTGTTCAATTATGCTCTAAACACAAAAATTCATTCTGAACACGTCCCTGTCATATCCAAGAACCTACTGTTGATTTTCTATGCCTGACCTTTCTACTTTTGTGGTGATAATGGCTTCAATTAAAGTTTAAAATGCAAAAGTCAAGTATCCTGGTTAAATTGTGCTCTAAACACGAACATTCATTTCGAACGCACACATGTCACAATCTACTGTTGATTTTGTACACCGGCTATATCTGCTTGTGCGGTAATAACATTTGATCAATGTACTTGTGATGTTGTATAAGGCGTTTACTTTAGTCAGAATCACCTGTTCCTTCTTTTCTTTTATTTTTTCGATTATCGATTATCGATAATTATCGAAGACATTCTGATACAAAATCTATCTAAGAACACTGCCAAGTGCATAAAGTATTTGCGTGGAATTTCATTAACAATCAGGCCAACCGTTTAGTTCTTAGGTAACGAACTCGCAAGGTTCCTTTAATATAATATATATATATATATATAGATAGATAGATAGATAGATAGAGAATTATTTAGATCCGTATTTCACTCTTCATTTTTGGCATTGCCTTGTTTACTCTCAAAATACCATTTAGGCCGGTTTGTCACGCAAAAGGTTCAAATAGCATCTTAGCTTTATTATTTGAATTATTCAGACCAGTGTTCCCATCTTGATTGTCATTCTCACAACGTTTCAACCGGTGTAAACAACATTCTTTAAGCGTAACTTATCGAACCTAGGAAAATTTCTCTGGATTGAAGAATCTGCTCAACATTTTGAACAGAAAGGTTTATTTACTCCGCGGAGGTTAGTATTCTATCGGTCTGTTAGCCGTGGCCTAGTAGAAGTTTTAAACAATTCGCAGTTGTATTTTTTAATATCGCCCACAATGGGATTTGCAAATTACCCCCCCCCCCAAAAAAAAGAGTGTTGCTTAGTAAGATTCCTGAGTTCGACAAAATACACCTGAAGAAGGTCGGAGTTTGAATCCACCAAAAGATCATGAGAATGACGCTCAAAGATGAAAACAGTAGACCAAATAATACAATTTATCAACCCTCATCTAAGAGAAAATCAGAAATATAGGATCTAAACTGATCTGCAACGCTGAATTTGAAATATCAATCAGGTCTGCCCGCCGTGCATCAATAGCAGTAGAGAGTTTGCTAGTCATTCTCTACGCTTTGTTAATTTACTTCAGAATAAAATTATCTAACAATCACCTGGTATGGAAACATGTGATTATAAGTCCTACAAAATATTATTGGCAGTAATATTCTATAAGTACTATCTCATCTAAATAAAAATTGCTCGATATACAAGATAATCAAATTTTAGTCATTCAATAAATTTAAAAGATAATGACGTGAAATGGTTGAATTTCAAATCAAAAGATATTTTTACGGGACTAATTATGTAAACAAAGAAAATTGCTCCAGGAATATGCCTATTTCTGACCATTACTTTGTGATATGGATTACTTAAAATACAGTTTGGATGACTTTACCACACTGCTATCAAAGACATTCACTTCGGATTTTGCCATGCAATTTGGATGTGAATTTTTAGATCCTTTTCATTAACTTCCCTTACTCTATGCTATTTAAATACTTTAACAACTGTTAATTGTGATTTTTCCATGTCCCACTGACTGTAGAAAATAAGGTGTAAACCATTATAATTATTTCCTAATATTTTCTCCTCTGAAGAGATGGTAGACATCGAAATCTTATAGGATAAGGAGTAATAATATTTCAAATGTATTCTTTATCTTACATAGAATAATTAAACTCTTTTGATTTGATATTTAACCATTTAACGTCATAAATTTTTAAATTTATTGAATGACTAAAATTTTTATATATATATATATATAATATATATATATATATATATATATATATATATATATATATATAAGATGCTGATAGAAATTCAGATAAAAATCCTCATAGATATTGTTTGAAGTAATACTTTCAAGGAGATCCTAGCCAAAAAGGAAAATCTCAATACTGTTGAAAATCCATGGATTAAGGAAATTAAAATAACCCTTTCTATATATTCTTTTTTCCAGCAATAAATTCTTAAATCGAATATATGCCTCTATATGTTGTTTTTTCATAATTTAAAATTAAACCACGTAACTTATATATATATATATATATATATATATATATATATATATATATATATTGCGTGTATTTAATCAGAGTTTTTTTTTTCATTCAGGCTGACATTGTTTAAACCAAACGAAAGCCTCTATTTAGTAATACATTTTATTATTTGTTCAATTTTTCGTATTATCTTTTTTGTATATACATCGAGCGCATAGGTGTATGGTCCAAGTATTTTTTCTTTTCGAAGTGTCCGCGGTTTGAACTTTTCGAGAAATCGTCCTCACATCGCCAGGAATGTGTGTAAATCTCGGTAAGGAATTATGGGAAGATTTATTTAAATAGTCGTTGTAGTGCGAGCGAAGTTCGTTGTGACTGCTGACAGTAGTGGGGGCGTTAGTTTGGTAGGGGGAAGTGTGGATAGCATTCCTGTTCCAGGGCCAATCGCAGAAACGAGTGGGTGTGAAAATAGGAGGTAGGAGTTATGCGAGGCATTTGAGCGTATTAGTACTATTTGACATGTGGCCTGATTCAGGCTAGGTTTTTGTGTTTTGATGTAAATAACTTAAAGGATTTTAAGTTTTTTTTCATTCGATATATATATATATATATATATATATATATATATATATATATATATATATATATATATATATATATCATATTCATGGAATTTTAAATTTGTGATTTGAAAAAAAATGTAATATCAAATATAGAAATTTTATTGTATGCAAGACAAAGAATACAGTATAGTAAGATATATTTTCTTAACCCATGGTGCAGTAGGCAGGCTCCTAAAAATAAAATGCGCAATTTTGTTATCGCCAGCCAAATTTTAGTTTTGTAAAAATTATTATGCTCCATACTATATTGGTCGCATAAATATATACGGTAAAATATACATATGACGTAGCAAGTGGAAATCTCTCTGTATATATGTGTAAGTTAGGTAAACGTTTTCGTAGACTTCTAATGTTTAAGTAATCTTATTGACGACAACTCTATTTGCATTTGAAAAGTATTGCTTTTAAGTTTATGTTATTCATATATCGGGACTTATATATATATATATATATATATATATATATATATATATATATATGCGTGTGTGTATGCATATGTGTATGTATGTATGCATAACTACTCTCCTGTGAAATAGTTCCGCTAGGTCTGCTTTACAGCTGACTACAGTATGATCGTCTTCAAGTCCAATGAAAACAAGTTTTTCCGTTCATCACTAACTGTTACGTTGTCTCTATAATAAAGGGTTGAGAGTTTGTTGCGTCATCTCTAATAATGGATTAGAAGAGATGACGTGTTATATTATATATTTATGCTGTATCATGAAGGGAATCGTGTGTGAGTGACATGTATTTTCAGAACCTACCCCTGCTTCTTCGATGTTGGACCATCTGAAAGTTCTCGTCCTGGAGGGAGACTTGATACCTGTTTTTGGATGAAGATTCAATCACTCCAAGACAAGGAATTAGTTCTATAGTTTATTTCACTTTTCCCAGATGTCCTGCAGAAGGTGGAAGTGAAATCGGCCTGTCTGGGTTCTTCTTCTACACACGTATGCGTTCGTCCCCCGCAGTGAAGAGGTGGAGACAACGGGAAGCCGTCCGTTGTCTTCTGTGTCCAAATCAAATCTCAACGATTCAGCTAACCTGATCACATGACTCACACGCAATCAAATCAGCTGATCTGTTACTTCCGGTCAACGTGTCTACACTATAACTCACCTCTTCCCCCCCTCTCTCTCTCTCTCCCTCTCTCTATTCCTGAACATAACTATTAATACACTGTTATCCAGGTGACACCAGAAACTCTTGAATATTTATCCTGCAGTGGCCTGAGGGCCTGTATAAATGGTGACTCCTATATAATACTTGTATACGAGCTGGATGCCCGGTGTTGATTGGGCGTACAATACGCTTAAACATGATATTTTTTTTTGCAGATTGCGTACGTATTATTACAGAATCAATCCTCTATTAAATATTATATATTTCGAGGAATAATTTTCCAAGCGGACTTATTCGCGAAACCCCCCCCCCCAAAACATAATAAATAAATAAAATAAATAAATTATAATGATAATGTAGTTAATTAATTTCCGTCTGTGTATGTTTACGATATCTTGTCAGTTGATATTTGGGTTTGACGATGAATTCCTCGAAAAACTCACTTCTGATTAATGTTTAATTTTAAAATATACAAACATAGAAATGATTTGTGGCGAATTTAAATGATGGCTCTTTTATTACGAATTGAATTCATTAATAAGAAAAAAATAAAACAAAATGGTGAGGTACACACAGGATCATTCGATCTGTAATCGAATGCTTTACCACTGCGCCATGTTTCCAGATATCAACAAATGTGGGTTTTTTTTTCTCAGAAGAAATTATTTGTGGAGATTTTATTATTTCCCTTGCCGGTGCAACCTATATATTCCCCTGTAAAAATTGTTTATAAGAAAGAATTTTAGGATCGGATTTTTTCAATTTAAGATTTTCGATACCTATCGGACGTATAAAACATATCGAAGAACCCTCCCAGACATATGAATTACTTTTGTGCGAAATTTACAAAAATATGGGCTCAGCCGTTTTAGCACTTATAAAGAAGGAACTCACACACACAAGAGCAATCTCTCTCTCTCTCTCTCTCTCTCTATATATATATATATATATATATATATATATATATATATGATGATTGCAACGTCTCTTGTCAGACGAGTGCCACTCCCTCAGACATTTAAAATCCATGAGCCCAAATGTCTGAGGGAGTATCTATACAAATATAATGTTACAGAGTCTTAGCTGTGTACGACAGCTAAGTCTCTCTCTCGGTTCAAAATGTTGAGATCCAGCAACAAGCAAGAGCAAGATAGCCAGCAACAAATTAAACTGCAGACCAGCTTAATGCGGGTAATGGTCTTCCGCTTTATGTTTTTTTAAATCAGAGATTTGCTTCTCCTAGAAAGGTTGCCTTCACCACGGCTTACGGGAGCCCTTTCCACCCCAATACACATTCACACACACACATATACACACACACACACACACGCATATATATATATATATATATATATATATATATATATATATATATATACACACCAGAATGTGAAAAAATATATAATTATTTCCACAGCCAGATAATGTCGCAGCTCAAAACGTCGCCTAGCATGCAAGAGGCTCGGGTTTCAAATCCCGAGTCTGGATGTGTCTAACTGATGAGCCCAAATGAGGGCGAAACTCGAGCCTTAGGCTTCCGGGTTGTTGGCTTTCTTAGCTGTTTTGAGCTGCGACGTTGTCTGGCTGTGGAAATAATTATATATTCTCTCACATTCTGAAAATTCTATTACTGATTGCTCGCTATGTTAGTGTGTCGTGATGGCAACGTCCTTATTAGAAAAAATACCTACTTTGTAGACGTCGGCTTTGGTTATGGTTGGTTTCATACCACGTCCCTTGTCCGGTATGAAGTAGGTTCATTCTACTGTTGAGTCTATGACACGGGTTGCTTTATCTGTGTGGGTTAATAAACATTCTTGTGTGTGCGGCGTATTTTCTCAGCTGGTAGAGTGCTCGCCTAGCATACAAGAGGCTCGGATTTCAAACCCCAAGTTTGGATGTGTCTAACTGATGAGCTCAAATGATGACGAAATTCGAGTCTTGGGCTTCCGATTTGTTGGCTTTCTTGGCTCTTGTAAGTTGCAATGTTGTCTGGTTGAAGAAATATATATATATATATATATATATATATATATATATATATATATATATATATATATATATATTATGACAGCCCCTTTAAGAAATTCGTTTCTTATCGTTGAGTACTTTCAGTTGAATTAAAGTCGGTCAATTTAGCTCTTATACATAGATCATCGTACAACGATTAGATCACTCTCTGACTGACGTAAATGAACATTTAAAATTAAAATGTTTAAATTCGACGTTATTTCACGCGGTTAATGGTAGCCAAATGGATTAGGTCTTCGCTAAATCGAGCCAGAGATTTCTCGTGATGCGGGGTTCGAATCGTTCGACTGGTGTTAATCGTGACACCCTGCACTGAAGATACCCGAAAGGATGAAACATTAGTGTCTGTAGGTATTCAATAATTATTATAGTAAAAAAAAACTATATATATATATATATATATATATATATATATATATATATACACATACATATATAAATAATCATCCACATACAGTACTGTTTAGCTGTTTCACACCTCATCAGAGCGGCTAGACAAGCAACTGCCTCAAGAAGCAAGACTGATTTAAAACACAATTACAAAAACGCTCATAATGCACGTGAAACATTATATTGACACACAAAAGGTCATTAGCAAAGTCGGTAAAATAAAAAGATATTATCAAGCTATTTTCTAAATCAAAGAATGTTGTTTGAACACAGATACAATATATATATATATATATATATATATATATATATATATATATATATTAAGCATGTGTTCACAGACATCTTATGTTACTTATGAAGAGATATAACATTTTATGCATCGAGTATTAGTATTTACTTAAGCCGTACTCAATAGCTGATAACGAGTCAGTAAATTATAACATGTTTATGATAATTTATCTACACAGTCTTCCACGATTCATACCCGTAAGTAATCGCCAGACTTAAATGCTTACGGGGACGCTTCTGTGTAGCTGAACTGCCATACATATCTTTCCACGCAAGATATATATATGTGTGTGTCTATGTATGTATATACGAGAATAAAGAATTTATAAAACATGCTAAAACACGTTACGAAGAGTTAAAAACATATTTAATTTTCAAAAAGGAGACATAAATTATTTCGAAACAGATACTTTCCTTCTCATCAGAGGGTAGAAGTTAGCAAAAAGTCTTTAATATTTATAATATATTTTAAGTTTGCTATTTTTGATTATTGTTGTAAACATAATTCTTATTTCATTATATATATATATATATATATATATATATATATATATATATAGTAATGTGATTGATAATTTAAAATTCAAATTAGAATTAAAAATTAAAAATCGCTTTCAAAAGAAGGAAGATAACAAACGATCATACAATTTATTGACTTTGTTGTGTTCCTTCTTCTGGAACAGATTTTTAATTCTAATTTGAATTTTTTAAATTATCAATCACATTACTAAATATTAAAGTAGCTCTAGGATATTTGCCTGTCAAGCTTATTATATATCTGCATTACAACGAGCACTGTTCTTTTCTTGCATTTTAATTAAATTAGTAATTTTACTATCACATTAAAATACAATCTGCTCTTTAGACTACTGTTCTAACGCTCTTTAAAATATATATATATATATGTATGTGTGTGTATAAATTCACACACATAGATATTGATATAGATATCGTATTATTTTTCTCATTTAGCTAAACTTTTCCAAAGGTATTTATTTACACCCGGTTAAATATGGCTTGATAGAAGCGTTTCTTTTTCGTCAAGCGAAGGCTAATGGGGGTTGGCCCTATCCAACAACTGTCGAGCATAATATGACATCCACAGTAAACCAATAACCCCAGGTCGAATTAAAAATGCCCGACCCCATCAAGCTAAAGGAAGACACCGATAGCATGGCTGACAACGAACCAATAAAACGATACGAATGACTCGCAGACTGTTCATCTCGATGTGGGCCTTCTCTTCCTCACTGCTATTCAACGTAATAACGACAATCTAAAGTAACTTCATCGCTTGTAGCAATTTAAATAGATACGTGCACCAATCCGCCCACGGTCTTGGTAACGTCCACACAAACAAAATATATCTTATTATAATGAAGATGGTTTCACCTCCTAGTTACTACGTTACAGCTTCCTAAAAGTTATTTATGCTTTATTTCAGCTTATTTTAACTTTAAATTTCAATCAAAAGTTATAATTCATTCTATTAATCATACCGTTCTCTTAATTTATGTTAATTCTATTGTAATTTCTAATTATATATATATATATATATATATATGTGTGTGTGTGTGTGTGTGTGTGTGTGTGTATAAAATCGGAAAAATATTGAGATCGCCGCATAACTTATATATATATATGTATATATATATATATATATATATATATATATATATATATATATAGTGTTGCGGCGATCTCAATATTTTTCCGATTTATATATATCTATAAATCAATCAATCTATCAATCTATATATATATATATATATATATATATATATATATATATATATATATATATATATTAGTGTTGCGGCGATCTCAATATTTTTCCGATTTATATATATATATATATATATATATATATATATATATATATATATATATATATATATAGATTGATAGATTGATTGATTTATAGATATATAGAAAGAGAGACAGAGAGAAATTCAGAGAGAGAAAGATTCAGAGAGAGACATGCACGTAAAAATATTTAAATAATAAATTAATAATTACAACTAATACTCCCAAACTGTAAACCGACTAGAATAAAAAACAGAAAGCATATAATTTCTCTCTTTAAAAGAACTCTGGGGGTGTAAATAAAGAATAAAAAAATACCACAGAATCGCTTATAAAAAATAAATAAATAAAAAATCAAACCAGTATTTTCTGAATTTAAAAGTATCAATTCTCAAGATGTGAGACTTATGCCTACTTTTGAGTCTAAAATAAGGGGCATAAAAGCAAGATTAAATGACCTTGATCAGAGCTATGCATATACATCAGTTTTCATTTTACTGACAGTAAAACTCTACGACAAAACAAATCTATGGTTATAACAAGACTAGATAAAGGATAAGGAGTTGTTTTATTAAATCATGAGGAGTATGTCGATAAAATGTGTATCATATTAAATGATCTAGAACAATTTCTAAAATTGGACCACATCGAAACTCATGCTACAACAGCCTCTAATTCCAAAAGCAATTGCTTAAATGAGTAAAAAGCGGAATACTTCTTTTTAATATAAGTAGTGAGATTAGACATTCGGGCTCTATCTGCTAAAATACCCCATAAGGCGATTACCCTATTCTTTTCTATGGTAGGGTTATCCAAACATGAGTTTTCTTTTCTATGGTAGGGTTATCCAAACATGAGTTTTCTTTTCTATGGTAGGGTTATCCCAACATGAGTTTTCTTTTCTATGTTAGGGTTATCCCAACATGAGTTTTCTTTTCTGTGGTAGGGTTATCCCAACTCAAGTTTTCTTTTCTATAATAGGGTTATCCCAACATGAGTTTTCTTTTCTGTGGTAGGGTTATCCCAACATGAGTTTTCTTTTCTATGATAAGGTTATCCCAACACGAGTTTTCTTTTCTATGGTAGGGTTATCCCAACACGAGTTTTCTTTTCTATGGTAGGGTTATCCCAACTCAAGTTTTCTTTTCTATAATAGGGATATCCCAACATGAGTTTTCTTTTCTGTGGTAGGGTTATCCCAACATGAGTTTTCTTTTCTATGATAAGGTTATCCCAACACGAGTTTTCTTTTCTATGGTAGGGTTATCCCAACATGAGTTTTCTTTTGTATGGTAGGGTTATATCAACATGAGTTTTCTTTTCTGTGGTAGGGTTATCCCAACATGAGTTTTCTTTTCTATGGTAGGGTTATTCCAACATGAGTTTTCTTTTCTGTGGTAGGGTTATCCCAACATGAGTTTTCTTTTCTATGGTAGGGTTATCCCAACATGGGTTTTCTTTTCTGTGGTAGGGTTATCCTAACATGGGTTTTCTTTTCTATTGTAGGGTTATCCGAACATGAGTTTTCATTTCTGTGGTAGGGTTATCCCAACATGAGTTTTCTTTTCTATTGTAGGGTTATCCCAACATGAGTTTTCTTTTCTATTGTAGGGTTATCCCAACATGAGTTTTCTTTTCTATTGTAGGGTTATCCCAACATGAGTTTTCTTTTCTATTGTAGGGTCATCCCAACATGAGTTTTCTTTTCTATTGTAGGGTTATCCCAACATGAGTTTTCTTTTCTATTGTAGGGTTATCCCAACATGAGTTTTCTTTTCTATTGTAGGGTCATCCCAACATGAGTTTTCTTTTCTATTGTAGAGTTATCCCAACATGAGTTTTCTTTTCTATGGTAGTGTTATCCCAACACAAGTTTTCTTTTCTGTAGTAGGGTTATCCCAACATGAGTTTTCTTTTCTATGGTAGGGTTGTCCCAATATGAGTTTCTTTTCTATTGTAGGGTTATCCTAACACGAGTTTTCTTTTCTATGGTAGGGTTATGCCAACACGAGTTTGCTTTTCTATTGTAGGGTTATCCCAACATGAGTTTTTTGTCTATGGTAGGGTTATCCCAACACAAGTTTTCTTTTCTATGGTAGGGTTATCCCAACACAATTTTTTTTTCTATGGTAGGGTTATCCCAACACGAGTTTTCTTTTCTATGGTAGGGTTATCGCAACACAAGTTTTCTTTTCTATGGTAGGGTTATCCCAACATGAGTTTTCTTTTCTATGGTAGGGTTATCCCAACACGAGTTTTCTTTTCTATTGTAGGGTTATCCCAACACAAGTTTTCTTTTCTACGGTAGGGTTATCCCAACACAAGTTTTGTTTTCTATGGTAGGGTTATCCCAACACGAGTTTTCTTTTCTATGGTAGGCTTATCCCAACACGAGTTTTCTTTTCTATTGTAGGGTTATCCCAACATAAGTTTTCTTTTCTTTGGAAGGGTTATCCCAACACGAGTTTTCTTTTCTATGGTAGAATTATCCCAACATAAGTTTGGAAAATGAACCTTTAATATTTTACAGCCAGTAGTAGAGCATTAATGTAACTACTGTTTAAAAGATTAATTTTATTTTGCGAATTTTATGCAGAATTCAAAGTTTACTAACAAATGTACGTGCTTATATGATATAAGTAACCTATGCTCATTCGACCTATCCCCTGAAGATCTTAGAGCTATTCATGTTCGCTTGTACATGTCTTCTCTCTGCAAGCAGAGGGACTTTCTCGTAAGTTTGAACGTGATCAGTCCTTAGGTGATGTCGTACGTATCGTAATTTTAGACATATTTTAGACATATTGTGCATCTCGTTTTTTTTTTTTTTGTAATATACTATATAATTATTTTTGATAACATATCTTTTCCATTTGACTCGGTTTTATTTTAAAAAAAAAAGAAGGAAATTCTTAGACTCAGCCTCTGAAACCCCCATAAATTCTTTTTTTCTCATTTTCCACTTTTAATCATGAACACGAAACGGGTCTTCCTGTCATGATTGCAATAATGAAATTTTTAACACCCCATAAAATTATGATATAAATATATGATATATATTATGATATATATATATATGTATATATATACATATATATATCATAATATATATATATGTATATATATACATATATATATATATATGTATATATATACACATATATATATATATATCATAATATATATATATTAGGCTGCGCAAAAATAAAATGTAAATATTTAAATAAACTTGATATAGATTCTTAAATGATCGTACTTTACTTATAGTTGTATTTGTCTTGATGTCTTTAACATATGTAAAAGATATCATATTCAATTATAGAGACGATTTTCTTTTCATGTAATTATATATATACTAGCAATCGGTGCCCGGCGTTGCCCAGGTGTTTTGAGGTGTATGCTGAGAAGAAAAAAGGTCATTTTTTTAAAACTTTGACCCCTATTATTACCTCTTAACATTTATTGTTTAGGGATCAAGTAAAGTTAATAAGTTAGATCCATGTCCAAGGAATCTATATCTAAAATATCACGTGTTTAGACCCAAAATTTTAGGAGGAGTTTGGTAGAGTTCTCAAAGGTCAAATCGTTGAATATTGACCACTTAATCGCCAAATTTCTGTCGAAAACCTATCACATCGATTTTCCCAAATCTCAGTACCCTGTATATCAAATTTCGAATCTCTAGGCTTAAAATTGACAGAGGTTTAGCGTAGGGAAATGCACACAGACGCACAGACACACACAGACACTATCACTTATATATATATATATATATATATATATATATATATATATATATATATATAAACATAAACATCATATATATAAGGATAATAGTACGCCATATATATAACAAAAGACCATTATTTACTGAAGTGAAAGGAAAACCCGGGGGAACTTTACCCAAAAATAAATCTATATTTTTTGTGTGTATTGATAGTCTTATCAACACCCCTTTTTTCTATTTATTTAAAAAGAAAATACAACTTTGTTATTTATGAGTCGTGGAATTGCATTCATCTACAAAAGATCTAGCTAATGTGCATATTTTTTATCGTTTTTAATTAATTCCCTATTAGTTTTTTTTTCGGTTCTCTTATACGATGATCATCTTTATTTAACTATTACGTGTAATTATATTCATACAGATATTCTATATGATTTATATTTGCGTAATATTTGCGTAGAAACGAAGAAAATCAAATTTACTGTGTATTTATCGTGTGTTAGCGTGGCCTTCGTTATAAAGACGTTTTAAGACGGTCTTGGTGTTAGTCAGCGGGCTTGGTTGCCATAACAACGTGACGTAGCCAAGGACGGTAGTGGACGTGAGTGTGTGTGCGTGTGTGCGTGTGTGCGCGTGTGCTGGAAATTATAGTAGTGCTAATAACGAGTGGACGCGCGTTTATTTTTTTTTTTAGTTTAGTTTCATATATATATATATATATATATATATATATATATATATATATATATATATATATAAAGAAGTATTTTTTAATTTTATCTTTCTAGCTTTAAAAAAAGTTTTAAAATTTTATCAGCCGGCATAATTTATTTTTAAATATTGAAAAAATTTCAGGAAAATAAATTTTTGCTAGATTTTCCAAACATTGTTTTCGTGTTGTGTGTACGTGTGTGCGGCTAGCACCAGAAAAATAAGTATAAGTATTTTTTAATTTTATCTTTCTAGCTTTAAAAAAAGTTTTAAAATTTTATTAGCCGGCATAATTTATTTTTAAATATTGAAAAATTTCAGGAAAATTAATTTTTGCTAGATTTTCAAAACATTGTTTTCGTGCTGTGTGTACGTGTGTGCGGCTAGCACCAGAATGGCAGACGTGATGTCGGAGGTTGGATTGTTAGATTGTGTAAGTTTCGTATTTTTGTAATTTGTAAATAACAAGTTAGAAAAAAATTAAACCCTTCCAAGATGGACAATAAATAAAGCCATAATATTTTATGGTAAAGTTAAGAGCGTAGGAATCATAGTTTTTTAGGAGATGTGATTATTGGATTAACCAATCAGAAATCGTCTGTGGCACACACATCTCTGTTTTTATAGATATATAGAAGATATATATACATATATATGGACGATGTCAAATCATCGTTAATTCACTACCCGCAGAGCAGCCGCCGTATAGTGTAATGGTAGGAAGCTTTGACTGTCGTTTTGGCTGTCGGGTTTCGATCCTGGATTGAGGTAGTTACCTGTCTAGCCACACTGATGAGATATGATACAGCGAACCTATACTGTATGTGGATGACTATATATATAATAGAAAATTTGCTTTTTAATTATATTTCACTTTTTATTTATACCAATCCTTTAATTTATTAAGCTCCATGTATGTTAACTATCACTACAAAGCATATAATAATAGATGACACAATAGCTCTATTCCAAATTAAAAGACGTTATTCATTTATAACTGATTTATATAGGTGACTATAAAATAAAAAAAATGGATATAATATCATAATACTGGATGTGAATATTGTACGAGTATATTTTTGTTTAATTTATGTGATAATGCACATTGAAAAATTTCTTTTTAAAATTTCTAATTTATGAGGAGACAGATCGAGAAACATTCAAAATTCACATAATTATTTGATTGCTCCTGCGCTACGAAACAGATACTGTAAAGGGTAGACGTTTTGACATGTGGAAATAAAGAAATGAATGAATCATATCTGGAAATTTGGAATATACCTGTTTTGTAATTTGTAATTTATATATATAGAGCCTGTCACTTTAAATTTTTTCACCCATTTAACGATGGTGTTCCTATGAGGCGCTTTTTATTGTAGTCAATTCTAAACTTTCTTTGTACAACAACAGTAGATTTCAATTGAGCCAACCAAAGGACACAGTTTACTTTTTCCTCAAGTGAAGCCATGGGACAAATTGATTCTGAAAAACAACAGAAAATATTTTTTACTTATCTAAAAATTGTTACGAATTTTGTGGTGAAAAATTATTCAATTACTATACTTAAAACTAGATACATGAAACTTTATAATATTTTTTACAGATTATTTCTATCGCAAATATAAATAAAGTTATAAATTTTTTAAAGTACACCCGAACTTTATGGCCACCCGTTATATATATATATATATATATATATATATATATATATATATATATATATATATATATTCAACAATAAAAAACACCGTATAAAAACAACACTAGCGAATAAATACTGGGAACTCAAAGAACGCGGACATTCGCCGGTAGTCGAATGGTAAATAATAAGACAAGCTACCACGTGTAAGGACCTAGACGACCCATGTAGATTATGCCTTAATGAAAAATTTTCTACCCTGTACTTTAAAGAACCCCAACATCTATTAAACTGTAGAAGAGAAATAGCAAATAACTGTGTTCACAAGATAAAATTTACTCTAGGATAGCGATACAAAATAGTTTTAAAACTAACAAAAACAATAGAAAATAAACAAATAAATAAATTAAATAAACATGAATATACATAAACGATCACACATATATGTGTGTATATATATATGTATATGTATGTACACATATATATTTATATATAAACTAACAAAAAAAAACACTAACCTAGTTTTAAAACATATCTTTGTCCGATAAATGCATAAATGCATGCCCATTGGTTGATAGGAAGGGTGCGGTGGATATTAGAAAGCTGATTGGCTAACTAAAATCTCAATAGAAGAGGACCATATAAAAACGATAAACAACCACAGAATTCGCGCATATATATATATATATATGTATATATTGTTATCCTCCTTATATATATATATATATATATGTATAATGGACTCATTTTTCGCCTATGATTTTGACCTTAATATGATTAAAAATCAAGACATTTCATGCAAATGTAATATGCACAAACTGCAGCACAATATTTGAGGTGTGTTATAGGCATATTACCTCCCTACTTCCTATATTTTTTTCTGCTGAGAGTTCACTGCCAAAATCGGTTAAAATAAATGGAAGTAGTAAAATCTTTTCTCTCTAATTAATTCCTCCTTCCCCCGCGACCACTTCCACCCTTGCGGGATCGTTCACAAGGGACACTTATGAAGGAACGCCGATTTCGGTTTTCTGTACTTTGTACTTGCTTAAAAAATCTGGAATGGAATTTTTTCATACTTCCTATTGGGTGAAACGCACCATGGAATTTACAGGTAGCGACATTCCCACAAACATTAATTCTTATCCCACGCTTAATTTTACATTGCTTCATTAACATTTTTTCACATTATTTTCACACTAAAAAAACAAAAAAAGGAGTCTTTCCATTTCTTTTTTTCATAAAATAAACATATAAAATATCATTTCTGTTTTATTTAGTTTTGTAGTTGCTTAAAAAACTGGAATGGAATTTTAACGTTCCTTTTCTTTCTATGTTTTCTACTGGGTGAAACGCACCATGGACTTAACCGAATCGAATGGTTATGTATGCATTTATTTTTCGCTTTATTTCGTTTTGTAGTTAATTACAAAACTGGAATGGAATTTTAACGTTCCTTTTTGTTCTATACTTTCAACTGGGTGAAACTCACCTTGGACTTAACCGAATCGAAGGGTTATTTATGCCATTTTTTTTTCGCTTTTCGCTGTGTTTTTTTTTTTGTTTTTCCGAACACGTTATTCATTCCCCCCCCCCCCCTGATTTTTGATTTTTGTTTTTCCGATTTATTTTTTAAAGAAGTTTTACGTGTGTTCGCTGTTTTTTTTTAATTTGGTTTTTCCGATTTTTTAAGAACAGGGTTATTACTTCGCTTCTTCTTCACTTTACCCCCCCCCCTTACACACACACTTCCAAACACCCGGGAAACGCCGGGTACCCCCGCTAATGTTAACATAAAGCTAAAATGTTTATGTTGTATTCAGTTCTACAAAAACGGAATATTTACGCATTGTTAACAGTTTTCTATAGATTGTTTTTTTTTACATATATCGCACACAAAGTGA
>NC_136501.1:56510567-56590567 GCF_053919585.1 Euprymna scolopes | reverse complement strand
ACTCTTTATTTTCGTTACAATATTATTTAGATTGCTATCGATTTACTCCTGACGAGATGATAGCCGAAAGAGCTCTCGAGAAACTTCCGCCTAGTATTTTATTTAAAACTATATATATATATATATATATATATATATATATATATATATATATATATATATATATATATAAAGCTTTTTATATTTGCATTTAACTTCTTTATAATACTTATATTGTACTTTTTTCTCAAATATTTGCGTAAATAATTTTATTAAACACTAGCAGTTCAGCCCGGCTTTTCTCGAGCCCTATGTAATGTTCATAACTTGCCCTCTATGTAAATACCCTTTATGTTGAGACCAAAAATTAACTGAGTAATTCTTTTAACCTTGACCCCAATTTTGACCCCTTAACATTTACTGTTGTTGTCTTAAATCAAAATACAAAGTTTTATCCATGTCCAAGTTACCTACATAAACAATTGCAAGTGTCTAGAACCACAATTCGCGAAGGATTGTGAAAAATCTATAGAGATCAACTCTTCCAACTCTGACCTCTTGGCAGCGAAATTTTCGCTCTAAAACTGATTAAAATTCTTACCGTATGTCTTAATAGCCTTTATCTTAAATTTCAAATGTTTAGACCCAAAATTGGCTCAATAGTTTGCTAGCGACTGCAATGATCAAATCTTTTTAAGTTTGACTATTTAGCAGCTCAAATTGTCGACCCAAACCGAATCTCTGAATACCCTTTATGTAAAATTTCAATTGTTTAGTTCAGAAATTGGTGAAGTAATTTGGTAGAGACCATAGACATCAATGTTTTTAAAGTTTGTCCCCAATCTAACCCCTTAGCATTTAATTTTTGGGGGCTCAAATCAAGTTACCAAGTTTGATCCATGTCCAAGTAACCTATATTTAAAATTTCAAGTGTTTAGACCCAAAATTGGCGGAGGAGTTTGGTAGTATTTTCAAATGTCAAATCGTTGAACTTTGGCCCAATGACAGATAAATTTCCAGTCGAAAACCGATTAAAAAGATTTTCCCAAATCTCAATACTCCTTGTGTCAAATCTCGAGTCTGTAGACCGAAAATTGACAGAGTTATTTATTAGGGAATGTACGCAGACACCCAAACATGGAGAGACATTTTCACTTTCATAGATATATAGACTAGCAGTTCAGCCCGGCTGTGCCCGGGCCCTATGTACTGTTCATAAATTATATGCATATGTATATATAAATTAAAAGGTTTGACTCATGTCCAGGTAACCTACATCTAGAATTTCAAATGTTTAGAAATAGGAGGAGTTTGGTAGAGTCTGCAAAGGGCAACTCTTTCAACTTTGCCAAATTTTCGCCTAAAAATTAGTTTAAAAAAAAGCTTACTGCATGTCGAAATATCATTTATGTAAAATTTCAAATGTTTAGACCCAAAATTAGCTTAATAGTTTGCTAGAGGCCGCAAAGGTAAAATCTTTTGAACTTTGAACCCTATATATATATATATATATATATATATATATATATATATATATATACTAGCAGAGAGACCCACCTTTGCCCGGGATTGAATGCGAATCATTAAATATGCCAACTTTTCATACCTGTGTTGTCATTAAAATCGGTAAAATCGCCCATATTTTTTATTAAATTGATTTATTGTCTACTCTAGTTTGAGAACTCCCACAGTGTTGTCCCCGAATGGGGATGCTGGTGGAGAAGGGTGATCTGATTCAAACTCATCAAAAAGTTGGCTGGCGGCCCCTCGGATGGTGGTGAACGCCAACTTGGTGTGCACCACCCCTAAGTGGGAAAGTTTATGAAGAAGAGCACCAAATATGGCTTTTATTTTTGACCTTGACTGTCAAAAATTTTGTGCACCGTCCCTGGATCCCAAACAATCCTTATGTCAGGTTTGTTCATAATCGATTCAGTGACGAGGGTTGTAGGAGAGCATATATACATAAGCTATGACCTTGACTTTTGAAAAATAGTGTGAACTATTCCTAGGTGTTTTTTTAAAACTCTTTGAAATGAGGTTTTATAAATCCTGTTTTCATTCTTTTGATGACTCTCATCTAAATCTTAAGGACCCATTGTACACTGGATAGAGGCGTTGAATATTTAGGATCCCAGGTGAGCATTGTCTGAATGTAGATGTTTCAATCCTACCCAAAGCAGGCCAAATGATTAGTTAACCAAAACGTGGTTGGACCACCACTATGGAAGACAGTAACTACTGGCAGTTCAGTTAAACACCTGAAGAAAGCCAAAGGATGAGCTGGCCGAAACCTGGATAAACAGCAACAACTATGAAGATCAGTCCGCAAAAGAATGAATACACAAAATGTGACGTACAGAAGAAAATTATATTCAAAACCTTAGCTTAACACAGTAAGTCAAATGATATTTAAGACAAGATACGTCCGTTCAACCTGAGTATTAAACCAGGGAAATAGTATTTTTCCAATTTGATTGATGTCTGTATGAATTTGAAAGAGTGGCGAAAATTGTATTTAAGATTTAATCATGGCAAACGACTGGACAAAGAGAGACTGACCCCGTTATTTTATTGTCATAATTTGATAGTGAGATACCACTAGTAAAGGCCATAATCTACTTGAGGATAAGCGTTAATTAGTTGAATGATGCAGAGTATAATGTGGGGATCAAATATGATAAATTAAATGGACAATATCTGTCCATTCAATCTCCAGGTTCGAGCGGATAACAGACGGATATGAACACACACACACACACACACACACACACACACACACACACACACACACACACGCACACACACACACACACGCACACACACACATATATATATATGCATTTTTTTTTTCATGGCGAAAATAAATAGCACCGGAGGAATTTTAAGGTGCCAAAAAGACGATAAAATTAAATAATTAAATTAAATATACGTGTATAAGCATTTTTGCCCTTTGAAATTCTCCCGATGCTCTTTAGAATTCGCCAATAATATTATCAATTCTTCTATGCTATCAATTTTCTCCTGAAGAAATGATGGATCAAACAGCTCTTGAGTGATTTCTTCCTGTCGTTTTTAAATGCTTTTATAAGTTTGTACTTCTAAATAATATATATATATATATATATATATATATATATTTATTTATATATATAATCACACATATATACTGTTTTGCTGTATAACATGTCGTCAGTGCTGCTAGACCAGCAACTACCTTAACCTGGAATTGGCAACTTTTAACACTTATGCTATTTTGGCTGTTGCTTAGTAAATAGGCAGAAACAAAATCACCATTACTGTTTAGGCGTTTTAAGCTCCATTCGTTTAGATAAAGTGTATTGCATTATACCCTCGTGGTAGTTTATTATTTCACTCACCAATATGCTCAACCCAAGAAAGAGAGCATTTTTAGTCATCTACAGACAGACTGTTTCGCTGTACAATAAAAGATTGAACGATTTTCGTTGCCAAATAAAAATGATGAAAAGCAAATTAGAAACTAGGAAAATAGTTGAAACACACCCACACACATAAATCTATGTATGTTGATTTATATATATATATATATATATATATATATATATATATATATATATATATAAAGCAGGACGTCTGTGTGTGTGTGTCTGCTCACGAATATGTTCCTATATGGTTGACTATTATAGAAAACTGATCACATATAATGATAGAAGATTTATCGAGACACAGGAATGGGTATGTTTGATCTGGCATAATCATGATTCATTAAAATTATGGGGTCTGCGAACGCACCTGGTCCACAAAGTATAGAAATAAAAAATAAAAAAATAAAAAAAAAACGTTTACAAGTGTTTTTGATATAGATGTGCATAAGAATACTTTGATAAGTATGTTTTAACTTAAATAGGGATGGTATAATAAAATTGCGGGGTCTGCGTTCGCGCCTGGCCTCAATAGAATGGAAATAGGCACAAACTTTAATAAAGACTTTTCATATCTATCTGCGTAAGTATACTTTGATAATTATGTTTCAGTTTGAAGAAATATAGTATAATAAAATTATGGGGTGTTTGTTAGCTCCTGACCTCCATAGAATGGAAATATGTCACAAAGTTTAACAAGGTTTTTTTAATATAGATTCACAGAATATTGTGATAAGTGTTTCAGTGTGAACAGGTATGGTATAATAAATTATGGAGTTTATCTATATTATTTTTACTTTCATCATATTTTGCTTTGGTTTTGATACACCCAAATTCGAAGCTATCTCTGTACAACCCTTCCTTTTTATAACCTATCAGAGTCCATTTTTTGTAGGCTGTTTTTGAACCCAATCAACGACGGGTACTTTTGCTAGTATATATATATGTATATATATATATATATATATATATATATATATATATATATATATATATATATATGTGTGTGTGTGTGTGTGTGTGCGTGTGTGTGAATTATATATATGTGTGTGTGTGTGTGTGTGTGTGTGTGTGTGTGTGTGTGTGTGTGTGTGTGTGAATTAAATTACAGACAGAAAATTCACGAAAGAATAATGAATGTATTAAGACAGCAGGTTGAATTCGAAAAGATAAATTAAGAATACGTAATGCAAAGAAAATATGGCGGTTTGTAAAATTGTATTAAAAATGTAACATGAAATAACAACAAAAAGAAAACATTCATATTGAAAAAAAATCACTGAAAAAAATAGGACATAACTTAAGCAGATGAAAAAAAAACATAAAAGTAAAAGTTACAAAAAAATACGAATATATACTAAAAACATGACGTCATGATTTGAGGTTCTATAGATCAGACTGCGAACAGCGCCACCTATTAACAAACTGACACATTATATAATGTGTTGAAAATGTATCTATTTTCATGCACGCCCAAGCCGGCCATATGATCGCTTTCATTTTCATAGACGCAGCTGTATTGAAAACAGCAGGAGACTTTACGACCCTTCGCTGTCTCATAAACTTCTACCCGAGGCTGTGATCGTAGTAGATAAATTAATTACCTGCCCTTAGATTGAAGGTCTAAGCCGAGTACGGTTTGGCGGCCTGTTTTACACCGGGAATGTCGGCGAGGAGATTGGCTATTACGATACTCATGAAAAAATATAGGACTCAAAGGAAAGAGATGGACATGGAGAGATAGGGGTGTCGGTGAAAATGAAGAGGAAACTTAAATTAAAGCCAAGAAATCATAGGTAAACATATATATATATATATATATATATATATATAAATATATATATATATATATATATATATTGCCTGTAAAAAAAGGAAGAAAAATGGATGTCCTTTCGTAATTATGATTTTTTTCGACTTATGAAAAAGTATAATTTTGTGTATGTTTAGGTCTTAGTGCAAGAAAATATATTTAGTTGGAAGCTTTTCCTTATTCTCTTAAATTGAGCACTTCCTTAAAAGGAGCTTTATATAATTGTTTATAATAAATATGTTTCAGTATTCATAAACATTCCTATATATATATATATATATATATATATATATATATATATATATATATATATATTATTACATTTTCACCCCAAACAAGGCATATTGAAACTTTGATGTAGGGGGTACTATCAACGACATAAGCTACAGGCGTACTATGTAGGGAGTTGGGCAGCAAGATGTCGGCTCACATTACACTTGAACTTCTGCATGTCAGTACAGTTGGGGAAGCAGGTATCCTGAATGGAACTCTAAAGCCTAGCGGTTCTGGGGAAGAAACTACTGGAGCAGTAGGCTCTCTTACATCTAGGGATCTCTACTGAAAAGGGATGGGATTTAACTACTTGTCGGGTTTGTCGGGGGTATTTACGTCGAGGGGGTACAAGTGCTTGCAATTCATCGGAGCATTCGCCGTTAAAGTACTTGTAGAACAGGCAGAGGGATGCAGCATTTCGTCAATGGGGCAGAGGCTTAAGCTTAGTTGACAGTTCAGGATCTATCAAGTTGGCGACTCTCTTTGGAATCTTGTCTAGGAGCGAGAGACTAGATGCACCAGACCAAATATTGGAGAGAACTTGAATGCTTACTGGAGAGAACTTGAATGCCTACTAGACACTATCATCGAGTGTCTAAGGTCTCTCTGTACAGGTGTTGGCCAGAACAATCTGGCATGAGGATGCTTTTCTCTAAAAGTAAACCCTGACCAACTATTCAAAATCACATAGTATTCGCTCTCCAAATAATATCTCCTCACTACGGCTACCCCACACTAGCTTTCACGAGGAATAGTGCATCTTCTCCAAGTGAGGTTACTTCAAGTAATAGCACGTTGCTGGACACTCCACCAGACTAGATAAACTCTTGTACTGAAATCCAGTAAGACCATGAGACCAAAACGAAAGATTTGCTGCAACGTTTGAAAATGGTTTATTGGCGAGAGGAAAACTGTGTTCTCAATTTCTTTACCAACTCAGTGTTTGAGAGATAAAAAAAACTTAAATAGAACATTCAGATATCTATGTATAATATATAGAGTCCAAGTGTTAGCCCCAGGTAGTGGGCCCCTTGATTTCTGAGGACTTCGACTGAAGTAAAGTAAAACAAAAAAATAGAATGGATACTGGAAAGAACTTGATTGCCAACTGGAAAAAAAACTTGAAAGTCTACTAGACACTGTGCTGAAGTGTCTAAGCTCTCTCTATACATGGGTTTGTCAGGACAATCTGGCGTCGGGTTACGTATACCTATAAGAAAGCACTGACGAAATATTCAAAATCAGATAGTATTCGCGGCACTAATAAGATCTTTTTTCTGCCCCCCCTTTTTTGTTTGCTCGAAACGGTACTTGATTCTATTTGCATTTTCCCATAGGGGTTGCTTAATTTTTTAAAACTTATTTTGCACCTGCGGATTAGCAAGACTAACAACTAATGTTAAACGTTTTGCTTCCATTTATAAACCTAGGTAGGTCACAAACCGAAATACAATTGTAGTTTGCTTTTATGTATATATGAAAGATACCTGAGTGTAATTTATATATTTTTAATACGCAAATATGCCACACAATTAATTTGTCGTGAAATATATTTCTGTCAATAATACATAACCACTTCCCCACTCACAAAAGGGGGTGTTTATTCCGAAAGCCGTTCTTAATATAGGAAGGTTGGTGTTCTCCATTTTAAAAGCCGTTCTAAACGCGAGGAGATTGCTGGTTGGGATACAAAAAAAAAACAACAACAACAACAGAAATAGTTTAATTTTTTACGTAGGGGAGCATACTAAAAACGGGCAACGCCGATTAACGGGTCCTGCAAGTTTTATTTAATAAATGTTGCCAAGCTAATCAAAAACATTGATTCCAGTAAAGCAACTGGCCCTGACGGTATTCCAATTATAGTAATCAAAAAACGTCAACCAGAACTAGCGCCCATACTTACAAAGCTGTTTAAACGTTGTCTTAAGGAGAATTGCTTCCCATCACCCTGGAAAATTCTCACAAGTATGCCCTGTATTTAAGAATTCTGGTGATCGCTCATCCCCCTCTCAGTACAGGCCAATAAGTCTCCTGTGCGTCATGAGTAAGTTGCTGGAATATGTGTTAAATACAGAAGTAATCAACCATCTCAACAAAAATAACCTTCTTAGTGACACTCAATATGGTTTCCGTTCTGCTAGATCTACAGCAGATGTGCTTACAGTTATATCTCATAGGATTAGCAAATCTCTCGATGGAGGCAACCTTTCTAGGGCAATTGCTCATGATATATCTAAGGCCTTTGATAGGTTATGGCATAAAGGTTTACTTCACAAGATCTCTAGCTATGGTCTAGCTGGAAATGTCTTCTCAATTATTAAATCATTTCTTTCTGATAGGTTAATACGAGTAGTAGTTGAGGGGCGAAAATCAGAAGCTCACAGTATTAATGCTGGTGTCCCTCAGGGGTCCATCCTCGGCCCAACTCTTTTCCTGATCTACATTAATTATCTTCCAAATCATATCCTTACATCATTCGTAGACATTTATGCTGGTGACACTACCATTTATGGTAGCACATCTAAGACAGTAAACGACTAAGTTCTCTCCGATTCTCTCTCCTCTGATCTTGAGCACGTGGTACAATGGGGAAAGGAGTGCCTGGTTGCTTTTAATGCATCTAAAACCAAACTTCTCTCTTTACACCATCAACATTCTGATCCACATCTGGCATCAATTGAAATGAATGGCTCTGGTCTTCAGGAGGCCTCAAGTTTTGACAAGCTTCTGGGCTTGACCATTACTCTTGATCTTAAATGGAACACGTACATCAAATCTGTTGCCAAGGCCGCTGGAAAAATGGTGGGATCTTTCTATCGATCCAGTAGATATATCACTGCTGATGCAATTCTCTTTCTATATAAGAGCCAGGTACGTCCAAGGATGGAATACTGTTGCCACATCTGGGCAGGAGCTACTAGAAAGGACCTGTCCTGCCTTGAGTTCAAAATAGACTTCGTAGCCTCGTAGGAGATGTCCTTTTCTCTTCCCTGCAACCTCTATCTCACAGAAGAGATGTTGCGAGTTTGTCTCTGATGTATCGTTATTTTCATGGAAAGTGTTCGACTGAGCTTCAGTCTATGGCCCCCCCTCTCCAATCTTTCACAAGGATCACTCGTCTAGCTGAAAGCACTATCAATAATCCCCCCACTCTTTATCTGTGCCTAAACCTAAACGTAGATTCCATGAACAAAGCTTCTTTCTTAAAACTGCACGCCTGTGGAATTGTCTTCCGTTTTCCTGCTTTCCGGCTGACTACAATATGGCTGTCTTCAAGTCTAACGTAAATAATTTCTTGATGAGCCGTTCCATATAAGTTAACAAATTTACCGAATTTTCATTACTAATGATTACTATATTGTCCAATTTCTACTGTAAACTCTTTAACCCTTATCCTTGAGTGGCCTCTTGGCCTTGATAATGTGGTGATGCCTGTGTAAAAAAAAAATCCTTCAAAGGCAAAAAGCCATAATAGCAGTCGGACACTCAACAAATGTTAAGTTACATTGGCAGTTACCGTGTAAATGTGTCAAAGTTGCACATGGCATTGACGAAATTTAAGAGGAAAGAGAAGTCGATTAATCGGCAATATGGTTGATAAGGCTGATTACCGATTACCTACCGAATAATCGGTGCACCCCTAGTTGCTATAACAACAATCTCCAGTTAAATACGATTCTATATATAGCCGTGCAGTTGGCGTTACAGTTATTTTTACTCGTGTACGATCGGTCATATCAATAATTGCTTCAATCAAACATTCTGATTAGAATTGACGCGCTCCTGTAAAGTGGTCGAAATTGTTATTCATGAAATTCATGGAGTTTCCTAATGATGGATATGATACGCGTTTAACGGGAAGTCGCTCGCCGACAACGCCATCCACCCAACAGACACAGCTAAGAAACTTATTACAAGATGTCTTAAGATGCGCCCATTCAACTCATGAGGCTTTAGCAACTATAATTCTATTTCAGAGTTTAACGTGACGGACAAATCTAAAGAAATCACTAGCCACATCTGAATAAGATACGTCCACCAATCTGCGTATTTTGTTCCAATTTCAATGTTACGCTTGGGTGATCGACTGTAATTCTATCTAAAGCTTGAACGTGACCGACAAACCAAGACACAATGAAATCGCTGGTCATATTTCAATTTGCTTATTTTGATATTTCAAATTCATGCCTGAGAGACCGATTACTGTTCGGTTTAAAACTTACATGTAAATTTCTAAAGTCCGTGTAACTGACTATCGAAAATGTTTTTTTTTTTTGGCAGAAAAATAAAATGCTATGTAAAATTGAAGCTATACTTTATGTCACCCAGGTTGTTGTCTGTAAGCAATATCTGATGATGTGAACGCATTATGAGTACAAATAGGAAATCCATTCAAGCAAGGAGACCGGATATCATACTAGTTTACAAGAAGAAAAAGTCCTGCAAGATTGTAGATTTTGCCGTTCCAGCAAACCACACAGAGAATATGAAGGAGGCGGAGAAGCGGAGTAAATACACTAAACTAGCCAGAGAACTCCAAGGAATAATGAAGATGAAAAAGTCAAGATAACATCGATAATAATAGGAGCGTTAGGAGCAATACCGAAAAACATTGAAAAAGAATGGGAGAGATGGGAATCAGAAGGATGGCTGAGTAGATACAATGTATAACAGCAAGGGAAACGGCTGGAATCTTAAATTTTAAATGCTACCTCATTTTTATCATAAATTAAACTTATTCATAAGAAAAAATAAAAAATAAAATGGTGAGATACACCTGGATTGACCATGGAATCGTTTGATCTGTAGTCGAATGATCTAAAACTAATCTATATCTGGAGATTATAATAAATCTGTTTTTTTAAGAAGAAATAATTTGCTTAGATTTTATTATCACTCTTGGTCGGTGTAACATAACATATTCCCCTGTGAAAATTATTCTCTTTTTTATATATATAAGAGAGAAAAGCTATTTTTTAAATCGGATTTTTCAGTTATTGATACTTCTCAGATGAATTTCTGTGCAAAACATGTCTAAGAACACTGCCAGACATATAAATTATAGTTGTGTAAAATTTGAAAAAGAAAAGCTCAGCTGTTTCGAAACGTATGAGGAAGGAATTCACACACGCACTCACAAAATGTGACTTATAGTAGATGTATACACACACACATACACACACACCAGCAGCAGGGAAACCCGACAATCCCTTGAATGCAGAGACGAAAACACTTTAGCTACAGGCACAAGATGTAAAACACAAAAGAACAATATATGCTATCATGAAAACTAAAACTGTATCATATTAAATGCCCCCTGCATTCCTGCTTACCTCTCCCCACTCTTTTTGTTTGTTTGTGTGTGTGTCACGCTAAACTGACAGCACGCCAAATAATCGAGAGAGGTCAAAGAGGATGGAAAGACCAATGAGAGAAAGAACTTGCAATACATCCGCTGAATGATTGCAAAGAGGGCTGAGCCCTTGGCGTGGTCTATTGCCAAATTCCAGTGGATATCAATAGTCGTCGCCAACGAGAAATCATTGGTAAGCGGCTACTGTAATAACGCATATTTATCTGCAATTTGTTATCGAAAGAGTTGGAGAGTACTGGAATCTGGGGAGACTTGGTGTCACAGACTCCAGAGAACACCACAAGTTGTGTTCCGAAAATAAATATTTGATGATGGCCTGTGTGACTACTCTTAGTGAGTAAATAATAATAATAATAATAATAATAATAATAATAATAATAATAATAATAATAATAATAATAAAACAGACGTATCATTTTTATCGATAATATTAAATTACATAGAAAAATGCGAGCATGAAAAGCAATATGGTTATGATTAAACTTAGAAAAGTAAAAGGGCTAGTTGTTAAAACCGGAAAAGAAAATGACAATATGTTCTATTAATAAGATATAATAAATTCATAACTTAAAATATTGCAACAGGTAGAATTGATTATATAATATTAAATTAAGTTGATAAAATGCGGAAGCCTCTGTCTCGCGTAATTTTCATTTTCATTTATATATATATATATATATATATATATATATGTGTGTGTGTGTGTGTGTGTGTGTGTGTGTGTGTGTGGTCACTGATTATTCCCAGACCAGAAGATTTTGTTAATTTAACTTTTAAGTGAAATACTCTTTAATTGAATAGCGAAGGAGCACCAAACAACTCCTCAGATGCAAATTCACGTTCTTGAAAAAATTGTTGGAAACATTTTTTATCCCGTATATAATATCGTGATTGTAGAAATTCGCCTCTGCACCAAATTGTCGAAGCTTTACATTAAGGGATGCCACACACAAATTTATTATATCTAAACCTTCAATCCCTCATCTTATCTAACAACACTACGTCGTTTCATACGCAGCTATTCTTTATAATTAGATCCTATATTGTATCTTAGGAGAGGCATTGCCCAGATCTATAGACGAAGTAGTCCGTATTTTCCCCTATCCTTGACAAGTACTCCCACTCTGAAATACAAAACCGGAAAAATATATAAACATTACAACTATTTTGCCCAGACACACTTACTTATTGGATTAAACACTTTTACAAATGCAACTACCAATACGCTTCAATACTCCAAAATATAGGTTTTTCCCCAGTAACATTCCTCCTATTTTCATTGGCTGTTTCCTTGAAATTCTATAATTCCGGATCATACAAAAAAAAAAGCGAACACATCAGCCCCTATTAAATATGGCTGCTCAACCTTCCTTTCTTCCTTCATTCATTTGAATTAATATAAAAACATCGTTGGATCGATCGTCAAAACTTATGAGATTTAAATATGAACGAATCTCTGGCTTACATCAATGAAATTGACCCCACTCCTACTCTAGAGACATTATAAGTGAAAAGTGATCCCCGACGAGAAAAGTCATAAAAACATTTCTTAATTTGTTTGTTTATATATATATTTTTTTATTGAAATTTAATTTTGTAATCTATGACTTTAACGTTAAATATTAAGAAAATGTAAATTGTGGAATTTGCAGGGGGGTATTACATAAACTTCCGGCGATCTCTTCCTAAAAGAGGTTTCGTTTCTGTCTGACGGGGGGGGCGGTCATTATTTATCCCGTGTTTGCTTATTTTCGTAATCGATAAAAAACGATTTCAGCGAGGCTCGCAAAAATCTACCGGCTTTCCTTCAATTAGTTAAAATAGAATAAAATAGAATGACGTTATTTCGCTGACGTCTTCGTGGACCAGTGGATAGAAAGGTTCGTCTCGTAATCTAGGAATTAAACGTTCGCGCCAATGCATTGGATCATTTCGTTTTTTTTAATTTTGGAAAGTTTTGACATTTACACAGCGTTATTTGTGTCATTTTTTTTACCAACGCTTGTTCTTTATTTTCCTGTTTTTAATTCTTTTTTTTTTCTGTAAATATTTTTCTATGCTCTTTTTATTTTTGCGATAAATACGTATACATTTGCGTTTTTTTTTCTCCGTTATTTTTCAGTTTTTTCTATTATCGAATTCACACAGTTTTATTTGTTTTCTTTTCCCTTTTTGTTTTATATTCCTTTTCATTTGTTTTTTAATCGAGATGAAACAAAAAAAACTTCATTTGTAATAAGGGTGTTTTCTCTTTTGTTTATTTTGAGATTTATTATTACATTTTATTTTGATACTGTGATAAGTGACATAATTGCAACCAAGTATTGCAGTAATTAATGAATAGGATAATAAATAATAAATAATAAATACACGAAAGAAGTTTCGTTTCATTTCCTTAGGATAGGATTCCCTGTTTTAATTCTTAAATAAATTTCTACTTGTTATTAAAACTTTGAGATGAACTATTTCTAATCGTAGGGGGGACGGTAAGTAACCAGTCAACATTATCACAGCTTCAACGGCTAAATGGATGGGGTTTTCCTCACCTGTAGACAGCGGGAACAACAACAACAACAACAACTGCACTATACTTTCTTTTCGAGATGAGGGACACTGCTAGTATGGAATAAAAACGATTTGGAAAAGAAAAATTATAGATAAAACTAAAGGAAACGTTTAAAGACTGAAAAACATAAATTAAAAATAAGATTCTTACGTATTGTAGTATTTAAAGCAGTCACGCCCCGTCCCAAATAATTGGATCCAAAATACACGTAAGGAAAATGTCTTACGTCGCCATATTGTAATGGAAAGAGTATATATATATATATATATATATATATATATATATATATATATACTAAAAATAAGTGACGTAACTAAACAATTCTGCCATTCGTGTTAATTGACATCAACATTTGCAAACATATCTTTATTCACTCTTTATATATATACATATATGTATATATATATAATCACTATGCTATGTATACATATATATATATATTTCATCACCATATATATATATATATATATATATATATATATGTGTGTGTGTGTGTGTGTGTGTGTGTGTGTGTGTGTGTGTGTATGATGATCATTAGTACAAATCTCCGGCGTGCGTGTGACACTATATACAGCCTTTGCTCTAACAAGACTTGATTAACAACATGCTAACGATTTTCCAGAATCGCATGGAAAAAATGGCGCCTCCTGCGTATTGTCAATTAGTTAGATTTGACATAAACGCAAATATTTCTTTCCTTTTTATCCGATGAATCTTACGTTGTTTTTTTGTTGTTTTTTTTTTTATTAGTGTTACTTGTTTCCATTTGTGGAAGAATATCTACCGGAAAAGCTTGAACTTTGTGAGAATATAAGTACAATTATTTTCTGAAAACGAAATTCGTTTTTTTTTTTCTTCCATTTTTACGAAATCAAGTAAACCACTCGAGACTAATTTAAACGGCGGGTATTTTAGGTGAATTTAAATTGGATTTATTGACTGTTGCATCTAAGAAATGATTGGTATTTTTTGTGAATTTCTATACATATGATAATTATTTGATAGCTTTAATCTGAATTATTTAAAGCTTTGAATCAAACTCTCTTTGCTTTCAGATTGTTTTATTTATATTTTTATTTCTGTATCCCCTATTTCCGTATCCCTTATTTCTGTATTCCTTATTTACTTTTTCTATGTCTATTCCTATATTTCCACTTCCTCCTCTATCTGTACTATATTTTCTTTTTAGTCCTCCGACAAAAAGAGGGTGGACCTGTAAATTCACACTTGTCCGTTATTCCGTTCGTCTGTCCACACTTTCTTAATAACTACGCCTTGGAATCTTTTTGGAAATTTTGCACAAACATTAAACATGATTTGAGTGAATAAAAAGTAACAGAACGGATTTTCCGAGAAAACCCCGGTTGCCCTCCTAAGCGTGCCTTTCGTGTTAAAATGGATAAAATTGTCACTTTGGAATTTATTTTAAAAAAAATGGTGTCTTGGATTTTCATAAAACTTACTAAAAAGTTGTAACTAACTGATTTCTATATAATTCAAAGGAATAAATTGTAAGATGGTCAACATCATGAAATTTTGAATATAGACCTTTGTCATTCTTCTTTATATGCTCTGTATTTACACTGAGCTTCTTAAATAAGGATTCGTACATATAAATATATTTCCACAGAAATATATATATATATATATATATTTACTATAATAATCATTAAATATTAAATACCCACAGACAGTAGTGTTTCATGCTTTCAGAAATCACGATCAACACCAATCGAAACATTCGAACCCAGCAACATAAGCCATCTCTGGTTTCATTAACAAGGACCTAATCCATTCGGCCCTCGTTAACCGTGGGGAATATTGTTGAAATTTAAGCATTGCTTTTAAGTGCTTTTGAACGTCTGTCAGAGTGATCTAACCATGATATGATGATCTGTGCATAATATATATATATATATATATATATATATATATATATATATATATATATATATATATATATAGGGTGTCCACAAAGTCTGGCTACATTAATTAGCCGGACTTTGTGGAAGCATCCTCTAGATTATATAGCCAGACTTTGTGGGCACCCTGTATATATATATATATATATATATATATATATATATATATATATATATATATATATACAGAGTGTCCACAAAGTCTGGCTACATTATGCAACCAGACCTTGTGGACACCCTGTATATAGTAAATTAAACCTAAAAATAAAAATAAAAATAACAGTATATATTAACAATATATATTAACAACAAAATAGTAAACTTCCTAAATATAACAATAAACCTTATATATATATATATATATGTATATATATATATATATATATATATATATATATATAATTAAAAGAAGGAGGAAGCAACAAAAAATGTAGGCAAAGGTTCGTATGGATCGTTTTCAAGGTTTAGTGTAACATGTAGTAAGGTTATCTTGAAGATGATTTATACGAACCTTACCATAAACCATACCAAACTCTATACTATATAGACTATAAATCAAATCATCATAAAAAATCAGCCATTTCTAGCATTTAAAAAAGAATGTCTTAACTATCGCAAAGCAAGCAAATCTTTAATAGAAAAAAATACTATAACAAAGCGTTAATAATATCCAGATACAACAGCCAAGTTATTTATTTGAGAGACTTTCAAAATAGAAACGAAAATGGGGGAAATTTATAGATTGTCTATGTAGAATAATAAATGAAGAAAATGTTAAAAAACTACAAAAAGTAATAATGAGAGATTGGCATCTAAATCAATAGAGAAAATAAAGGGGGAAAGCAGACGAAGGGACTGGACCTGGTTTAATCCACCGTATAGTGACCACTTAAAAATTAACATCTTGAGAGAATTCTAACAAATTATTGATAAACACTTAACCCTAGAATGTTAAATTAACAAAATAATTAATAAATATAGAATTAAACTTTCCTTCTCGATGTCATCATACTTAATCAAAACTATAATAAATTCCAGCAAAGGAAAGATAGTGATAAGCAACTCCAAAAACAATATAGTGTAAATAGCCGCAATCGTAGAAACCCAGATAAATGTCCACTTGAAGAGAAATGCCTAACTTCAGGTATTGTCTATAAATGTGAGGTCATAACTGAAAACAGTAAGGTTCACTTGGATAGACAAAATACTAATTAAAAGATAGATTCGGTGACCACCTAACAACCTTCAAGCTAAAGAAGGTAATGAAACAA
Organism: Euprymna scolopes; assembly: GCF_053919585.1. Lineage (NCBI taxonomy): Eukaryota > Metazoa > Mollusca > Cephalopoda > Sepiida > Sepiolidae > Euprymna > Euprymna scolopes. The sequence goes on along the minus strand of NC_136501.1, from coordinate 56,573,962 downwards.
GCAGTAATAACAATAACAATGACAATAATGGAATGCATAATAGAATCAGGAAAAGTAACAAAACAACACAAAATTAGGTGAATGGATTAGCGAACTCCGTATGAATATAAATTAAAATGGTCCATAATAGGGCTAGTTAGTATAAACCAAATACATCGAAAAGATGTAGCTTTGTATCCTTGAATCCCATATTAACATCTAAGGTTAATTTATTAAATAAGCACTTGAATGTAGTCCAGGGATTCCTGCATAAGAATAAATTCCTGTTATCCCGCATTAGACCAGACTAAATAAAAAGAATAACAAAAATAGAAGATATATAACTAAAGAAGTAAATAAGTATACATAAGGGAGGGGGGGTAAAAAAGGAGATTTAAGTATAACTTATGAATAATATAGAAAATATAAATCAAATATACATTAGGGAGAAACTCTTGAAATATCAACAAAATAAAACCGAAGCAAATAAATAAAATATTAGGTTAGATAAAACAATTTTAGTAACAGTTAAGGAGGTGATGGTTAACTCATAAATAAAGACAGTAAAACACTGTTAACAACACATTTCTTTAATCTATATAGTTAGAAAAGCAACATAAATATGACAATGAGATAACGGGAAGTAAGATAGATAGCACAGATAGATAAAATAAATAAAGAACATTTTAGCTATATACTATAGAAATGTAATGGAAAAAATCCATAAACATAGTAACATAAACCAAAATACAAATTAACCATCAAATGTTAATATATATGAAATAAGTAAAAGGAAATAATTAAGCAAAAGATATATTTGGAAAAGTAAATTAGAGTTATTACGCTTGGATTCAATAACTAGCGCATATAGAACAACACAAAATATTTACTCGTAGACAGATAAACAAATACATTACAAAGATAATGTAGTCTTTTATACAGAGCAATTTAAATTGATAATAATATACAATAAGGAATTAATCGAGAAAATAAATGTTAGGGTGTAAATTACATAAGATGAATAAAAGAAATTATTATAAATACGAAAATACAGCTGGTTTAGTGTTGACAGACAAACATCGGATTAAAAAAAAAAAAAAAACTTTGAATTGCGGCGATCAAATTTTTATTATTAAGGAATAAGATTCCATACTTTTCAATAATCAGAACGTTTTATTCACTCAAACTATATTATGTTTTGGATATTTTTTTTAGATGAGAACTGATAATTTTATAATCGGTCATTTGTATGCGTGGGTATATGTGTATGTGCGTGTGCGTGTGTGTGTGTGTGTGTGTGTGTGTGTGTGTGTGTGTGTGTGTGTGTGAGTTCGTTTCTTATGGACTCAGAAAACGACTGGGCCGATTTTTATGAAATTTAACATCAAAGTACTTTATGTGTCTGGCAGCGTTCTAAGTGTCTTCGGTAAGTATCGATAATTAAAATAATTCGATGAAAGTAGGAAAAGACGAATTTGACCAAAGTTAACATCTTACACATCCTAACATCACCAGATCATCAGAAACGTCTTATTACTACACAAGCACAAAGGCTCGACAAATTAAATCAACAATAGGTTTCTTGATACGACAGGTGCATTTTTTGAAATGAATATTTTTATTTAAACCACAATCGCACCATGATACTTGACTTTTAAAATTTTTAAACTTAAATTCAAGCGATTATCAGCGCACAAGTAGTAAGGCCAGGTATATAAAATCAACAATAGTTTTATGATATGACAGGGCGCATTTGAAATGCATATTTCTGTTTAGAGCGCAAATGAAGCATGATACTTGACATTTGAATTTTAATTATTTAATGCAAGACATTATCTAATAAAGTAAATTTATTAAATTATAGTCTACAATGTATTGTAAACTAAGTCACTGCGCGGAGAAATCTAGAAGCTTCATTCCTGTGCACCGGGATGGGTCCATAACTAGAGCAGGCAATCAATCGATTTGATTAAAAAAAAAGGTCGGTTTCACCGATTTCGATGACAATAAACATATATGAGTGTGAAACATTCGTTGATCATCATTCAAACCAGGGCAACGTCGGATCGCCTTACTAGTTTGAACTATTTAGGTTATTCAGACTAGTGTTCTTATCTTGAATGTTAACGTCACAACATTTCAGCCGATATTAGCCACAACCACCTTCAGGTGCCAAATTCAAGAAACTTTCAGTGCTTATGCATGGAAGATACCGTGCGATTTATAATACTTTTTTCAAGCTAAATTGAAGTTTTCGATATTTTTTTTAAAACACAGAATAGTTAGAAACACTCTGTCTTTCCTATGTTGACATGTCTCTTCTTTTCATAACAGGAGCTCGACTAAACTTCAAAGCCATTACTATGAAAACCTTGTCTCGCTACAAAAGCTGCTATTAGTTTCTCATACTTTTTGTGTCTACGTGAAACTAAACCAAACTCCCATGAACCCAGTTCCTTTCTAAGAACTTCCCGCCTGTTGAACATAATAACGCGAGGCTACTTTCCAGCTGAATAATAATCAAATTCTGTCCAATCAAAACCAACATTACCAATAATCATGGTGTTGTCTCATTATCCGCCTCACACTCAGTTAACCCTCATCCTTTTAGTTTGTTCAGTAGAAAGATCTCCGAGCTCGACATTATGCACCGTAAAAGGTCGGAGACTATATCGGCCGAAACGTGTGTGAATAAAAAAAACGACATTATGCACTGTAAAAGGTCGGAGACTATATCGGCCGAAACGGGTGTGAATAAAAAAAAAAACAACATTGTGTGAAAGATAAAAAAAAACAGTAATCCAAAAACCCAATTAACGGTTTGTGATTTGAGAAAATTATGCGCATATTTGAAAAGAGCCGATAGGAAATCTGTTTCCAGCTTCAGATGTGATAAAAGATACGAAGATTTAGTTTTTCTGCGCCAGGAAATTTATTTCCTGGGTGGAAGTTTCTATAAAGGAAGTCTTATTTCACGGCCGGAAGTTTGCATGATAAGAAATTTGTACATTTTACAAAATTTATTATTATTATTATTATTATTATTATTATTATTATTATTATTATTATTGGCTCGCAAGGAGATTTCAAACAGGTCTTCACAGATATTTACCTGAAAACAGCTTGTGGTGTTCTATGGACGCTAAGTGATAACAAGTTTCCTCAGGTTTCCAGTGCTCTCTACCTCTTTCGATAACATTTGCAAATAAATTTGCATTATCGCAACAGCTACTTGCCATTGATTTCTCGTTGGCAGCAGCTATTGGTCTTTATTGGGATTTGAGTGGCACTAAGCCTCCCCACAGTACCAGTTCTCTTCGCACTTATTCGGCTGAGGTCTGGTCAGTTCATCGGGTTTTTCCTTCCTCCTTGGAATTATTATTATTATTATTATTATTATTATTATTATTATTATTATTATTTGACGTCATTAATCTTTGATATTTTTTATTTATTTTCAAATATTTCCCATTTATTAATTCATTATCCCTCACAGGGTTTATACATTTTACAACATCGTAAGCGCGTAATTATAACGGAATATAGAAATAATATTTCTTTGTATTCAATTGTAGCTATTTGGTCAACTTTACAGTTCACAACAATTCGTTCAACTTTCCTTTGTGCGCGCCATTTTATTGGGTTAAAATGATAATACACAGTATAAAAGAGGTTAGCTACACTAAACAATATTTTCAGCATATATATATATATATATATATATATATATATATATATATATATATATATATATATTATTACATTTTCACCCCAAACAAGGCATATTGCCACTTTGTTGTAGGGGGCTACTATCAGGTACATAGGCATCAGGGATACTGTGTAGGGAGTTGGGCAGCGAGATGTCAGTTCACGTTGTACTTGAACTTCTGTATGTCAGTACAGTTGGGGAAGCAGCGACCCGGCAGGGAATTCCAAAATCTAGCTGTCCTGAGGGAAGAAACTACTGGCGTAGAAGGCTCTCTTACATCTATGGATCTCTACTGTGAAGGGGTGGGACTTAGTTGCTTGTCGGGTTTGTCGGGAGTATTTACGTCGAAGAGGCACAAATGCTTGCAGTTCGTCAGAGCATTCACCGTTAAAGTACTTGTAGAAAAGGCATAGGGATGCAACATTTCGTCGATGGGACAGGGGCTGAAGTTTAGATGACAGTTCAGGACCTATCAGATTAGCGACTCTCTTTTGAACCTTGTCTAGGAGCGAGAGACTAGTGGTAGATGAACCAGCCCAAATATGACAACAATACCCCATACATGGACGAATGGTGGCCTTATAGAGCTATAAGATACTTTCAGGCGTTAGTATCTTTCTAGCACAGTAGAGAGTACCTACCTTCTTCGCAGCGGTCCTGGCGATACTCTCTATGTAATTGTCCCAACTCATGTTTCCTGAGAGCGTTAGGGCGAGGAGTTTAAAGGATGTACTTTCAGATAAAGAGTCATTGGCCATTGCTATTGGATGGTAGAGAAGTTTTCTTGTAATTATTGAAGGGAACGAGTTTTGTCTTTGCATCATTGAATGTGAACATCCATTTATGTCCCCATTCCACTACAGATCGGAGGTCATCCTCTAGTGCTTCTGCCATTTCTTTAGATATGTGTTCATTTGTTTTCCTATCGTGTCTGTTATAGAGTGTGGTGTCGTCAGCATATATACCCATCTCACAGGCAATTTTGTCAGCGAGGTCATTTATGAATATTAGGAATAACAGAGGTCCCAGGATATATATGAAATAATAAAACTCTCTCATATATGATGGACTCTCTCGCCGATTTCGACGTATGAGCTTCCACCACAACAACTAAGCTGCTCGTAAATCCACACAAATGATTTGTTTATGGTGGTGACGTCTTTGTGGAGAACCAATCACACTTTTTGGTATTGCTGCTAACCTTTTTCGGTGGAGATGACTGCCACAGGACAGAGTATAGAGTAGATAGTATGTTTTTACACCTGAGTTCCTTTCTCCAAGATGCATGGCATAATCACGTTGACACACCGGTTCCCGCTAGATCATCGAAGTTAAGCAACATTGAGCCTGGTCAGTACTAAATGGGTGACCATTTGGGACTTCCAGGTGCTTATGTTCTCTCCGCTTATGTTGGCATTATTTCCAGTCGTCCTGGTCTTCTCCTTGCCACTGAACACAAACAGTGTCGATTCAAGAGAGGTGTGGTTAGAAATTGCGAGACCATTGCCTCAGAATTACACGCACAACTGCCCCAACAGGGGTATCCTTTGTTTTTTGAGACTGAACGGAGGCATCGATCGATTGATGACCTCACGAAGACTCTCCTAGTGAATTAATACACTCCTGGACACCAGCTTGGAAATATCTACCATATATATATATATATATATATATATATATATATATATATATCTACCATATATATATATATATATATATATATATATATATATATATATGTTACATTTAGTTTTAGATACAGATAAAAAAAAAATAGGGAAAATTATTAGAAGTTGTTGCTGTAGCCGAACGAGTGTCTAGGGCAGTACTTGTCATGATAAGAACGGTAAAGCGAAGATAGACTCGCTTCGTCTCTACCATATATAAAGAGGAATGAGGGCGAATAAGATGGCTTCGGCCGCTAGATTTCGTAGATATACGTTTCATCTTTTTATATATAGTGAGAAGTATGTATGAACCGTATTCAACATAGCAATAATGTACGTATGTGCTGATTTGGTTTGTTCATTTTTTTACTATTAATAAAATCCTACATATTTGCTAATGTCAACGAAAAATAAACTTTGCTAATTAGTTTTGCGAACAAAATGGCTGTTAGTTGGCAAAGATTTTGCAAGAAGGTAATCTCTAGTGAGATGCTAATTGGACAAAACTTATAATAGGAACAGCACATGCATCTAGACATACAAACATATTATACATACATACATACATACATACATACATACATATATACATATATTTATATGTGTGCGTGCGTAGTTGTAAGTGTGTAGTTTTGATATATGTGTTGGTTTTTATGCATGTGCTAATTTACATATATATATATAATACGGAATCAACATTATTACTTACATATATGCGTAACCTAAGTATATATACAGTTAATATCGAGTCACTTTAACACATATACACGCGGGCGCATACACACATTTATATTTAACGAATGTATAAAATTTACCGGCTGTATATCTTATTTAACTCCATATTTTCTTCGGACCATTGTCAACATATCTATATACTGGAAGGTAAAAGGGGGCCTTATTTTGTTCTGTGGTTAAAATTTGGGTTTTACAATGTCTTTCAAATTTTTCACGTGATATATATAGCACAGCCAGGAGATACTTCTGACACACGTATACTGGAATGAGCTGAACTGCATACCACGTTGCAGTGGATAAAAAAATATTCGAGGCATACTTTACCACATGATCCGTTATTCTGGAACAGCGGCAATGAAGGAAGATTCTGGCTTGGTCAAAGGTACTTTATAGAAGAACAATGGCGTAAGGTGGTAAAATTTTGGGAGACAGGGAGTGTGGTAAATGACCTAAAAGACCACAGAAGTCAAAATGGTTCAGCCATAATTCCTGACAATATTGAGATTTTACAGGAACGCTTTGGGGAATCCTGCAGAAAATAAATGGCGTTCCCTAAAAACACTGGCATTTCGAGGACATCCGTTTTTTTAGTATTCTCCATGATGAACTTTTTCTCATTATTTTTTTTACAAAGTTCAGATTTCGTAGATGCAAACCAAACGTTATAAAACCAAACGAGAATATATCAGTCAATGGATTGGAAATAAGCCTCGCCTGTTCGATGTGATTTTCCTTAATGACGATGAATAAATGTCACTTGAGCTGGCATATCAACAGGCAGGATATGCATTTCTCGGCCCTGACCTAGCTCCCTGAACATATCCATCGCCCTCTTAGCAAAGAAAATGTGACTGAAAGATTTGTTATTGGGCGCAACCGTACTATACTTTTCTTAGAAGGAGAATGAAAATTGATTCATGGTGGATGCAGACGATTACATTGTATTCATTCGAATAAAGTCGATTTCTGTACTGACAAAAATTTGATTTCAATCAGATCTGAAGGATACAATCTCCATCATACAGCTACTATTTAATGAAAGAATTTACAAAGAAAACTTCTTTGGGAAAAATTAAGTTAAAAAAGAATACATGGTTCTATTTTTGGACCACACTGTATAACACTATTTGTAAGTTAATAAACGTTTGCTTCTCTAGCTTTGTCATAGAATAAAATTTAGTCCTTCTTGGTTATAAGAGCGACATTCGAAAATCGTAATAATAAATTTCAAGTAAATTAAATACAAGTCGAGCCCTCCGGCTTCTTTTTTAAGCAAAGCTCAATTTTCGCTATCTTTGCCAACTATTTTATATATAATTATGAAATAAAATAAACACGCAGTTTAAATTTCTAGTGATATTAATTAACTAGATTAAGCATATCGAATATATATACATATATATATATATATATATATATATATATATATATATATATATGTGTGTGTGTGTGCGTTTGTGTGTGCGTGTGTCTGTGTGTGCATGTGTGTATGTGTCTGTGTGGGTCACAGGGAGGCCAACCTAAAAAATCAGAACAGAAACGAATAAGGAAAGCATATCTTCAACAAATGATTCGATATCCCAATCGGATAAAGCTGAATCACTAGTAAATGATAGTAAAATGTATTTACGTAAACACTTTCACAGACGTCTTCAAATAAATACAGATTTTACCATTTTAAAACCAAGAGCCATTTAAAGATAAGGGTTAATAAAAGATGAGGAAACCTATTGAAGTGCTAACATTGATTAATGATGTGGACTTATTATTTAAACACGGTTTTACAAAAAGTTTGTCTATATCGGATTTAAGGACAATCAAGATGTAATAAGCAAAGGGGCAGTTTCGTGGTAATATGATCCACAGACGGGGGGGTGAGTGGAGATTTTGCAAAATATCGACTGTGCTGGCCACATGAGTGGAGAAAGAAATTTTTAGATGCTGTAGTAAAATGAGTTTATACTGTGAATGTCTAACAAAGGGGAACCAATTGTTGAAGTTCAGTCGATCCTCTTCCATTGGTTGTTTTTCTTTTACGGCGTATCAACCCTTTTCAGGTTATTTAATGCCGAATCCAGTGATTTAGAAGAACAAATCTTTTTATAGAATACTAGTATTTCAGCCCGGCATTGCCCGAGTGTTTGGAGGTGTATGTTGAGCAAAAAAAAAAACAGTGGTAGTAGGAAGTCAGACTCGAACCCGTATTGCAAAGGAGGAAAAGAACAGGAAAAAAAACTGACGTCTTTGCTGTTACGACCACCGCCAAAGCGGAAGTGATGTAGGTTTAAATTAAGGGAAGACAATCGAAAGGAATGAATGACTTTCGAAAATATCGGCGAAAAAAGCGATGTACAAATATGCCCAGTTGAAAGTGAAGATATTCATGATTTTAGCCAATTTTTCGATATTTGTCGTCTGAAAGGTCGAGCTAAAAAAATGATACTGATCTTATAAAAATCCGTCGCTTCGAAAGTTTTAGGCAGACATGCAAACAGACATACATACATTTACATATTGGTAACTAAAAATTTTCGAACCAAACCGATTAAAAAGCTTGCCTTGTTTCTGAATACCCTTTATGTAAAATTTCAAATGTTAAGACCAGAAATTGTCTGAGTAATTTGGTAGAGACCGCAGGAGTCAATTGTTTTTAAACTTTGACTCCTATTATGACCCTTAACATTTATTGTTTGGAGCTCAAATAGAGTTATTAAGTTAGATCCATATCTATGATTTCAAGTGTTTAGACCCAAAATTGTCGGAGGAGTTTGATAGAGTTCTCAAAGGTCAAATCGTTAAACTTTTACCCGTTAATAGCAAAATTTCTGACATGAAATGGATTACACAGATTTGTCCAAATCTCAGTACCCTGTATATCAAATTTCGAGTCTGTAGTCTTACAATTGACAGAGTTATTGCGTAGGGAAATGTACACACACGGACACGTTCACTTTTATAGATATACTGTTTGGAGGTGTATGCTGAGCAAAAAAAAACAAAAAAATGGTATTTTTTTTTAACTTTGACCCCTATTATGCCCCCTAAACATTTATTGTTTTGGACTCAAATAGAGGTTTTAAGTTAGATCCATGTCCAAGGAACCTATATCTAAAATCTTAAGTGTTTATACCCAAAATTGTCGGAGGAGTTTTGTAGAGTTCTTAAAGGTCAAATCGTTGAACTTGGACCCCTTACCAGCTAAATTTCTGGCCGAAAACCGATTACCAAAATTTTCGTAAATATACGCTGTATATCAAATTTCGAGTCCGTAGACTAAAAATTGACAGAGTTATTGCGTAGGGAAATCTACACAGACACACACACAGACACACAATACAACACACACGCAGGCACGTTCACTTTTATAGATATATAGAGAGGTTTTTGTTTTTTTTTTGTTTTGTTTTTTCAGGTCGATTTCTACTTAACCCATAGTTTGGACCCTAACAGGTACTAAGACTCCGGGTCAGACGAGACCTGGGAGAAATTAAAGGGTGGCTCCACACCCCCCGAAGCCCGCAAGCTGGGGCTTCACCATCGGATATAGTTTAAGGTCATATCCAGAACCGTCTTCCATGGTAATAACAATAAAGCAAAAAGGCTCAAACAACATCTCTTTTATTGTGTGAAAAAGAGGTTGCAGTGAAAGAAAACAATCACTCCCTACCAGATTTCGAAGTTCATCTTGTACTGTAAGAGAAGGGAAGGACGTTGTGTGGTACTCCTCCCCAAATATGGGAGCTTACCCAAACACTTCCATAGCAAGTGTTTAATTTCTATGTCAGTCTCTCTCTGAAACTCAGTAACCAGATTCAACACAATTCCATATTTTTGAATGGACAATTAAATCCAACACGAGATTTAAAAAAAAAAGAAGCAAATGAACAAGTGTAAGAATCAACCTAAGAAAATAGTTACTTCCATTGGACTGACAAGTGAGTTATTGCCCTTGGATGTGGCAGCCATGACACTTTGGAGGAACATGTAACCTTAAAACGACTTTTATCATGGTTATAATTATCATAATCTTAATGGAAACTTCTTAAACAAATCTGCTAAACGTTTCACTTTGTGTATCATTTTTACGTGGTTACTTCACCAAAAATCCCGTTAGAACAAGATATAAACCTTGAAAGAAAAATACTTACAGTAATTTTGTTGATATTTATGCTACAATTATGTGTTTAATATTTTAAAATGAAATTGATATGTAATAATCACAATAGTATAAAAGAATACACTAAAGAGTCACTAGCTTTCGTTTGTTTTGTTTAAAACTACCATAGCTATCTAGGGTTTGTTACAACTAAAACAAGAAATAATTTTGTTTGAGGGACCTATTTTATAAGAATATTAATTGTATGTTTAGATTTTTTGTAATAGTCCAACAACTCTCATCCATCATCATCATCATCATCATCATCATCATCATCATCATCATCATCATCATAACATGGTAGTCTTCTCTATCGCGCCTTCTCAAATATATATTGACTCAGCCACCCTCTAATATTTCAAAATGTCTCTGCGAGCATTCAGAGACAAAGTGAATCTATATTCTCTGCTAATGTACATTATGTATTCGAACATACCACAAAAAAAAAACGTATTAAATTTGATAGCAAGCATAGACTTACGTTTCTGAATTTATGCGGTGAGGTTCCATTATAATTGACTCACACGGAGCTCTCACACATGTCTTCGGAGATCTTTCCCTGAAAACAGCCTGTGGTGTTCACTGGAAGCTGAGTGACTACAAGCGTCTCCAGGTTTCCAGCACTCTCCACCTCTTTCGATAACATTTGCAAATAAATTTGCCTTATCGCAACAGCTGCTTGCCATTGATTTTCGTTGGCAGCAGCTATTGGTCTTTGTTGGAATTTGAGTGGTAAAAAGCCTCCCCAAGGTCCCAGTTCTCTTCGTACTTAATCGGCTGAGGTCTGGTCAGTTCATTGGTCTTTCCCTCCTCCTCGACTATTTGGTTATTTGATATCCCTCTTTTTTAGGGGGGGGGGGCGATGATGTAGCAATGGGGGTAGGGTTAGATTAGAGAACTTATAGATACGCTGTTTCAGTGTTCTTGCTTCCATGTTGTTGTTGTTGTTGTTGTTCTTCTTCTTCTTCTTCTTCTTCTTCTTCTTCTTCTTATTCTTCTTCTGACTACTGTTCTCATCTTCGGATTCGTTATTTCCACAACGTTCCGGTCGATGTAACCTTCTACTTTCTTTGTGTGTCTTGTCGAAATCGGGAATGTTTCTGCCTAATGGAATCTGAACAGAAGTGTAAATGGAACCCTTTTCTTTACTTCACAAGGATAGCGTGCTATATTTCCGCCATCAATGACTGGATAGGAGTCCTTAGTGTTTTGCAATCGTATTTTTTCGTTCACTCACACTGAGAATTGAACCTTCAACATTCAAAAGAGCATAATCGGTAATTACTGGCATAAGGTTCCCATATATAACACTAGTGGTGTATTTTGAGGTGAGATTGAATAAAACTACCTCTCTGTAATGATATTTAAGACAATAGTTTAGCCGTCATAAGGTTCTAGATTTTAATGTTATATACGTAGGAGTGTATAATAGCCGGAAGGGAAAGAACACATGATCGCTTTTCACGCTAAAAATTATATGACCTCTTAGCATTCTCAATAATCTCGTGAACGCTTAATAGGCCATATGAATACTTAGCCTGTGAAACAAGACCGATAGCCATTAGTTGCGTGCTCTCGTGTAATGAATGAATGCGTGAATGTAGGATTGACATGAAATTCTTAAAGATAAACTAAAATGACCGAAAAATGGGCTGAAATGACTTAAATAAATAAAAAGTAAATGACTTAGAATGACTTTAATGAACTTAAGGATGAATTGAATAACCTTAAGAATGACTTGAATCCCGAAAAAATAACTGGAATCCTTCAAAACCAACTTGAATGATCTGGAGAATGACTTAACTAGCTTTGAGACTGACTGGTTGTAAAGCAGGTGATCATTTTACATTAAATTAATAGAGAAAAGTGAACTCCCACTTTATATCACAATAAGTACAGCATGTAGTAAGAACAGATATTACACTTTGATCTCGGCCAAACTGCTAAGAAAAGGATATTTGCTTCCCCACCGAGCAAATTAGGTACAAGGCCGATTTTTAATGTGAGGAGTGAAGGGGAAATGGGGACCAATTCCCCGGGTAGTAGGGGAGCTGGATAGTGAGAATTGGTATGAAGGGTTGCCCCTACATTGACCAAGGTCTTATATAGGGGTGGGTCCCCACATATCGTCTTTGCTTGCAGTATCTGCTAGAAGAGATACTACACTTTGACCTTGGTCAAAAGGCTAAGAAAAGGGTATTTATTTGCTCTCCCACCGAGCAAATTAGGCACAAGGCCGATTTTTAATGTGAGGATTGAAGGGGAAATTGGAACCAACTCCCCGGGGAGTAGGGGAGTTAATAGTGACAATTGGTATGAAGGGTTGCCTCTACATTGACCAAGGTCTAATATGTAGGGCTGCCCTACATATGGTCTTTGCTTGCAGTATCTGCCGAAAAAGATGGTATTTATTTGCTCCCCCACCGAGCAAATTAGGCACAAGGCCGATTTTTAATGTGAGGAGTAAAGGGGAAATGGGGACCAACTCCCCGGGGAGTAGGGGAGCTGGATCGTGACAATTGGTATGAAGGGTTGCCCCTACATTGACCAAGGTCTTATATGTGGGGTTTCCCCCACATATGGTCTTTGCTTGCAGTATCTGCCGGAAAAGATACTACACTTTGATCTTGGCCAAAAGGCCAAGAAAAACTTAAAAAGCTAAGAAGAGCATCTATTAACAACAGATCTTTGATCTTAACCAAAAAGGCCAAGCACAAAAGTGTTACGGACAGACCGACAGACTGACCGACCGACCGACCGACCGACCGACTGACCGACGGAGTGACTTATAGAGTCGCTTGTACGCGACTAAAAATGGTGCAACTGATTTGCATGTAGAAGAACTATGGAATCCCTTAGCATGCTAAAGAACCACGTGACTGATAAACGTAACGCAGAACTCTGATAACGTTTAGCGTGCTGCAGAACCGTTCATAGCATACTGAAGAATCATATGGTCGCTTAGTATGCGACGTAAACATGTGACCGCTTAACATAAACGTGTGCTGCTTCACATTCCGAAGATTAATGTGAACGTTTAACACGTTGAAGGCATATTTGACCGCTTACCACGCTACATAACCATATATTTGCATATTACGAATATGGAGGTGAATTAAAATGGACGCTTAATATGTTACTATTTACTTGCATCCCCAGGAGAGGTGAGTAAGACACAGGGTCGGTTTTTAATGTTGGGAAAATCCAGCTCCCCAAAAAGGGGCACTCTGGATAGGAACAAAAATAAAAAAATGTCCCTGTCATAAAGGATTTCTCCTCCACTGACCGAGAACAGAAAAGGTGAAATGTAGCAGAATATCAGGTAGTACACTGTGATCTTTGCCCGAAGGTTTCTGAATATTTTAGATGTTTATTGATTATACGTATTATTTGGATTCTTCGAACTACTGTTCTCGTCTTGAGTTTTATTTTCACAACGTTTCGATTAATGGAACCCCCAACTTTCTTCAGGCATCGAACTAAGGAATCGTTTAGTCGAGCTTGGAAATCCTTTTGTCGATTTCGAGAATCAGCATATCTGAATAACGGACCCCGTACATATTGTCCCCGTGGATTAAATAAAGGGTTCCGTTAGAAATTTCGTGCCAACCTTCTAAATGAACATGTTGCCGTAGAACGAACTTGATTCGAACTGCGCGCGACCGGAATGTCAGTCCGAGTTGTTAAACAATCATTCTCATGTTCCTGTCGCATCACATCCACTATGAATCTTAAAAACCTTCACGTGATCCCTTCTGTGGGTTCCTGATCATAGAAAGAATCAGAGTAAAATCAGAAAGCCAGTAAAAAAAAAATAATAGTACCTGATCCACACTAATCACGTATTTTGTTTTACTGAGAAGTAAATGTTAGTTAGCATCTATCAGAGATTCGGGTGAAGACCCTACGTAAAACTGGCCAGAAGTTATGTGACAAACATTGTCCGTTAATCCTTAATTTAGCACAAAAAGCATAAAACTATTCATAAGTTGCTGGAAGATAGAGTAATCAACTCGAATCTAATTTCGGCTTCCATCGTCTCGTAAAACTACGGGTGTCTAATCGGACGAATAATCTCATCTTCCCGATAACTTACTTCCAAAAGGATCCACTGATTGCTTATTATAATGAATATACACATGCATATTAAATTTATGTGGCAAGTATTGGACCGCACAGTGATCCAACTGATAATCGTTTGTTATCTAATGTATATTCTAAAATTGGATTGGAAATTATACTGAGTTTCTTTGCATGGGACCAGTAATGATAGCCAAGCAGCGAATGAGTGTGGGCTTCTTTTCCTTCTAATAATATTAATAATAATAATAATAATAATAATAGGAGCACTAGGAACAATCCCGAAAAACTTTGAAAAAAGGATGGGAGAAATTGGAACCAGAGGAATGGCTGCAAAGATACAACGACTAACGATAAGGAAAACGGCGTAAATATTAAAGAAACCCCTTGAATGCGGAGAATAAGACACATGGAACCTATGCGTGAGACAGACAAACTGCTGCAGAGACAAAACACGAAGAAGCTTTACAGGGAATGAAGAACAATGAAGCTGCATACCCATCACGCATCCCCTCCCATTGCCCCATCACCTCCTTCCTTCCCATAAAAAAGTGTGAAACCAAATAGCCGAGAAGGGTCAAGGAGGAGGGAAATATCGAGTAGAGAGCGCTGATCAGACCTCTGCTAGAAAAGCGCGAAGAGAACTGGGACCTTGGGGAGTCTTAGTTCCACTCAAATTCCAGTACAGACCAATGGCCGCTGCCAGCGAGAAATCAATAATGACAGGCTGTTGTGATAACGCAAATTTATTTGCAAATGCTATCGAAGGAAGTTGAGAGCGTTGGACGCCTGGGAAGACTTGTTGTCACTCAGCTTCTAGGAAACACCACAGGTTTTCAATCCGACCTATGATGACCTGTGTGAAAGCTCCATGTGAGCTTATAATAATAATAATAATAATAAGAAGAAGAAGAAGAAGAAGAAGAAGAAGAAGAAGAAGAAGAAGAAGAAGAAGAAGAAGAAGAGGAAGAAGCCCGGATGTCATAATAGTTAATACGAAGGGAAAGTCCTGCCAGATTGTCGATTTTGCCGTTCGAGCAGACCACAAAGTAAAATTCAAGTGGAGCAAATACATGGAACTGTCCAGAGCGCTAAAAGGATCTGGAAAATGAAGAATTTAAAGATAACACCAGTAATAATAAATGCGCTACGAACGATACCGAAAAACTTTGAAAAAAGGATGGGAGAGATTGAAATCAGAGGGATGGCAGAAAAGCTACAACGGATTCCAATAATGAAAACTGCAGAAATATTAAGGAAAACCGTTCAATGTAGAGACTAACACCACACATAAATCACGCACAAACTGGCACAAAAACGAATAAAAATGCAAAACACAAAGGAACATCACATGGGATAATGAAAACTGAAACTGTATAACTGTAAGATACCGCGCCCTTTTTTTATGTCAATATAAACGGGCACCACACCCAATCATGAGGGGCAAGGAGGATTGAAGAGCTGATGAGAAAAAGCACTAGCTAGACCTCTGCTGGATGAGTGCAAAGAGGATTGGACCCTTAGAGGAAGTTTATTGCTACCCAAATTCCAGTAAAGACCAATGGTCGCCGCGAACGAGAAATCAATGGTGAGCCGCTGTTGCGATAGCGCAAATTATTTTGCAGGAGTTATCAAAACAGGTGGAGAGTACAAGAAATCTGGGGAGACTTGTGGTCACTCAGACTCTAGTAAACACCACAAGTTGTTCCCAACGAACAATCTTTGATTATGGCTTGTGTGACTACGCCTAGTGAGTAAATAATAATAATAATAATAATAATAATAATAATAATAATAATAACGAGACAACTCGGCCAGAAAACCAGGAAACTCATGATCATGCATAATGCACTGCACCCAAAGGACGATACTGACAGACTCCACGTGAAAAGGAAAGACGGCGGGAGAGGACTGATCTGTATAGAAGACTGTGTGAAGGATACGAAAAAAGAATTAGAAAAATACAAATGCAAAACACTGAAAGGATAATTATGGCAGTGAGAGACACCGAAAAAAACAACCAAACAGAAAACAGAGAGACAAACGACAAAATGAGAAAAGAGAAATGGGAAGATTCATAAGAATGACAAAAAATGAGAATAACGAAAACACCTGGACATGGATGCGAAAATGACATATAAACCGTGAAACTGAATCTCTAATAACTGCAGCACAAGATAACTCGATAAGAACCAACCATATCAAAGCAAGCATCGATAAAACACAAGAAAACAGCAAATGCAGACTATGTGGACAGAGAGATGAAACGATAAACCATATAGTAAGTGAATTCAGCAAACTGGCCCAAAAGGAATAAAAAACAGGCATGACCAAGTGGGGAGGGCGGTGCACTGGGAATTGTGCAAATGACTGCATTTTGAGCGTACAGACAAATGGTACAAGCATAAACCCGCAACAGCACTCAAAAACGAGAACCACAAAATCCTATGGGACATGGACATACAGACGGACAAACCCATCCAGGCAAGAAGACCAGATGTCGTAATAATTAACAAGAAAGAAAAAATCCTGTCAAATCGTAGACTTTGCTGTCCCTGCTGACCACAGGATGAGTATGAAAGAAAAAGAAAAACGGAGCAAATACAAAGAGCTAGCCAGAGAGTTAAAAGGGAGTTGGATGATGAAGAAAATCAAAATAGTGCCGGTAATAGTAGGAGCACTAGGAACAATTCCGAAAAACTTTGAAAAAAGAATGGCAGAAATTAGAATCAGAGGAATAACTGCAAAAATACAACGCCTAACGATAAAGAAAACGACTGAAATATTAAAGAAACCCCTATGATGTTGGGAATAACACAAGACAATATCACAAAGAAGCGTTACAGGGAATTAAGAACGCTGAAGCTGCATATCAACAAGTTCTACACCACAATCATGCATCCCTCATTATCTCATCACCGCCCCCCTAGAAAAGTGATACCAAAGAGCCGAGAAAAGTCAAGGAGGATGGAAAGACCGAGGAGAGAGCGCTGGCCAGACCTCCGCTGGACAAGCGCGAAGAGAACTGGGATCGTGAGAAGGCTTAGTGCCACTCAAATTCCACTACAAACCAATGGCCACTACCAGCGAGAAATCAGTGGAATGAGGCTGTTGCGATGATGCAGATTTATCTGCAAATGCTATTAAAGGAGGTCGAGAGAGCTGGACGTCTGGGGAGACTTGTTGTCAGTCAGCTTCCAGAGAACACCACAGGTCTCCAAACCGATCGTTTGTTGACTTGTGTGAGAGTTCCATGTGAGCCAATAATAATAATAATAATAATAATAGTGCTCGTTCTTATGGTCAGGGTAGACCATGTCGATGCATTCTTTGGATGCCAATCTGCGTGGTTGGATATGGAGATAGGTTGTTGCCCGTATAGCACACATACCCATCCACGTAGCTGAAGGATCCAAAGTAACGGCACGACTGTTACAGTTTGGCACCAACACCGGCTCTGAAGCTGGCAGAATAAACTTGTAAGTATGGTCAAACTCCCAGTGTCTAGGGTTATTGTTGAAGATTTTCGCAAGGCAGTGGAGATTTGAAATCAAGATTTACCTTCCTCTAGATTGACTGCTTTCCATAGCTGACGAGCTTCACTCACGCGAAATAACTTGTTATGCATCCATTGACTCACCTACGCCATTTTTTGTCAGTAGTCCATGTCAACCGTGATGTGAAGTATTTAAATCGCGATTTGCTTGGTGTTGATGGTATATAGTTTTCTCCCACTGCAAGAACTGTGACACCAGGATCGGAATGTGGGATTTAGAAGCCAGCGCAAAAAGTGTCCGGGCAGCCCCGTCGACATTCCCTCATAATAGTGCCTAAGGCGATTAGCAATAAACTAACCTCTTCTAAAAGAGAGAATGCAGAGCCTGGGGGTGGCCCTCTTAGAACTACGCAGAATAAAACTACCCCTGCAAAATTAACAGTGCCTGGATCATTACTGGAATGGTCTAATATATGTTGATTTTAGAGAGCTGAGGACGTTGCTTGTAAGATTAAGGTTCTTCGATACAGATGTATCACCGATTGAATCTAAAACGGGACGTGAATTATTTAATGACCTTTATTTATTATGGTCGGATACTCGAGAATTAAAGTTAATGAATGTCAGATGTCCGATGGCACAACGCCGTGATTTGTAGTTGTGGAATTTGGGTACGGCTTTCATTATTTAAGAGAACGCTTCACGAATGGACTTGTTAATTTGTTTTTGAAAACGATGATGTTATAGCCAGATGTACGGCATAATCACGGTTGGATCACCGAAGTTAAGCAACGTTTAACCTGATCAGTATTGAATGGGTGACCATTTGGGACTTCCAGGTACTGTATGTGTTCTCCACTTATCTCGGCATTGTTTCCAGTCGTCCTGGACTTCTGCTTGCCACTGGACTCAAACAGTTCCAATTCAGGAGAGGTGTGTTTGGGATTGCGCAACTCTTGCTTCACAGTTACACGCGCAGCTGCCGTGTCTTTCAGGATTGAACAGAGGCATCGATATAGTCAGTTGGGAAACGGTCCTGCGATTTGTGTTCCATAGACGGTAGTTCTATGAAAGAAACATTACTCATAGAATTTTCGATTAGTTTTAGGCACGGATAGAAAGTGAGAGAAATTGCTGAGAGTTGTTGTAGTTAGACGAGTGTTTGTTGTCGAGCACCTGCATCGATAATTACGATAGTTGTAATCTGTACAATATCATAATCTAAAAAAAAAATATATAAACACATCTAAACGCATACATCTCTGAATATATTTGTGTACGTGTAAGTCTCAAACAAGTGCAGATATATTTTAATGGCTAAAGCATCCGACCGTCCAAACACTATGCAAATTTCCTTACCAAGCTTTAAAACACGACACAGGCTATTTTTTGTCGTTTATGTCGGGGAGATTAACTTGGCCCATTACACAATGAATTGCTTCTGCCGCACATAAAAACATTTTACATAAAAGTTAAGATTAATTTCGATTTTCTAAGCTGTCAAGAAAATGAAAGTGGGTGCATTCCTCCATCTTATGTGTCTGAATTTTCTGTCTGGAAACCGCTCAAGACAAGATATGAAGCCATTTGATGTAAGGAGCTTAAATGCTATTTCATAGTAAAAATTACCCAAGGATAAGTGTAAGATAGATGGATCCAGATCCGGAATACAACAATTCTTCTCCGTTTTTTTTAACACCGCCCATGGAATGTGAGGAGTAAAGGACAAGAGAAAGCAGGAGGTACGAAACTGCCGAAAATAAACACCCGATACATGCTCCACTTTCCTTATATGATTACATAATTGCATCAGGAATCAAATACATTCTTTGGAAATCGGTAGGATGATCGAACCATTATTCAAACAACGGATTAGATGTAAGTCTTCAATTTCAGGACTGAAGCGAAATGATATCCCAAAACACATACTTAAATCATTCGTTGACATCTATGCTGATGACACGACCATCTATGGCAACACATCAAAGCCGTAAATGACAAAGTTCTCTCTGATTCTCTCTCCTGGGATCTTGAGCGCGTGGTACAGGGGGGGGGCTGGTTACTTTTAATGCATCTAAAACCAAGCTCCTATCTTTACATCATCAACGCTCTGATCCCCTTCTGGCATCAATTGAAATGGATGGCTCTCGACTAGGGGAAGCTCCATGCTTTGATAAACTTCTGGGCTTGACCTTTACTCTTGACCTGAAATGGAACACGTACATCAAGTCTATTGCCAAGGTCGCTGGAAAAATGGTGGGATCCTTCTACCGCTCCAGAAGATATCTCACTGATGATGCAATTCTCTATTTATATAAAAGCCAGGTACGTCTAAGGATAGAGTACTGTTGCCACATCTGGGCAGGAGCTGCAAAAAATACTCTATCCTGCATTGACAGAGTACAAAATAGGCTTCGTGGCTTAGTGGGGGATGCCCTTTTCTCTTACCTGCAACCTCTCTTCCACAGGAGAGACGTTGCGATCCTGTCTTTGTTTTATCGTTACTTCCATGGCAGGTGCTCGTCTGAGCTCCAATCCTTGGTCTCCCTGTCCGATCTTTCACGAAAAACACCCGTCTAGCTCAAACCACTGTCAAGAATTTTCTCCACTCTTTATCTGTGACAAAACCAAAACCTAGATTCCATGAACAAAGCTTCTTTCTTAGAAGTGCACGCCTGTGAAACTCTGTTCCGTCTGCCTGTTTCCCACCTGACTACAACTTGGATGTCTTCAAGTCCAACATAAACAAATTCCTGATGAACTGCACCCCCCTAAGTAAGGCACTCTATCAAATCTTAACATTAACGTACTGTACACGCCATAACCTTTATCCCCGAGTAGCTTCTGGACCTTGATAAGTGGTGATCACCTTGTAAAAAAATAATGCAGCTTATAAAAGCGACTCAGGTAATGACACTGCTATTTCAGCTGTGTTACAACTGAGCTTTGATGTTAACTGAGATATAACTTGACATTCCGAACCTACTCACTAGATGCAGGGCTGATAATAATTTAGACAAGAAGGTTGTATATTTGCTAAAGCCTGTTTACAGAAGTACACAAATAGTTTGTTATAGAAATTCTGCGTCTGGTATTGTGGACATGGCTGCCACTAATGAAGTACCACGGCAATTCTTTTAATAGTCTATGGAAGGGCCCCATCTATTTAGGAAATAGAATTGTTAAACAACACCCCATAACATAGGATAAAGTAGTTGATATGTTTTGGAAAAATGTTAGGCATAGAAAGGAATTGTAGATAGGAACAGGAAAGATTGAATTTCGATACGTGCAAGCACTTTTAACGCTAATTAAGTTATATATAATATATATATATATATATATATATATATATTTATATATATATATAACACATACACACACACACACATATATATATGTGTGTGTATGTGTATATATATATATAACACATACACACACATATATATATATGTGTATGTGTGTATATATATATATATATATATATATATTTATACATACTGATTTTGGTTGGTTTGTTGTTTTGTTTTACGGCATATCAACCCTTTTGGGTTATTTAATGCCAAATCCAGTGATTTTGAAGAACAATTTTTTAATAGAGTACATTTGTTTTTTAAGTCGGTTTCTATTTAACCCATAGTTGGGACCCTAACAGGTTCTACCACTCCGGATCAGAGTGGACCTGGGAGCAATGGCAATTAAAGGGTGGCTCCACACTCCCCAAAGCCCACAAGTTGGGGCCTCACCATCGGATATAATTTTTGGTCATATCCAGGACCATATATACATACTGAATATAACTTTGCTATATATAATGGTAAAAATAAAGGTCTGTATGTATATGTCTCTGTGTATAATTGTTGTTGAGCATCATTCATTTATTTGAATATTTGAAATCGCTTAGGACATTTACCCAGTCATGAATGACAGAAGAGGTTATGTTTCACCTGATGGCTAAATAAAGGATTTCAGCAGAAAGATTTCGGAGTTAGAAAAAAAAACAGTTGAAGAAGATAGAAATATGTGTTAGCCTCTCCTGGAGGTTGAAGATTCAATCCTCAGTGCAGGCGACACTCTAATTACATTTGCGAATTACGTAGAACTTTTACCCGACAAAACAAGAGCATGCTATCTCCGTAGATTAAATAAAGGGTTCCATTCGAAATTTCGTGCAGATTCCGGAGTTCGACAAGATAACCTGAAAAGTGGCGGAGGTTTCATCGGAAGAACTTTGTAGAAATAAAGCTCAAAGTGAAAGCACTAGTCCAAATAATTCAAAGATGCGAATTATCAATCCTCATCTAAAAAAATGAGAACAGCAATAATAAGAAACAATTACTTATCATTCATGCACGGATAAAATGTGCAAGGTAACAAGCAAGCAACCTCTCTCTGATTTCTCTTTTCCACAGGAGGGATAGGGAATATATATCTGTTTTATCGTTAATTTCACAGCAAGTGCTCGACTGAGCTTCAATCTATGTCTCCTAAAGCAAACCGGTGGCAAGAAATACTCTTCTAACTGCAACAACTGTCAAAACTTTCTCTTACAATGCCTACAATTAAACCAAACTTCAATGAACAAAGTTTGTTTCCTAAATCTCTCCGTCAGCGTAACAATGCAGCGAGCTGCTTCCCCGCTAAATATAACATGGTCGTTTTCAAATCTAATATAACAATTTTGTTTAAACTGTCTTCTAAATAATCCAACCCTATTAAAGTTCCGCCATTACTGATCATTAAGGTGTTGTATTACAGTCTATCCGACACTCATTAACCCTTATCCTCGATTGGTCCGTAGGACTTGATAAACGGTAACTCCCAGTAAAAGATAACGTTATATGTTTTCATAATTCATAAATTATTTTAGGCATTAAATAATTTCCAAATCGATTGATTTGTCCTTAAGCAGTCATCTAAAAGCCGTACAAATAATACGCTAGATTATCCCAGAAAACAAAAGCGGCATTTACTCTTTCACTCGACATAAATGTTCGATTCACACCGATGCACGTTTTATCTGCTGTAAGAAAGAATTATTATTATTATTATTATTATTATTATTATTATTATTATTATTTAATCATCATCATCATCATCATCATCATCATCATCATCATCATCATCATCAGCATCATCATCATCATTATTACAGGGTGACCAAAAAAAAAACAGAGGACATTCAATTGTTTTTCTGAGCATTTTACAGTCAACGGAGAAAAAATGGCCAAAGACCCTAGTGTTTTGATGTGATGTTTTCAATATAATGAACTAGTTATGACCAAAGTTTCATTTCATTAAGACAAAACACTAAGAAACGGGGCCTAATTAGAGTTGGGGACCGTTTTTTTTTTTTGTCACCTTGTATTATTATTATTAATAATAAAATAATTTTAATAATAATAATAATAATAATAATAATAATAATAATAATAATAATAATAATAATAATAAAGATAATAATAAAGATAATAATAATAATAATAATAATAATAATAATAATAATAATAATAATAATAATAACTCATTAGGAGTGGTCACACAGACCATCATCAAAGATTTCTCTGGAGACGAAGCGACAACAAGTCTCGTCCGATTTCCAGTACTCTCCATTTTCGATAACCTTTGCAAACGAATTTGCGATATTACAGCTGTTTACCATTGATTTGTCGTTCGCAGCGACCATCGGTCTTCACTGGAATTTCGGTGGCAAAAAGCCTTTTCAAGGTCCCATACCTCTTCGCACTCATCCCGGGGAAATCTGACTAGTGCTTACTCTCTTCGGTCTTTCCATCCTCCTTGACCCTCCTCGCTTATTTGGTGTGGCGTCAGTTTATGGTGACACATAAAAGGGGGGGAGAGGAAGGTAGGGACGCAGAGTGATTTAACTTACAATTATACACTTTCATTCTTGTTTTTTCGTATTGTTCCAAGCTTTCCTACTATTAGTTCGTCATCTTCTGGACCAACAAAGTCAAAATAACACCACTTATAATGTTATTATTATTATTATTATTATTATTATTATTATTATTATTATTATTATTATTATTGGCCCACAAGGAGCTTTCACGCAAGTCCTCAGAGATCTTTCCCTTGTGAGTTAATCGACCCATACAATATATCAATTTTTTTTTTATTTTAGTAAGGGGAGAGGCGACAATGTGGGTTAAAATAATGATAAATTATTGTCGAACATAGTAACATATTCAATAATTATAAAAAATAATGAAATGTGAGTTAATTTATCGGTGTGATGAAATAATCAGCCCAGGAAATATATCGAAGTTATTATTTTAGTAAGGGGGCGATACAGTTTTAATAAAAAAGGCTAGAATAATATGATCGTGACTTCCTTCATGCTGAACAGAACGCCCAATATATTCCATATGAAAAATCTCGCTGTGGAAGTTTCACAGGTCCCGCTAGTTATTATTATTATCATTATTATTATTATTATTATTATTATTATTATTATTATTATTATTATTATTATTCACATTATGTGTCTGGCTATTTGTATTGCCGATTTTACACTGATAGGCGCATCAATACAAATGAATATAGGCTATCAGCATCTTCATTTTCAGTCTTCCGGCATTTTCCACAAGATTCTGGTGGTTCCTAACGAGACAGTCCTTTGAAGAACTTCATTATTGCAATTGATTTCAATTTTCTACATCCACTTGCCAAGCCCTTTTGTCATACTCAACAGAGCTCCCATCACATTAGGTCCAACTTCTACCTTCTTCAACTTCCACAATCTTTTTATCTCCCTTTTCAAGTTTTATTACTTTTCGAAGCTTCTCATTTTCTTTTCCCTCCACTTTAATATCAGCTAGCATTGCTGTCAAGGATTATTGCCGTGTGTTCCTTTTTTCCCCAACAAGACGAAAGCTGGTCTCCTTGCTTCAATCACATTATCACATTGGAAATTCATATCCCACATTATTATTTTTTTTCTTACGAAGAAATTCCAATGAAAAATCGCGCAAGAAAATGAGCTATTAAGTTTTTTTTTTATATATAAGAGGTTAATAACCACCTCGAAGAAAAATGCGCTAAGAAGATGGCAACACGACGGAGTTTATACGGCATGAAATCAAATTAACTGAAATAAAATTAAATAAAGACTTATAAGATGAGGATCGATTTGGAGAAAAGTGAGAGAGTGCGAGAGAACGAAACCAAGAGAGAGAGAGAGAGAGAGAGAGAGGGGGGAGATAAAAGCTCGAATCGCAAAGATGGCCACCTAATTTGATTATATGACGAACACTACGCGAAATGCAATTATTTATTCGAAGAGTAATTCGATTTATTTTGGTGTAAGTTCCACTTTGAATCGGTTCGTCTTAGAATTTCGAGTAAAATACGAAACACAATTGCTTGGTGGAAATCGAATTGGAAAAAAAAGGTAATACTTTTAATTATGTAATAATAGGGAAGAAGACAACGGTGCCTGTAATAACAAGAGTAATTTTAATCATAAAAGCGATGATGATAATATTAGTAATAATGATAATAAAAATAAAGTTGGTGTAGATTTGATATGATCGTTTGTAAGAAAAAAGAATGAACGATAAAGTGCTGCTGGCTGGGGTGTGGGCAAAACAATGAAGCGGAAACGTTTTATATTGGAAGGTGATGAAGATAAGGAAAAGCATAAAATAGCAAGTGAACGAAGTAATTAAATAATATCTGAGTTGTACAAAATTTCATTACAGCTATATAAAACCCGTATTTATTTTAAAACATGATGAATTAAGAAATAAAAAAAAGACTGAAAAAGGAACTAAACGGAGTTAGAACCTCGCTCAGCACGATTACAATTAAGAGAAAAAAAATCATGGTATTAAGTTTGCTGTGAGGCAACGGTAAAGAAAGGGAATCAAATCGAAACTAAATTCAGTCTGAGAAGATTTCTTTTTGCTTACAAAACTTAACGTAAACTAGCGGGACCTGTGGAAATTCAAAAGGGGGCTCATTCATATGTAATATATTGATGTTGGTATTCTGTAGATGTTTTTATTTTACTTTCACATTTTTTGCACCGATTTTCCCTGGTAAAAACCCAAATATAAAGTCTCGCATAAGATTCAATACCCTATATATTAAGTTTCATGTTATATAGAAATCAGTTAGTTACAACTTTTTAAAAGGTTTTATAAAAATCCAAACCATCAATTTTTTTTAATAAGCACAAATGTGTCAATTTTAGCCATTTTAACCTGAAAGGCAACCCTGGGGGGGGGCAGATTTTTCCCGGAAAATTCGTTATGTTACTTTTTTTTACTTATATCATGTTTAATGTTTGTGCAAGATTGCAAAAGTTCCAAGGCGTAGTTATTGAGAAAACTGCAGACCAACGAACGGACAAACGGACAAGGGTGAATTTACAGGTGCTTCTTTTTTTGGGGGGGGGGTGACTAAATAGAATAAGTAGATTAAAGAAAAAAAAGCGTAGCAAAATTAAAAAAAAAAAACTAAATATAGAAAACAGAATAACAAGAGAAGAAAGAAAATAAAAAAGACGAGAAATATGAATGAATATAAGTTTAATAAGTAAAACTGAGCGAAATAAAGGAAAATGTAAAAAAGAATAGCATAAGCCAGAACAAAACGGAACAAGAGAAAGACACTGCATATATTAGGTCGGAGCAAAAATAATGTTGGTTTTTGACGTGCAACTTCATGCCAAAAAACGACCTTTTTTTTGCTCCAACATAATAAAAACAGAATAAGAAAGTATAAATAAAGTAATAATCTTCTATGTACCTATAAAGTTGATTTTTTGTATCGCTGACATTGATATTAAAAGACCGTTTGAACCAAAGTCAAATAAATATCTGACGAAGACATCTTTCTCGAAATGTCATATAACACGGATATGCCACCAGACCGACTATCCCAAGTGACTACTGTGCAAGTATAAATATAATGCGTATAAGAAATATATGACTATGTACACATGTATTTCTAAGATGTATTAATAAAACTTTCTCATCTGCTTCAGCTTGTGTCTTTCTGTTACCTCTGCATTGTACTGCCTTCTACAATTCTATTTAACTACATTTTATACAATGATTCAAGCATACTACATCCACCTCTTAACAGATAACTTTTTCTATTAAAATCGTTAACAATTAGAACTTCTTAATATACACGATCATGGACGTTATGAAGGTTAACTTATTTCCATATTTCTTTGAAAACAAAGTTCATTAATTAATTGTTTATTTTTTATGCGTTGTTGTAAAATAATTGGTTTCATTTAACTATTACAGTTAATTTATTTATGCATATTTTCTACATGATGGACAATTGAATAGCATCAAAGATGAAAAAGCTCTAGCAGACGCATATGTATTAATATATATATATATATATATATATATATATATATATATATATATATATAAAGTTTAATGATTCAAGTTAAATTCTGTAGATTAAAATAACTACAAATATATTTCAGTTAAGAATTTATTGTTTGAAAAAAGGAATATATGGAGAAAAATATATTTATTTCCTTAATCCATGGATTTTCAATAATGGTTCACATATTCAGAGGAAATACAATGCAATTAGCAAAATGTTCAGCTATAAATAAACAAGTATTTTGCTTTTCAACACATATATTGAAAATGTTATTTGAATGGTGATTAAGAGCCATATAATAAATATATATATATATATATATACGTATATATATATGTGTGTGTGAGTGTGTGTGTGAGTGTGTGTGTGTGTGTTGCGGGGTACATATATTTCGGGGACTCAGAACAAGAAATGATAACAACATTTATATAGATTACACACACAGTTTATATATATATATATTTATAACAAAGAGGAGATGCGAATTCATTATTGAAGGAGGGGAATGTGTAATACAGTTCTTTTACATCAGACATTTTACTGATGATGGAGGAGGGGCATTACTTGAAAGGGTGTTATACACAGTTCGTTTACAAGATGATAGTCAAAACACATTCCCCTTTCAGTTGTGATGACGACGACGCCGCCGAAACAAGTTTACAAATATTAGATGATTCTTTATTCATACCAGCTGGATGATTGATGATTGTCAGGGATTCAAGCCCTTACGATTACATTGTCTTTTTCTCCCCCCCCCTTCGCCTCTAAGGGACATCAGCTCCCAGTGTGGCCTATATGAGCTCACTCTTGCTCTTTCTCTCACTGTAATTCTTACTCCTATCTAACTTCGAACCCTGTCTCAATATATTGAGAATCTCCTTTTATTATAACGTCAGAGATGTGGTACACCGATGTGACTTTATCACGTTTCAATTTACTCGTGCCCTTTGCACATGTATCTGCACACCTCTGATACACAAAAGAAATTCCTAAATTTAATTGTATCTTTTTTAACCTATTTTGTTAATTGTTTCTAAAACCCGTTCATTACGTTCATTCTTTTAACTGACATATTTAATATCCAGTTATTTCTAAAAGAATGAACAATCAACTGCATTTATGAATTAACTATCAATTTCTGACATAAATAATATTTAGTCATTTACGAGAACAATGACAATCGTTCTGCATTCCTAGGATTTCAATATCTATTATCTTTTATTACTTGCCCAGTGGGTTTGATTCTAGCCTTTTCCTAATATCATTTTCAGACTTATCTAGTTTTGCTTTCTTACTGGGATATGGTCCTGTTAATAACATATGCATATCATGATTCTTTGGAGGTGCAGAATTCAAATATCGTATCATCATGAAGAGAAAACTTTAATAATTCATGATTAATTTTTTTTTAATAATATAAATGGGATGAAGAGAAGAAGAGACATAGTTTTGGGTCGAACAACTCTAAGATTGGAATGAAGAGTCAAACAGCACGTAGCTAACAAAATCAAAAATGAGGCATACCAAGCAACAGACGTACTTGCCGACACATACGGGCCACCAATCATTGACGATCTTATTAAACCCCCATCATGTGCAGCGAATTTTAGTATGAACTCATTTTCAATCCGGAATCGTGCTCACTCGTTACTCCATTTAAAGATGTTGGTGCCTGTTTACGTTTTGTTGAGAAGGCCTTTTGTCTCTAGGATCTTCGAGTAATATATATATTTATTTTAAACGCTTTCCCTCATTTTTTCTCCCCCCCTCACACGTAACCTAACTCAACGTCACTTTATTTTACATTGTACATATTTTCAATACGCCCCCACCCCACCCCCAATTCAGTCGAAAGAACTTGCAAGGAACAGTAAAAAAAATCAAAATGGACCAAGACGACAATGGAACTTTCATACCTTTGTAGACAGACTCAACCGAGAAACAAGAAAGAAAATTAGAAAAATGGAAAAAAAAAACTACAGAGAAAGCTTATTAAGCAAGAACACTCCATGCTATTTAATAATACTTGCCTGAATGAAAACTTGCTGCATAAATACACAAGATATATACATATATATATATATATATATATATATATATATATATATATATATATATATACATATATATATATATATATATACCCTTTTACCGTTTTCTGCTTTCTTAATCTATTTAAATCCCTATAGACTGTCACTAACTGTGTATTAACTTTTCTGATGGATGTATGATTAATATCATTTGTGTAGTTTCTTTTAATGTAGTAACCTACAAAATTTATTGTATATTTTGCGATACTCTTTTCACTGATGAGAAGAATTGCATTTTTCGAAACTCCGCGGAATATAGTCTTTCTTGTTTTGTTTTTTTTAACCCCTTGTCGGATAATTAAAATTGTAAGCCAATTTTGCGTGTAAACACTTGAAATTTTAGATGTAAGTTACATGAACCTGGATCAAACATGTTAATCTGATTAGAGCCCAAAACAATAAATGTTAAGAGGTCTAAATTGGGGTCAAAGTTTTTAAAAAATTGACCTCTGCTGTCTCTACTAAATTACTCAGCCAATTTTTGGTTTAAATATTTGAAATTTTACATAAAGTGTACTCAAACATAGGGCAAGCTTTTTAATCGGCCTTTGTCCAAAAGTTGTACCCTAGCAAACTATTCAGCCAATTTGGAGTCTAAAACTTTAAAATTTTACATGAAGAGTATTCAGGCATGCAGTAAGCTTTTTAATCAGTTTTGGGGCGAAAATTTGGCTGCCAAGAGGTCAAAGTTGAAAGAGTTGATCTTTGCAGACTCTACCAAACACCTCGGCCAATTTTAGGTCTAAATACTTGAAATTTTAGTTGTAGGTTACCTGGACATGGATCAAACGTTTTCATATATATATATATATATATATATATATATATATATATATATATATATATATATATATATATATATATACTTATGCACATACCGTTATGAACAGTACATAAGGACCGAACAAAGCCGGGCTGAACTGCTAGTATATATATATTATTATATTATATTATATTATATTATAAATATATAAACGTTAGACATTATTTCTATATATAGCGTACAATACACATTATAATAATCAAACAGAATTATCTTTATATTAATAGATATGAAACCTGCATGAATTAAAATATTATATTTAAGCGTATTTATTAACCGGGCACTGCTAATGATAAAGAAAATACAAAGCGAAAATATCGTTGAAAAATAACAGAGGAACGACAAAACTGTAGAAGAAAGAACTACCGATAAAAAAAAAAGTTAAACGACAGTAATTAAAGGATCGTGAAATATTAAATAGCAAAACTATTATTCAGAGAACGATACTGTTAAGGGAGAATTTGACAAAAGGAAATAATTTAAAAGAAAATTAGTGTAAGGAAAAATTGAAAGGAAACTGCATGATGAATTAAATCAAACACATATTTAAATTTTAGAAATATCAAAGTGAAGCAAGCCATGTACAAAACGGAATATATACAAAAGCGGAGTTAAACGAAATAGCAATATTTGAAAAGGAGATTTTCACTCGAAATATTGTGATATACAGGTTTTATACATACATATACATTAGAGGTAAAAACTAAAGCAGAAAAGACTTACAAAATAAATAATTCAAATGGAAACATGAAAACTTATTTTTATTTTATCTTATATTATTTGTCCTTCGAACAATATTTCCGCATTCTATCCATCGTCTCTCTCTTTCGACATATGTACAACCTGGATGTTTGTTCAAGGCAATGCTGATCCGATCATGCTAGGCATCCTCACTACCTCGTCTGGCAAGCTGTGGGAGCGTCAGGAAACATGGGTAGAGAATGTTGCTTTTCTTCTGTTAAGACCAAAATGATGTACATTTTCTACTGGTGGCTGCGGAATTCGCAACTTGGCGACAGGATAAACCAATTTTCGGAAGGTAGATGTAAATATCTGATGATGACAGTATGCAAGTATCTCCTCCTTTTCTGCGCTCTACTGCACAAGTAAAAATCGGAAAAGTAACTGACAAAAAAATTTTTCAAAATTATAAGGGAAGCAATGACACAAAAATGAAAATTAAAAAAAAGTTTCAATAAAAAAGGAAATTGAAGGAAGAGAAGAAGTATACGAAAAAGAAAAAAAAGAAATAGGTAAAAATACGAGAGAATAAATAGAAAGAAAAAGAAAGAAAGAAGGAAAGAGAGAGAGAGAAAGAAAGAAAGAACTGATAAAACAGAAAGAAACGTAAAAAGAAGGAGAACATAAGGCAAGTATATACAAAACAAATAAGACCCAATAAATGATAAGAAGAGAAAAAAATAAAAAAAATAAAAAATAAAACATGAGAAATATTAAAATATACAGAAAGTAGAACAAATTAAAAAAGAGGAAACTGATTAAAAATGGCGGGGTGGGGTAGAAAGAAAATAATTTAAACACGCAATGAATTTAAAAAAAAAATAATGCAAAGTATTGGGAGAAATATTGACAGAAGTAAAGGAAAAATCCGGAAGCAAACATAGTGAGCTAAATAACACATGTTAGAAACAAGAGATGGGAGAAGAAAGAAGAGAGACGAAAATGCAACTGAAACAAAATGGACGACAATTAATCGCCCGCTTATCATAATGGCGGTAAAATCTAGATCAATACGAATCAGAATTTCGCCGCTTAAGGTAATCTAATCAAAGTAAATTTGATTTTGCAAATTATTTTCACTTCTTTTTATGAGGATGAGTTTTTTGTTGTTTTTCTAACGATTTTATTATTTCTTTTGCGTTGTTTGTTTTTTTTTTTTAATGTATTTGTTATTTCAATGTCTCGTTTGCTTTAAAATGTTTTAACTCGTTTTCATTCTGTCTCATCTATTCTATTCTAATCTTCTGTGTTTGTTTTGGGTTTTCCTTAAAACTCATTAAGTGTCTATTGTTAGAAGCGCGTCATGAG
Source organism: Euprymna scolopes (assembly GCF_053919585.1). Classification (NCBI taxonomy): domain Eukaryota; kingdom Metazoa; phylum Mollusca; class Cephalopoda; order Sepiida; family Sepiolidae; genus Euprymna; species Euprymna scolopes. The sequence continues at coordinate 56,541,800 of NC_136501.1, read as the reverse complement.
TATTGGCAATAATCTCAATGTCATAACCAAAACACACGTAGGTAATATTTCTCATTTAAAACAAACAATATTAGTCGATGAATAAAAACTGAATGCGCATAGTTTAGTAGCTTTTAGAGAATCAAAACAAATATTCTATAAAAATATAATTTCCTTTTAACATACCGATTAGACTCTGATATAGACTCTGACGTATAGTCTGCATATTGCATTTCTGTGGCGATGTGCCAGTTTGGCAGCCGTGGAAGAATAGAATAAAATAACCTGTAAAAGTATAATTTCATTTTTAACCTAGAGATTAGATTCTGACAAACTCTGTCGTATAGTCGCCGTGTTTCATTTCTTTGGTGATGTGCCAGTTTGGCAAGTTTGCAATAATAAAATTAAACATTGCGTAAAAAATATAATTTCTTTTTAACCCACATATTACACTCTGACAACCTCTGTCGTATAGTTGTCGTATTGCATTACTATTTTGATGTGCCAGTTTGGCAAGTTGTGGAGAATAAAATATAAGATTCTCTATTATATAATAATTATATTATTTCTTTTTTAACCTACAGATTAAACTCTATCGAGTAGTCATCGGACGCTTTCATAGTATCTGTTGCGAGGAACTTATTACACTTGTGACCCTCAAAGTAAATACTCCCGACCCACCTGATCAGCAAAATACACCTGCCCCTTTATAACACAAGCAGCCGGTCACTGGCATGTGACTGGCTTCACCTGTTACACTAATCGTCTTAGACACAATCCCATGATGACGTGATGATGGGCCGGTCATTAGGGCCTGAGTATCAATAGGAAAAACATACCTGAGATGTTGGATGTGGCTGTGTGGCTCCTTCTTCTCCCAGGAAACACCTTGACATTTGATGAAATTCGGGTTAGAATCTTCCTTTCCCTCAGGGCCGCTTCTTCAATGAAGGCATTTATGGCAGACACAAAAAAAACGACACGCGACACAATTTTAATAGGGGAAAACAAATGAACACATATCCAAGGAAATGGCAGAAACACTAGAGGATGACCTCCAATCTGTAGTGGAATATGGACAAAAATGGATGGTCACATTCAATGCTGCTAAGACTAAGCTTGTTTCCTTCAATAACTACAAGAAACCTTCTACACCACCAATAGCAATGGCCAAGAACACATTGCCAGAAAGTACTTCTTTTAAACTCCTCGGCCTAACGTTTACAGGGAATATGAACTGGAATAGATACATTGAGAGCATTGTCAAGGCTGCTGCAATGAAGGTTGGCTCGCCCTACCGTGCTAGAAAACTACTTACGCCTGACAGTATCCTATACCTCTATAAGGCCACCATTCGCCCATGTATGGAGTACTGTTGTCACATCTGGGCTGGTGCATCTGCTGCTTGTCTCTCGGTCCTGGACAGGGTTCAAAAGAAAGTTGCCAACCTGATAGGTCCTGAACTGTCATCTAGGCTTCAGCCTCTGTTCCATCGACGAGATGCTGCATACATCTGCCTGTTCTACAAATGCTTTAATGGTGAATGCTCTGACGAACTGCAAACACTTATACCTCCCCGACGTAACTACCCCCGACAAACCCGACAAGCTACTAAGTCTCATCCCTTTACAGTAGAGATCCCTAGCTGCAAGAAAGCCTTTTACTCCAATAGTTTCTTCCACAGAACTACGGGTCTTTGGAACTCCTTTCCGGGATTCTGCTTTCCCAACTACACTGATATGCAGAAGTTCAAGTGTAATGTTAACAAACATCATTCTACTCATCTCCCTTCATAATGACCCCGTAAATGTAGTCCCTGATAGTAGCCCCCTGCTTTAAAGTAGCACTGTGCCTTGTTTGGGGTGAAAATTGACTAAAAAAATAACCTTAACTATTTATTTTACAAAAGATATATTACCATGCTACATCCAAATTATAATTATTTTTTACAATTAAACCTCGGCAATAGGCTCTTCAAAACTAACTAACCTATCCTAACTAGTGTTAAGGGAGGGGGTTCTCCCCCTCATTTACGAAGAGATAGAAATATGCGTGCTCACCTCATGGCAGTCCGGACAGAAAAGAGGTCGATCTAGAAAGGGAATTCTGGGAATGCATTTCTTTGTATCACTACCCTTATGGCCAAATCACCACTCGGCCATGTTGTAGAGTGTGTTAGCAACCGTGGCATTGAGATATAGCACCACACCTTTACTGTAAGGGTCTCCGGATGTTCTAAGCATAGTCGACAGTATGTTTACTTTCGACAGCCTCGTAGCTCTTGCTGACCTTATTTTTTCCTTTAATCCTCAAATTCCATGAGTGATGCTTTTTACAAAGAAGGAAGAATTGTTGTTTTCTAAGACGAAATTCATCCATCTCACACTTATATGCTGTTTTTTCATAAATTAGCATGCTATATTTTCTCTGACCCGTTACATCAAGTTATTTTATGCTTTGTCTGGAGCTTATGCAACAATATTATCACATCAGAAGCGGGAAGGATTATTTCTGGAGCCATCGTCCATCGCTAGCAAAGATGCATTGAGAATAGTAATTACTATTAAAAAAAAAATTAATACAAATGTATTTATAACAAGTTAAAGACAAAAAATAAATATAAGAAATAAAGTCAAGTACAGTTATCTCCCTTACACCATAAATTACCCGAATTATACTGCGATACTATAAAAAAACCTAAGGTGCGTCGCTCGTTTGAAATAATAATAATAATAATAATAATAATAATAATAATAATAATAATAATAATAATAATAAACAAATAAATACACAAAATACATCATCACGATGGGAAAATAAATTTAACCATAAGAATGTCTTAATATAGAAAAAAATAATAACGAAATAAATAAGAATATAAATAATAAAATATAGCCAATAAATATTAATAACAATAAAATTATCCCCAGTTACCTACAGATTTAACTAGTCCATTTTACTGCGTTTCTAACCTCTTTTTGCGGTCCTAGTCTCTTTCACCATCTTAAATTTACGCTTGCTTTCTTTTTGAAAAGTAGAAGTATTTTCTCCCGAAATTTATCAAAGTTCCAAGGATGGAATACTGTTGCCACATATGGGCAGGAGCTGCTAGAAAAGACTTGTTCTGCCTTGATAGGGTTCAAAATAGACTTCGTGGCCTGGTGGGAGATGTCCTTTCCTCTCCGCTGCAACCTCTATCTCACAGAAGAGATGTTGCGAGTTTGTCTCTGCTTTATCGTTATTTTCATGGAAAGTGTTCGACTGAGTTTCAATCTATGGTCCCACCTCGCCAAACTTTCATAAGAAATACTAGACTAGCTGAAAACATTATCAATAATTTTCCCCACTCTTTATCTGTTACGTAAGTTAACAAATTTACCGAACTTCCATTACTATCGATTACTATATTGTCCTTTTGACTACTCTACACTCTTTAACCTTTATCCTTGAGTGGCCTATCGGCCTTGATAAGTGGTGACGTCTATGTAAAAAAAAAAAACTACTGACTTTATATACACCGGATATACCAATAACTTGGGTGTAAATAATTATGCAATAAGAAGAGGAGTGATAAATGAATAAATTAGACATTTCTCTACTCGAACATACCTGTCTATTAGTTTTTTTTTCCTTTCTTTCCTTTTGTGACTCCGGTCCTTTCCGCAATGCTCTCGGCTTTTAAAACTTTCATATATTCCTTACCAGCAATGCTTCAAGCAAACTACTATTTATATATATATATATATATATATATATATATATACACATACATACATACATATATATATATATACACACACACACATATATATATATAATTATGTTTTTGCTATAATAATTAAATACCTACAGACACTAGTGTTTCATCCTTTCGGGATTCTTCAGGGCAGGGTGTCACGATTAACCCCGCACCAAGAGACATCTCTGGCTCGATTAGCGGATACCGTACCCATTCGGCTACCATTAACCGCGTGAAATAGCGTTGAATTTTAAACATTTTAATTTTAGATATTCATTTACGTCAGTCAGAGAGTGATATCGTTATACGATGATCTATGCATAAGAGCTAAATTGACCGACTTTTAATTCAAGTGAAAGTGCTCAACGATAAGAAATGAATTTCTTAAAGGGGCTGTCATAATTCTTTTTTTTGCTATAATAATTAAATACCTACAGACACTAGTATATATATATAAATATATATATATATTTATATATATATATACATATATATATATATATATATATATATATATATATGTATATATATATATATATATATATATATATATATATATAAGCGAAACCCACTATTAGTTTGTTTGTAAACACACTGATGGTTTGAGTTCTGTTCGACGGGCAAGTTGTTACCTGAATAGACACTTGAGAAATATTTACGGACACTGATTTGTAGTTCGATGATTAGAGCTGCCGACTGTCAACACGACGGTTGTAGGTTCGATCCACGGCTTGGGAAAGGTGTATGTCTAGCCGCACTGATGAGTTGGGATAACAACGAACCAGTATTGTATGTGGATGACTATATATATATATATATATATATATATATATATATATATATATATATATATATATATATCGTTGATATTTTACATTTAAACAACAGTTGTCATATGAAACGGTGGATGTATTGAAATAGTTGTAGACAAAATAGCTCGTTTCTACAGTTGTTGACAAACACAACAGATACCTGGTTTATATATAAAACATTTATTTTTTCGGCATCTTCAGAGATTACAACGTCTACACATCTTGGCATAATGATCTATCCAACAATCCGCCGTCGCTCTCATCAATTAATAATAATATCATTTTGACCCATGACACTGCCTGCCACAGTAAATGCAGATACTACTTTGTGATCTTAGCCAAAGGGTGACAACATTACACAAAAGAATTTAAGCATAAACGTGTGAAAATAATGAAATAGTTTCAGAAGGCAAAGTTTACATTTTTGTACTCCTGATATCTACGAAAGCTGTTCAAAAAGTAAATTTGAACATGTGCTAAAGATGGATGTGGTATCATTAAAAGGAGCGACTTTTGTGCTTTCGAATTTATTTTTCTATACAGTCACCTCACTTTTTAATTCACTTTAGTTAGCGATGAACGATGGCTAGGCGTGAGAGGCTGGGGCGCGCTTTGTCATACGAAGCTGGTTCCAAAAGTAAACTTACCTCTTTTTTAACTCAGAAAGTTGAAGCACTACGAAGACGATGGTTGTACCATTAAAAGGAACAACCTTTCGTTCTCCAGAATTTATTTTTCTATATAGTAAGCAGCATTTCTAATGCACTTTTGACAGCAATGAACGATGGTTGTGCGTGGGTAACCGGAACCCGTCTTCTCATACAACGGTCGATTTATAAATAAAACTATTTTTTATATAATTCCAAAAGTTGAAGATCTACGAAGATGCTAGTTTTGCCATTAAAACGAGCGACCGTTTGTGCTCCAAAATTTATTTTTTCTACATAGTAATTAATATTATCAATGCATTTTGCTAGCGATGTACGATGGTTGTAAGTGGGCGTCCGGAGCGCGCTTTGCCATACAAAATTCGTTAGAAAAGTACAGACACCTATTTTTTTAACTAAGAAAGTTGAAGGACTACAAAGACGGGAGTGGTGCTATTAAAACGAGCAACCTTTTCTACCCAAGAATCTATTTTTCCACATAGTCATTACTATACTCAGTTCACTTTTGCCAGGAATTCAATGACACGTCTCTGCGTCTGACGCACGTCAGTGACAGGAGTTGCTTTCTTAGAGTCTCACGTCATCAACATAGAGAGCTGTGACTTTAAGGTCCTGTATGCATAATTTTCTTTATTATAACAACGTAATTTGCAATGCACTCTGATCCATTCAGTCGGAATAAAAAAATAGAAGACATTGCTTTTAGACGTCCACTAAATACAGATAACAGACGTATCTGACGATTATATTAGAAAGTTACTTACACCTGAAAGTATCCTGTACCTCTAAAAAGTCACACTTCGCCCATATATGGGTACTGCTGTCAATTTGGGCTGGTGCCTCTGCTACTAGTCTCTCGCTTCCGGACAGGTTTCAAAAGAGAGTCGCCAACCTGATAGGTCCTGAACTATCATCTGAGTTTCCCATCGACGAAATGTTGCATCCCTCTGCATGTTTTACAAGTATTTTAATGCAGGCTGCTCTAACGAACTACAAGCCCTCGTACCCCATTGACGAAAATACCCCCGACAAACCCGACAAGTAGCGAAGTCCCACCCCTACATAGTAGAGTTTCCCAGATGTAGGAAGGCATTTTACTCTAATAGCTTCTTCTCAAGAATTGCTAGACTTCGGAATTCTCTTCTGGTTTCCTTCTTCCCGATCTGTACTGACATGCAGAAGTTCAAGTGTAACGTGAACCGACATCTTGCTGCCCAACTCCCTGCATAGTACCCCTGTAGCTTATGCCCCTGATAGTAGCCCCCTACATCAAAGTGGCAATGTGCCTTGTTTAGGTGAAAATGTGATAATAAAAAAAATTATATCGCAAGAAGATTGCATCGTTGGTTACCCCGTTTTAGCTTGTCACTTCAACAGCATACCTGCTATTGTTACCAGTCAGATCAACCTTGTACATCTGATAGGTATTAGTAGATCCAACTAGACGACAGCAAAACACTGTCATACTTAAAGAAAAGAAACGACAATCATAAAAAAGTAGAAATAAATAACACTTTTATCTGTTACCATAGCTGTATACCAATCTCACATTTTACTTTCAAAAACTTATCTATTGTTTAGTTTAGGAGGGACTCTGAATTCTCCATACTATAGTATTGCACACATATTTCTCATTTTTTTTTTTACAAGTGAGTCACCACTTATCAAGACTCAAAAGTCACTCGAGGATAAGGATTAATGAATGTACTGTGGTAACCGCGGCAACAGCGTGGTGACCGTTAGCTGTGGAAATTGGGTAGAATTTGATTATTTAAGGAAACAACTCAACAAGAACTTGTTTTCATTAAACTTGACCACGTTGTAGTTAGCTGGAAAGCAGATCAGCGGAACAGAGTTCCAAAGCCGGACTGTTCTAAAAAAAAAAAAAGACAACTTTGTTCATGTAATGTTCGTGTAAATTAAAAAGAAAACACAGATAGAGAGAGGGATGAAATTGTTGAGAGTGGTTGTAGCTAGACGAGTTCTTTTTGTGAAAGTTCGGTAGGGGAACCAAAGATAATTACTTGCAATGAAAATAACGATAAAGCAGAGACAGGCTCACAACGCCTTACTGTAGGCAAAACGTTGCAGGGAGGAGAAAAAGATATCACCTATTAGGTTTCTACACCGGTTTTAAAATCTGTCAAGGCAGGATAGATGCTCCGAGCACTTTCTTCCCAGTTGTGGCAACAGTACCCCATTCTATGGCGTATTTTTCTCATTATAGTCTATACATAATTGCTGTACTCTTTAATTGGTTTTAGTGATTAAACTTTAAAGATTCTCGCCCGGGGGGGTCACTAAATCTAACGAGGTAATGAATATTCAGAATGTTTTTGTTGGCAAACTCGTGGTTGTTGGCGGGTGACGGGCGGGGTCTGTACGCTCGACCGAATGACCAAGAAAGCGTTTGCTTGTAAGTAAGCAGTGAAACAAATCGAATTTCGGCTATTTTAGCCGACCTCCCGCCACTCCCATGGCTCGTCGATTCCTGATTATAGGCAAATGCTTGTATATAATGGAAATTGTACACTACAGCATCAAAGAGGCCTTCAAAAACATAACACGCATGGGCGAACGTATATCCCACTCGTAGGTACGCAAGTAAGTTTGCTTGCTAATTAAGTGTGTGAGTGTCAGCACTAACCGTATTGAGATTTAACCGATTTCCCCCGAGGGAGGAAGTTTCATGGGAGTATGAAATTCACAAACGGTCCCCAGGTCCCCAGTCGCATGTATATCCCTGCCAGAGGAAATGACAAGGTTAGGTTTTTGCAACTTTTTGCAGGTAGGTGTCGACGTCCTCCTACATACAGCACCTGGAATTCTAAAATTGGTCACCCATTTTAGTAATGACCAGGTTAAACGTTGCTTAACTTCGGTGATCTGACGGGAACCGATGTGTCAACGTGATTATGCCGTATATAAATAAAATATTGCTAATTAAGTACGTTGATTTTACGCTGAAAATATCTACTTTTAAACTAATATACTTTTTAATGTTAACGAGACTATCTCAGATCGAAAACACCAGGATATGGTACGACTATTACAACTGACATTTTACACGGAAACCCCTCCAGACAAGATATAAAGCCATTTAGTGTGAGTTGCTAAAAATACCACTTCAAGATCAAAATCTAGCCAATGGTATGCGTTAGATACGAGAGTCGTTTAAAAAGTAAACCCCTCATTTTGTAACAAAATAAAGTTGAAAAGCTACGAAGATGAGAGTGATACACTTACAACGAGCCAGTTTTTGTGCCCCCTTAACTTATTTTCTACATAGTCACCAAAATTCTCAATATACTTTTGCCAGTGATGGGATGGTGGCTATGATGGACGTCCGGAGCACGCTTTATCATTCACACCTTTGTTACCATTCTAAAACCGACGAACCCATCTCCTACCTATGCTGACGTCAACTGCATATGTTTCGTAAATATTCAACGTGAATTTTAGTTGGTTGAATATTTTCTACATGGAAGAATTCAATGACGCATCTCTGCTTTTGATGACGATCCATGATATGGATTGATTTCTTAGAGTCTCACGCACTAAATACCTTCAAGCAAGATATGAAACATTCAGGCCATGAATGCCTAAGTTCAGTCATCATAGCATGTAGTCGGCAATTCTTGCTTATCTCTTCGAGCGAAATAAAAATAGGTAGCATTATTTCTGAATCGACGTTCGTAAACTAAAAAAAAACAGCAATAAAATAGCGTTTCTCGTCCATAAATGTTTATCTTACCTATCTAGTTGATTGCATGAATAGATTAGGCAATTGTATTCATTTTCAGCTCGTGGAAGGGGGATCTATCACAATACTTTCCCTTAAACACGCCAATAGGACTTTTATTAAGCACAATATTTAAAATATTTTTAATGGAGAGTAGAGAACGCATTGTGAATTCGTTATCGGCAGCTCCCGTTGCTCTTGCTTCTCTTTATTTGTCCCTCAGCTAATGAGTGAGAAGGGAGAAGAAAAAGCTGTATTTCTAGGTTGACAGTATTTTGCGCGAACAGTCCATAGAGATGTCGGAAATTTTCTATTTCTATGTCTATCCTTGTAGCCATGTCCCTAGTAAGGGTTTTTGCGGCAAACTCTTCATCTGGGCTTTCGTTATCCGCCTGAAAGTCAGGGATGCGATCCTTGGATTAACTACTAAGGAGGCTGCTTATCAGCAGGTGCAAAGTACTGGAGCTGCTGTATTGCTATTTGGTGAATGGATTCTGAACCATGCAGTAGCTTCGTTTCTTCTCTCTTATTTTCCCTCTCTGTCCTGCTCTAAGCAAGTCTGACGACCTAGTCTACAAATTCCAAAACTCCATCATAACAAGTTTCAAGATAAAATACACGATTAAACCCAGATCTCCAACTTCCAACGTAGACACCCACTAACGTGTCTCCTTCTCCAACATCAGTGGTTTACGTTCTAACATTCCAGAGGTTGAAACCCAATTACAGGAGACTAAACCAGACCTATTATTTCAAAGCGAAACTAACAAACCTAACAGCCAGCCATGGTTGTCTCCAGAATGTGCCGCTGCCATTGCGCACAAAAATCACTTTTTCCATTGCTTCCAACGTAATAGATGTATGGAGACTAAAGCAACCATTGCAAGAAAGTAATAAAGAAGCAAGAAAATTGTATGTTCAGTTCGTTAAATCCAAAATAGCTGGACAGCGGCTTGGTTACCACCAGTTTTGGCAAATAGTAAACAGAATCCTGAATAGAAGCGTGTGCTCTATTCCAACTATCATCAATGGACCTGAGGTAATCTCGTCAGCATCAGACAAAGCCAAACTCTTTGCAAAAATTTTGCAGCTAATTCTACCTTTTGAGACCAAGGCCGCAAACCCTCAATATTTCCTCCTGTATCAGTAAACCCGCTATGTGATATACAAATATCTGTACGTGATATTGCCAAGCTAATCAAAAACCTTAATAGCAGTAAAGCAACCGGCCTTGACGGTATTCCAATAATAGTACTCAAAAAACTTCAACCAGGTCTAGCGCCCATACTTACAAAACTGTTTAAACGTTGTCTTAAAGAGAATTTCTTCCCATCACCCTGGAAAATTTCATCAGTATGCCCTGTATTTAAGAACTCGGGTGATCACTCATCCCCCTTTCAGTCTAGGCCAATAAGTCTCCTGTGCGTCATGAGTAAGTTGCTGGAATCTGTGTAAAATAGAGAAGTAATCAACCATCTCAACAAAAATAACCTTCTTAGTGACACACAATATGGTTCTGCTAGATCTACAACAAATGTGCTTACAGTTATATCTCATAAGATTAGCGAATATTTCGAAGGAGCAACCTTTCTAGGACAATTGCTCTTAACATATGAAGGCCTTTGATAGGGTATGGCATAAAGGTTTATTTCACATCATCTCCAGCGATGGTATATCTGGAAATGTCTTCTCAATTATTAAATCATTTCTCTCTGATAAGTTCATAAGAGTAGTAGTTGATGGGCAAAACTCAGAAGCTCACAGTATTAATACTGGAGTCCCTCAGGAGTCCATCCTGAGCCCAACTCTTTTCCGAATCTACATTAATGATTTTCCAAATCACATCCTTACATCATTTGTAGACATTTATGCTGATGACACTACCATCTGTGGTAGATCATCTAAGACCGTAAACGACTAAGTTCTCTCCGATTTTCTCTCCTCTGATCTTGAGCACGTGGTACAATGGGGAAAGTAGTGACTGGTTACTTTTAATGTATCTAAAAAACAAGCTTCTATCTTTACATCATCAACGTTCTGATCCCCACCTGTCATCAGTTGAAATGAATGGCTCTCGTCTTGGGGAGACCTCATGTTTTGACAAGCTTCTGGGCTTGACCTTTACTCCTGATCTTAAATGGAACACGTACATCAACTCTGTTGCAAAAACCGCTGGAAAAATGATGGGATCCTTCTATCGATCGAGTAGATATCTCACTTCTGATGCCATTCTCTATCTATATAAGAGCCAGGTACGTCCAAGGATGGAGTACTGTTGCCACATCTGGACAGGAGCTGCTAGAAAGGATTTGGCCTGCCTTGATAGAGTTTAAAATAGACTTCATAGCCTCGTAGGAGATGTTATTTTCTTTTCCCTGTAACCTCTTTCTCACAGAAGAGATGTTGCGAGTTTGTCTCTGCTTTACGTTATTTTCATGGCAAGTGGTCGACTGAGCTGCAATCTACGGTCCCTTCTGGCCAAACTTTCACAATAAACACTCGTCTAGCTGAAAACACTATCAATAATTCCCCCAACTCTTTATCTGTGCCTAAACCTAAACGTAGATTCCACGAATAAAGCTGCTTTCTTAGAACTGCACGCCTGTGGAATTGTCTTCCGTTTCCTGCTTTCCAGCTGACTACAATATGGCTGTCTTCAAGTCCAACGTAAACAAGTTCTTGATGAGCCGTTCCACTTAAGTTAACAAATTTACCGAATTTCCATTACTAACGGTTATTGTATTGTCCACTTGACTACTGTACACTCTTAACCCTTATCCTCGAGGTGTCTATGGCCTTGATAAGTGGTTATACCTATGTAAAACATACTTATATACCGAAGAACTTAAGTCAGAAGTATTCATAGAGAGAAAGGGAAGGATGACGGATCAGGTGCTTGTTTGTTCTCTCTCTCTCTTTCTCTCTCTCTTTCTCTCTCTCTATCTATGTCTCTCTCTCTCTGTTTCTCTTGCACACAATTTTCTCCCTCCTCCACTTCTTTATTTCTCCTTTTCTTTTTTGTAGTCTGATTTCCCTTTTGTTTACGTAGTGTTTTTATTTGATGCGCATTTCTGTTTAAATGTGGTTTTCTGGCATTCTTTTGCACAGAAATCACCACTTATCACGGCCCGGGGGCTACTCGAGGATGAGGGTTAATGGGTACACATTAGTCAATGCGATTATAGCGTAGTAAACATAAGTAGCGGGAATTTTGTAAATTGATTACTTAGGGGAACGGTTCATCAAGAACTTGTTTACGTTGGACTTGAAGACAATCAGACTGTAGTCAGCTGGAAAGCAGGCAAACAGAAGAGAGTTCCACAGGCGTGCAGTTCTCAGAAAGAAGCTTTGTTCGTGGAATCTACGTTTAGGTTTAGGCACAGATAAAGAGTGTGATAATTATTGATAGTGGTTTTGGCTAGACGAGTGTTTTTCGTGAAAGTTTGGCGAGGGGGGACATAGGTTGAAGCTCAGCTGAGCACTTTACATGAAAATAACGATAAAGCAGAGACAGGCTCGTAACGTCTCTTCTGTGGGAAAGAGGTGGCAGGGAAGAGAAAAGAGCATCCCCCACTAAGCTACGAAGTTTATTTTGTACTCTCTCAAGGAAGGATAAACTGTTTCTAGCAACCCCTTCTCAGATGTGGCGCCAGTATTCCATTGTATGCCGTACCTGGCTTTTACATAGGTAGAGAATTGCATCAGAGTGAGGTATCTACTGGAGCGGTAGAACTATCCCACGGTTTTTTCTACCTGCAGATTAACTAATCTGCATATTTTTTTAACATTCATTAATATTAATACGATAGCGTGTGTGTTATTTTCTGTGTCTCGTTTACATCCTTGTCGTTTTATTGTTATACATTTCCATTTTGGTCAGGAATAATTTTACCAAGAATTTTTTACCAAGTTTTGGTTTCGGTTTCGATTATAGCTGATGGCACTTAAGTCGCGTATTTTTTTCATAAATAATTTTATCAGGAATTCTTCGTAGATTTTGGTTTCTGTTTCGATTATACCTGATGGCACTCCAGTAATTTATTTTGTTTTTATAAATAATTTTATCAAGAATTCTTAATAAGTTTTTGTTTCAGTTTCGATTATGGTTGAGTGAACTCAAGTTATATATATATATATATATATATATATATATATATATATATATATATATATATATATACGATAATTATTATTGTATACCTGCGGAAGCTAGGGTTTTATATTTACGCAATCAACTGTGTAGTATAGCAATTCCTGCCGGCCAGGAACTCAGCTACCACGCTACGTGTGCCTCCAGTTTAAAACTGGAAACTAAAAAAGGGAATTAATCTATGATATAAATCTCACCTGTCTGTTTAAATGTATGTATGTATGTATGTATGTATGTATGCTTGAAACCTTCGATAGATTTGACGAATTTTCACGAGATTAGTATTGTTTTGAAGTTCGACCTTTTGGACGGCAAATAACGAAACACTGGTTGAAGTCATTAATTCCTTCATCCTGAACTAGGTACTTTTCTACAAGGGGTGTTTTTTTTCGCCGATATTTTTTTCGATTGACTAACCTTTATTCAAGCCTTCACCACTTCCGGTTTGGCGATGGACGCCACGCCAAAGACGTCTTTTTTGCACATTTTTTCCTTCTTTTGTGGTACGAGTCCGAACCTGCCTACTACCACATTTTTTTTTTTTTTTTGCTCAACACACACCTTGGAAAACCTGGTCAACGCTGGCACCCAGGCTAGTAACTAATAAACGCTCAATTCGGGCGGAGATATTAAACAATCCAGAGTATTCGAACGACAAAAGTGTAAACGTTGCATAAACGCTAGTTGATTGCCTCTTACTTTATACTTTCCAGACAATGCCAATCTTATGTATTCTTAAATTGGTTTGATAATTACAATTAAATAATAATTATTCTTTTATACCTACACACCGTAGTGTTTAATGCTTATGCATTCATCAGTGTAAGATGAAAATAATGTTTTGAAGCTGCTGAGTGTATATATATATCTATATCTATCTATCTATCTCCGCCCATCTCTCTCTTTCTCTCTCTCTCTCTCTATATATATATATATATATATATACATATATATATATATATATATATAACTACTTCATTTGCTCACATAAAATTAATATACAAAAGTATAAATTTATGCGTAAACTTTGAGTATTTACTTCAAAAGTACTCAATACGTAGGTAGAACTAGTTAGTAAGTTATAAAATATATATGGCGATTAAGCTACACTGATTATTCCGTGTTTCATCCACGTTAGGCATAAGCCTGAAGAGTCCTAGAGTGGATGAAACGCGGGATATTCGGTGTAGCTTAATCGCCATATACATTTTATAACTTACTATATATATATATATATATATATATATATATATATATATATATATATATATATATATGTGTGTGTGTGTGTGTGTGTGTGTGTGTATTTTGTATATATACGTGTCTGGATTCGTGTATAGTCTAATGGCATAATATATTTATTCTATTGTCGTATGTGTGTGAAACCTTCATTGTGGCATGCATGTATAGAAGATGTTTGATGCGTGTGCGGCCACTTTTTGACGAATACACGTATTAAACACACGCGATACATAAACTTTATAGAGACAGTTTTTTTTACAATCAAACGATAACAATGTGTCTGCTCATCTCAGACCAAAGGAATCACATATCTTCTTAGTCGTCTGAACTCCTTAAAGAACGCCAAAGAACGAGTTATATCTAATATGGATTTATTCGTCTAATGGATTCCTCTATAGGAGTTTGGCACGCCGAGTCTCTTTGTACATGTTAACTCTTTACCCTGTCCACTTTCAACAGAGTCGTTTGAACGTCTATTCGCTAACGCGTTTCTCGCCAACTTATTAGTATAATCCCTACTAACTGACTATTACCTGGGTAAAGACGAAAAGAAACATAGCATCGTTCACGTAACCTAAAATGTTTACTTCCAACCTAATTCCAATCTACTTCCTAAATCAACTTTGTTTATCTAATTTCTGCTTAAATTTCTAACTAAACATTCTAAGCTGCAAATACTCATTTTCCGAAACCTAATTATTTTATTTTTCTAGTAATAATAATAATCCATCAAGTTGCTCAGCGTTTCCGGTCAATATCTAACAGTTAATTATAAGTAAATAATAATTACTCGTTTTTTTCATTAGCTGTATATACTGCACAGGTTGAAATGTTATGTATAAAATCATAGCAGATTACATGATATATGACGTCAAAGCAGATTGCGTGATATATGACGTCAAAACAGATTGCGTGATATATGACGTCAAAGCAGATTGCGCTATATATTGCAGAAACACAAACGAATACGACTTTATAATATATATATATATAATATATATACATATATATATATATATATATATACTGTATATATAGATAGATGGATGTATAGATATATAGATATATATATATATATTAATTCACATACAAGTACTGTTTCACTGTTTCACACCTCATCAGTGCGGCTAGACAAGCAACTACCTCAAGCTAGGATCGAAACTTGATTGCCCAAATGACAGTTGGAGCTTCTAACCGTTGTACTATTCGACTGCTGCTATTCAGGCAGTGAATTGACAATGTTGACATTGTCCAAATACCTAAGCTCAATTTGCCTTATACGCTAATTGTAATTTTTATATCACTTCCCAGTATGCTCAACCCAAGAAAGGAAGCATTATAGTCATCCACATACAGTACTGTTTGGCTGTTTCACAACTCACCAGTACGGCTAGACAAGCAACTACCTCAAGCCAGGATCGAAACCCGACCGCCCAAATGATAGTGGGACTTCTAACTGTTGCGCTATTCGGCTGAAAAGTTAGTAAATGCAGTGAATTAACAATGTTTTGACATTGTCCACATACCTAAGCTCAATTTGTTTTACGTATGAAGAAATATCATACAAATTATAAATTTTCTTATAAAAAATCCAAAAGATTAAAGGACAAAATTTTAGTCGTATATCTACAAGAAACTCACGAATGAAATTGATATCGTTTTAAAAATTGTGGTTTCATGTATCTTAAGTAACGAAATCTAGGAAGCGATAACAAGCTGGCAGATCGAACTAGTATACAATACATATGATAAAAAAAAAAGAAATTGGTCGAATTTTAATCATGAATTAAACATGTCGGACGAACCTGAAAATCCAGTAAATGAAACACATGCTTTTTTTTTTGTTCGCCATTGTGATTATTCTATTGCTATTTGCCGAGAGGAACGATTAATTATAGGAAGACTTAATGAGAGGCCAGCCATTAATTGATATTCATTAATTAATATTCACGGAGAGAAATGATTAAATTTTGTCCAGCCTGCATTTAGTCAGACGTATGATTTGTGCAAGTAAAGAATTGAAAATAAGTTATTAAAAAAAAAATTTCTCCATATTTCTGGTTTGGTATGAATATTTCTTTTGTCTAATTAAGATTTTGAGAAAATATCGCCCATTTGATCTGCGCTGTTATCGATTGACATTCTATTTGAAACGTACAGATGGAACAAGTTTTCATATCGTCTGAGTCCGAGACCTTTTCTTATTTTGTTAATGTAAATCGCTATATACGGCACAATAACGTTAACATACCGGTTCACGCCAGATCACCGACATTAAGCAACGTTGAGTCTGGTAAATACAAGGCGCTGTATGTACAGCGAGGTAAAATACCAGGTTGAGAAACTGGCGCGGTCTATCCTTCTCTCAAGGGGTGATGGGACTCTTTTAAGCCGTGGTAGGCGCCCCATCTAGTGATGGCGTCACGATAAAACTACACTTGATAGCCCTGGCGAAGCATCAAGTATTCAGCTACCGACAATATTTGAATTACACTACAAACTCGTGTAGTGAGTTCAATCTGGATTGAAATTGCTCCAGACAATAAATATATTAGCAAGGAGACCCGACGTTGCCCAGAATTGAACAAAGTTGAACGAATGATTAACACTCCCATGTTCTTATTGTCATCGAAATCGGTAGAAATCGACCATTTTACAACCTTGGAGCAGTTTTACATGAAAAAGTAAAGTATCATGTTGAAATTGTACCCTAAACGGAAACACTCATTAAGAACGCGCCCCTCTCATATAAAAGAACCTGCTGTTGATTTTATATATTGAGACTTTCGCCTTGTACTGTATTAAATAAAGTATCTTTGTGTGATATCGTGTAAGGTCTCACAGTTCATGAGAAAAAAAAACTATGTCTGGTGTTCAGAAATACCAATGAACCCGATGTTATGGCATCGACTTTTTGGCAGGTTTTATGTCGTTATTTTTTAAGTGGTTGATTATTTCACCATTTAGTTCATTTAAAACTGTGCCATTGTTGCTATTTATTGTTTTTGTTTTTATTTATTGTCTTGTGTCTATTTATTGTCATTGTTGCTATTTATTGTCATCATTGCTATCTATTGTCACTGTTGCTATTTATTAGCATTGTTGCTATTTATTCTAATTTATCTATATATTGTTATCGTTATTATTTATTGCCATCATCTCTATTTATTGTCATTGTTGCTATTTATTCTCATTTTTGCTATATATTGTGATTGTTACTATTTATTGCCATTGTTGCTATTTATTTTCATTGTTTCTATTTATTGTCATTGTTTTTATTTATTGTCATGGTTGCTATTTATTCCCATTTTTGGTATATATGGTTATTGTTACTATTTATTACCATTTTTGCTATCTATTGCCATTTTGCTATTTATTGCCATTGTTATTATTATATTGTCACTGTTGCTTTTTTATTGTAATTGTGGCTATATATTGTTGCTGTTACTATTTATTGCCATTGTTGCTATTTATTGTCATTTTTGCTGTATATTGTTATTGTTAACATTTATTGGAATGGTTGCTATTTATTTCCATTGTTTCTATTTATTTTCATTGTTTCTATTTATTTTCATTGTTACTATTTATTCTCATTTTTTCTATATATTTTTTATTGTTACTATTTATTGCCATTGTTGCTATTTATTGCCATTTTTGCTATTTATTGCCATTGTTGCTATTTATTGTCATTGTTGCTATTTATTATCATTTTTCTTATTTATTGTCATTGTTGCTATCTATTGCCATTGTTGCTATTTATTTGCACTGTTGCTATTTATTGTCATTGTTGTTATTTATTATCATTTTTGCTATATATTGTTATTGTTATTGTTAATATTTGTTTTCATTTTTACTATTTATTGTCATTGTTTCTATTTATTTTCATTGTTACTATTTATTTTCATTGTTGCTATTTATTATCATTGTTGCTATTTATTGTCATGGTTGATATTTATTCTCATTTTTTCTATATATTTTTTATTGTTACCATTTATTGCCATTGTTGCTATTTATTGCCATTGTTGCTATTTATTATCATTGTTGTTATTTAATGTCATTGTTGCTATGTATTCTCATTTTTGCTGTATATTGTTATTGTTAATATTTATTGGAATGGTTGCTATTTATTTTCATTGTTACTATTTATTTCCATTGTTTCTATTTATTTCCATTGTTTCTATTTATTTTCATTGTTTCTATTTATTTTCATTGTTTCTATTAATTTTCATTGTTTCTATTTATTTTCATTGTTACTATTTATTTTCATTGTTACTATTTATTTTCATTGTTACTATTTATTTTCATTGTTACTATTTATTTTCATTGTTGCTATTTATTGTCATGGTTGATATTTATTCTCATTTTTCTATATATTTTTTATTGTTACTATTTATTGCCATTGTTGCTATTTATTTTCATTGTTGCTATTTATTATCATTTTTGTTATTTATTGTCATTGTTGCGCTCTATTGCCATTGTTGCTATTTATTGTCATTGTTGGTATTTATTATCATTTTTGTTATTTATTGTCACTGTTGCGCTCTATTGCCATTGTTGCTATTTATTGGCACTGTTGCTATTTATTATCATTTTTGCTATATATTGTTATTGTTAATATTTGTTTTCATTTTCACTATTTATTGTCATTGTTGCTATATATTGTTATTGTTTCTATTTATTATTATTTTTGCTATATATTGTTAGTGTTACTATTTACTGTTACTGTTTCTATTTATTGCCATTGTTATTATTTATTGTCATTCTTGCTATGTATTGTCATTGTTTCTATTTATTGTCATTCTTGCTATTTATTGTCATTGTTTCTATTTATTGTCATAGTTGCTATTTATTTTCATTGTTTCTATTTATTGTCATTGTTGCTATTTATTGTCATTGTTGCTATTTATTTTCTTATTTCTATTCATTTTCATTGTTTCTATTTATTGTCATTGTTTCTATTTATTGGTATAGTTGCTATTTATTGGCATGGTTTCTATTTATTCTCATTTTTGCTATATATTGTTATTGTTACTATTTATTGTCATTGTTGCTACTTATTGCCATTGTTGCTATATATTGTTATTGATAATATTTATTGTCATTGTTGCTATTTATTGCCATCGTTACTATTTATTGCCATTGTTTATATTTATGTCAGTGTTGCTATTTATTCTCATTTTTGCTATATATTGTTATTGTTACTATTTTTTGCAATTGTTGCTATTTATTTCCATTGTTTCTATTTATTGTCATTGTTTCTATTTATTGTCATTGTTGCTATATCTTGTCATTGTTGCTATATATTGTTATTGTTCCTATTTATTGACATTGTTGCTATTTATTGTCATTGTAGCTATTTATTGTCATGGTTGCTTTTTATTGTATTTGTTGCTATATATTGTTGTTGTTACTATTTATTGCCGTTGTTGCTATTTATTGTTATTGTTTCTATTTATTGTCCTGGTTGCTTTTTATGTAATTGTTGCTATATATTGTTGTTGTTGTTACTATTTATTGCCATTGTTGTTATTTTATTTATTGTCATTGTTGCTATTTATTGTCATTGTTGCTATTTTCTCTCAATTTGGCTATATATTGTTACTATTTGTTGTCATTGTTTCTATTTATTGTTATTGTTGCTATTTATTCTCATTTTGGCTGTATATTGTTATTGTTTCTATTTATTGCAATTGTTGCTATTTACTTCCATTGTGGCTATTTATTCTCATTGTTGCTATTTATTTTCATTTTTGCTATATATTTTTTATTTTTACTATTTATTGTCATTGTTGCTATTTATTGTCATTGTTGCTATTTATTTTATTTTTGCTATCAATTGCCATTGTTTCTATTTATTTTCATTATTGCTATTTATTACCATTTTTGCTATATATTGTTATTGTTTCTATTTATTTTCATTGTTGCTATCTATTTCCATTGTTGCTATTTATTGCCATTGTTTCTATTTATTGTCATGGTTGCTATTTATTATCATTTATGCTATTTATTTTCATTGTTCCTATCTATTGCCATTGTTGCTATCTATTGCCATTGTTTCTATTTATTGTCATTGTTGCTATTTATTTTCATTGTTGCTATCTGTTTCCATTGTTTCTTTTTTCGTCATTGTTGCTGTTTATTGTCATTGTTGCTATTTATTATCATTTTTGCCATATATTGTTATTGTTACTATTTATTGTCATTTTTACTATTTATTGACATTGTTGTTATATATTGTTATTGTTAATATTTATTGTCATTCTGGCTATTTATTATCATTGTTGTTATTTATTGTCATTGTTTCTATTTATTATCATTTTTGCTATATATTGTCATTGTTGCTATTTATTATAATTTTCGCTTTATATTATTATTGTTACTATTTATTTTCATTATTGCTATTTATTCTCAGTTTTGCTATTTATTTTCGTTGTTGCTTTATATTGTTATTGTTACAATTTATTGCCATTGTGTCTATTTATTGTCATTGTTTCTATTTATTATTCATTGTTGCTATTTATTGTCATTGTTTCTGTTTATTGTCATTGTTGCTATTTATAGTCATGGTTTCTGTTTATTCTCATTTTTGCTATGTATTGTTATTGTTACTATTTATTGCCATTGCTGCTATTTATTGCCATTGTTTATATTTATTGTCATTGTTGCTATTTATTGTCATTGTTGCTATGTATTATCATTTTTGCTATATATTGTTATTGTTAATATTTATTGTCATTGTTTCTCTCTATTGTCATTGTTGCTATGTATTATCATTTTTGCTATATATTGTTATTGTTAATATTTATTGTCATTGCTTCTCTCTATTGTCATTGTTGCTATTTATTCTCATTTTTGCTATATATTGTTATTGTTACTATTTATTGTCATTTTTGCTCTTTATTGACATTGTAACTATTTATTGTCATTATTGCTATCTATTGTCATCATTGCTATCTATTGTCACTGTTGCTATTTATTACCATTGGTGTTATTAATTCTGATTGTTGCTATGTATCCTCATTATTGCTACACATATTCATTGTTGCTATTAATTGTTATTGTTGCTATTTATTATCATCGTTGGTATGTATTACCATTGTTGCTATATATTGCCATTTTTGCTATTTATCGGGATTGGGGAGCCGAAATCGTCTTCTAAACGTATAGAAATTTCAATTTGCGACATTTACTACTTTAATGAATGAGATCCATCTTTAGGGAAACGTTTCGTGTATCTGTCCTTGCTACAGAAGCTCACATTTGCAAACAATGTAAATAAGCTTATTCCAAAATATGGTCCCTATTTACTTGACTCCGTTAGACAATCTGTCTGAAATATCAAGCTCGCCTAAAAGGGGCATTTAGGATAAAGTAACAATAAAATAGTTTTAGTCAAAACGTATTTTTCCATTGACTAAGGAAAAAAAAAACAGTTGCTATACTGGGATCCTAGCCCGACGGATAGTAAAAGTCAATTTCATATTTATCTTACTGGATATGACCCAATATTTGGTAGGTGGTGATTGAAAAGCCAGCGTAAAAGAGGTGTGTGCATGTTAGCTCAATGAAGCTGCCTGGCCAACTTCATTAGCATTCTCCGGTAGGAGTATCTCTGGTGAATAGCAACTGGCATTACCTCTTTTCAAATAGACAGTGGAGTTCCTAGAACTGCATGGAATCGTACCTCAGTCCAAGTGAAGCAAGTTCCTCGAATTAAAAATGGCTCAGTCTCTGTCGAACTGATTGCAGAGGACATATCTTAAATTCGTTGCCGATTTATCTATTTTTAATGAGAAAAGTAAAAAAATTAACCATGGACTTACTTCCGATAGTCTTGTGACTCGTGCTTTTCTTATTTTGTATTTTAGTCCTCACTAAATGAGAGATGCGTCTGACAAAGGGTGAATAATTTTTTTTTTTTTGTGAAAATCTATCTATCTTGACAGTGTTTTGTTTTTTTACTTTGTTGTAGTTTCTATTTTAGCTCCTTGCATAAAGTGGGCTCATGTATTGTCTGGAGTGATTTCCATAAAAAAACTATCAGTTATAATAGTCATACACTACCTACTGTTTTCGATCTTGCGTAATCACTTTTACATTGAAAAGAGATATATTAGTTTGAGCATAGATATTTTCCACATAAAGTCAACAAGTTTTATTGGCAAGACAAGTTACTTGGGTACCTACGAGTGCCATGTACCTGCGCCCGTGGGTATTATGCTTCTGAAGCTTCCCTTTAAGTTTTAGTGTTAAATGTTTATTATATACAAGCATTTATCTATGATCGGAAGTGGTCAAGCCATGAGTGTGGCGGTACGTCGGCCGTAATTCGATTTATTTTTACACGGGAGTCACCATATATCAAAGCTCGAAAGTCAATCAAAGAAAAGTGTCAATGTGTGTAAGATGGTCGCTGAGACAACAGTGTAGTGATCGTTAGCGTACGAAATTAGTTCAAATTTAATTATTTCACTGGATAGCTGAACAAGAATTTGTTTACATTGAACTTGAAGACCATCATGTTGTAATTAGCCAGAAATCAGGAAAGCAGAACAGATTTCCGAGGGCTGGCAGTTCTAGGAAAGAATATTTTCGTTTAGATTTAGGAACAGGGTGTAAATGTTGATAGTGGTTGTAGTTAGATGACTGTTTTTGTGAATGTTTAACAGGCGGGCTGAAGATTGCAGCTCAGACGAGTACTTGCTATTAAATTAACGATGGAACATAGCAAAACTCACGATAAGGGGAAAGAGGTTGTAGAGAGGAGAAAAATACATCATCTACTAGATTTCGAAGCCGATAGTGAACTCTGCCAAGACAGTATAGGATGGATCGAGCAGCTTTTCCTAGATGTAGAAACAATACTCCTTTTTAAGACGTATTTTGCTCTTTGCAGGTAGTGGATTGGATCGGAAGTATTTGGCTCTTATACATGTAGAGGATTATGTCAGAAGTGAGATATGTATTCTTCTGGAACTTACTTTTAAGTTGTGTGCAATTCTAATAGTTCAATAATATATAAAATGTATATACATGCATTTATCTATAATTGGAAATGGCAAGTCATGGGTGTGGCGCTATGTCCGCCAAAATAGCGGTAGAGCGGTAGAATTATGCAACAATTTTTTCAGCGACATGATTTAAATAAATAAAATTTCAACGCTTGGTCTTCCTGAAATGAAACTGCTTTACTTTTGGGGATGCTACAAGAATTAACGTTTCGATGCGATGACGAGCGGTTTTTCTTATCCGCTGAATCAGTAAACATTCGGCAAAAGTCCGTCCTCATTTAACCGTGTGATCAGGACTCGTAATATCACAAAGTCCGAAATAGATGGGCATTGGTAGGAACAAGAATTGTCGAACAAAGGATGAAAGAAAAACCGATGTAGAAAGTCATAAAATCAAAGGGAACGTTGTCGTTCCTGATTTTAGGAAAAAAAAACCTTTCAAGTAAGCAACACGCGAAACCACTTACGCGACAATCGAACAGGATATGAGGCCAAGGTCGTTTAATCAATTAGAAAATATTTATCGCATTCAAAAGTACATGATTAGACAGTAACAGAAGAGAAAAACAAGTGCATATATATATATATATATATATATATATATATATATATATATATATTTAAATAAAATATACGGAATTTTCTCGAGAGCTCTATCGGTTATTATCTCTTGAGGAAAAAAAATCAATGGCATAGGTAAACATTATTGGCGAAATTAAAGAGCACTAAATAAATTGAGAAGTGTCAAAAATTGAAGAAAGAATAATAATAATAATAATAATAATAATAATAATAATAATAATAATAATAATAATAATAATAATAATTGGCACTTCTCAATTAACTTTAGTGCTTTTTAATTTCGTCAATAATATTGTTTACCTGTGCTATTGATTTTCTCCTAATGAGATGATAGCCGAAAGAGCTCTCGAAAATTTCGAATATTTTATTTAAGTTTATATATAAACTTTGCACCTTTAAGCATTTATATATATATATATATATATATATATATATATATATATATATATATATATATATAATAAAATAAAATAAAATAAAAATTACAATTACATTTACCAAAATGACCCAAGATGGTCAAACTAAAGTATATTATAAATATTAAAGAATTAATATTTATAAAGTAATATCAAGCAGATGTAAAAGCTCGATAAACCCAAATAGTAAATAGAGCTTATAATAAGAGCAAGCTATTAATAAAACATGTTAAAAACACTTTGAAAAAGAGTTAAAAACATATTTAATCTGAAAAGGAAACATTTGATAAGTGGATAGTCCTTAATCCGCGGAGTTTCGAAGAAATACTTTCCTTCTAATCAGAGGGTAGGAATTAGCAAAATGCAGGATCGGATTTTGCATACAAAAGTATTTGATGAAACAACAAGTAAGTCAAAGATCTTACTTGATAAAAAAAAGTGGAACAGAGGGAATATGGTGAAGAAAAAGGTGATTACACGTGAATGGATAGTCTGCTGAAAGGTACATAATCCAATGACGGTATAATCCAAAAATATAACTCCAAGAAAGTTAATTGAGTTTCCATTTACACAAGTAAAATCCAAGGAAATCACATAATTGGAAGATGATCCAAAATAATCCAAAAGGCCGAAATCCATGGAATGATGCACAAATATGTACAAAGAAAAGAAAAGGGGAAAATTCCAATAATATTAATAAAAGAAAAATAAGATATGCTTTTCACACGACTTCCGAGACATAATAAGAAAGATCAGGGAAGAAGAAGAGGAAAAGGACTATCCACTTATCAAGTGTTTCCTTTTCAGATTAAATATGTTTTTAACTCTTTTCAAAGTGTTTTTAACCGGTTTTATTAACTGTTTGCTCCTCTCTCTCTCTCTCTCTCTCTCTCTCTCTCTCTCTATATATATATATATATATATATATATATATATATATATATATATTTCTGTAGAAATGTATTTAGTTATTATATATCAATCCTTATATAAGAAGCTCAATATAATTACAGAGCAATATAGAGAAAAATAACAAAAAGTTATATTAAAAAATTCATCTTATAATTTATTCTTTTAATTCAGTTTACTTATACAATTCTGGACAATATCTGTTTCGTTGCGCAAAATCAATCACTTAATTATTATATAAAATCAGTGAATCTATTATGCCCTAAACCTATCAGAAGAAATATCAGCAATGGTCAAACGGAATTTAAATGTGATTTGACATGGTAAAAATCCGAAAATTAGAAGAGAAGCTGCAGTTAACTCCAAAATACCCGGGATTCACTTTGAAGGACCACAAACCTAACTTTTAAATTAACCGCACAATAATACTAATTCCTCTTTGCATTTCAGATATAGGCAACATTAGTAAAACATTCTAGATAGAATATTGCCAATGATTAAATCTAAGTATCTCATAATCTATGGTTTTCATCATTCGAAGTTTTGAATTAGTGTGATACATTGCCTAAATGTAATAACAGTAATTTCATAATATTTGACATTGACTCATATTACCCATCTATTTCTCCTAAATTGTTAGATTCGGCATTAGAAGTTGCGAAATCTGAAACTAACATTACTAAATTAGAAATTGACATAGTTACATTAGCCAAAATAACTTTAATTAAATCTATATAATACTAAAACTCTATGGATCTTGTATGTTTGCAATCAGATTTCCGGTTTTCAACATCCGGTTGCGCATGCGTAAATAGCAACGTCTTCAATCCGTTATTCCGATTCCGGAATTTTTATATCGCTTTTAATACAAACAATTTCATTTAATTTGATCAAATAGTTTTTTTTTTTTTAACGGCTAAAAACATTCAACTTCGTAAAGTCTGTCGCAGTTTCAAAAAAACTTCTCCCTTTTAAAAAACAAAAGTAAACAAACAAGAAAAACAACACTCATTATTAATAGAAGCAGCGGCGGTGAAAGAAAACACCTCTCACTTTCCCTCTAATAGATTTCAACACTCCTACTCCCTCTGTTTTCGTTACGTACGCGAGAAATCTTTAATTCATGTCATTATAAATAAATAATTTTATAACATCAACCGTAGTTTTTTTTTTTAACGGCTAAAAACATTCAACTTCGTAAAGTCTGTCGCAGTTTCAAAAAAACTTCTCCCTTTTAAAAAACAAAAGTAAACAAACAAGAAAAACAACACTCATTATTAATAGAAGCAGCGGCGGTGAAAGAAAACACCTCTCACTTTCCCTCTAATAGATTTCAACACTCCTACTCCCTCTGTTTTCGTTACGTACGCGAGAAATAGTTACGTGTATGTGTGAGAGAGAGAAAAAGGGAGCGATGTAAAACTGGATAGAGTTATCCCCCTTAACTAATGCAGACCTTTTTACTAGAGGGCGTTATTACAAAAAAAATTCTTTTTCTTCTTCCCATGTTTTTTAAAGTCCATTAAATATGTAATTAAATATACATTAAAGGGAAGCGATCAGGCAGTTTTCAGTGTAAGCAAAGACGAAATTAAGCAATACTTGACAGGAAGATATATTGGACCATCAGAAGCAGTTTCGATGATACTGGGATTTCCAATTCATGTTAGAGAACCTGCAGTTGTTCGTCTTCAGATACATCTCCCTGATCAACATATGATCTATATTCAAAGGACAAGCAACAGAGACCTTAATAGAAATGCTTCTTGCACAACTCTAACAGAGTTTTTCAATATTTGCCAGAATGATGAATTTGCCAGAACACTCTATTACTCGGATGTCCCAAAATACTATGTGTGGCAAAATAAGAAATGGCAAAGAAGAAAAATGGGTAGAAGAATAGTTGACCACCCAGGAGTTTTTGAAGCAAATATTCTTGGTCGTATGTACACAGTCTCACCAAATAGTGGTGAATTGTACTTTTTGCGGCTACTACTTCACCATGTAAAAGGACCTAATTCTTTTGAATCTCTGCGAACTGTAGCAGGTCATATATGTCCATTATTTAAAACTGCTTGCAAAGAAAGAGGATTACTGCTTCATGACAACCACTGGATACAAACAATGGAGGATGCAGATAAAACGAGAATGCCAAGAGCGATAAGGGATCTGTTCATTGTGATACTTTTAAACACAGAATGTTCAAATCCTCTTGAGTTGTGGGAAAGATTTTCCAACTCCATGGCAATGGATTACTACAATGCAATGCAAATCCAAGTCAACAATCAGAACATGGTCAATAAAAATGCCATCAACAACACGTTGAGGTACATAAATGATAAACTTTGTGCTGCGTACAAATCACTGCAAGATTTTGGATTGCCTTTGCCTCAGAATTTACCTAATGTGATTCACATAAATAGAGCCATAATGGATGAGCAAAGTTACAATATAGCAGAGCAAATGACATATGTAAAGACACATCAACATTTATTAAATGACGAACAATCGATCATCTACAACTTTATATGCAGTTGCTTAAACACAGACTCTTCTTCATTGATTTTCATCGATGCTCCAGGAGGCACAGGAAAGACCTTCTTAATAAAACTTCTTCTTTCAAAAGTAAGGAGCTTAGGACAAATTGCACTGGCTGTAGCATCATCAGGTATTGCTGCAACATTGATGCCTGGTGGTCGCACTGCTCATTCCAGATTCAAGCTTCCTCTCAATGTAAGAGAAAATGATGTTTGTAATTTTGATAAACAATCAGAAACAGCCAACTTGATAAGGGCAGCAAAACTTATTATTTGGGACGAATGTCCAATGATAAGAAGGGAGAGTTTAGAGACGTTCGATAGGACTCTCAAGGATATATGTGGAAACAATGAAACATTCGGAGGGATATTGACGGTGTGCAGTGGTGACTTCAGGCAACTACTACCAGTCATAAAAAGAGGAAATTATGCTGACATTAACAATGCTTGCATCAAAGAGTCGTTTTTGTGGCGTAAATTTAAGAAATTTTATTTAAAACAAAACATGAGAGTTCAAAATGATGATGATGAATACTCTAAATTTATTATAAAGATTGGTGAAGACAAACTTGAAAAAAATGAAAATGGTGAGATTGAACTGCCTGAAGATTTGATAATCCGTGCAGATAATGTTGACCAATGCATTGAATACATTTATCCTTCGTTTGACAATCTAGAAATGTTTGCGGAAAATTGCATATTAGTACCATTTAATGATACAGTTAGAGCAATAAATCATAATTGTATTGAAAAATTTCCTGGACAAGTCAAAGAATATTTGTCATTTAATTCTGTTCTTGAAGGAACAGAAGCTACACATTACCCAACAGAATTTCTTGATTCGATAGAGTTATCAGGATTACCTCCACATAAACTTGAACTCAAGAAAGGATCTCCAATCATATGTATGAGGAATATTGATCCACCACGCTTATGTAATGGTACAAGACTAATAATAGAGGAGCTGTATAATAATTTGATTGTTGCTAAAATTATTGCATCACAGTTTGAAGGAGAAATCGTTTTAATTCCAAGATTGAAAATGGTCTTATCTGAAGGTGACAATATTCCGTTTGCCAGAGTCCAGTTTCCTATACAATTAGCATTTGCTATGACTATTCATAAGTCTCAAGGACAGACCTTACACAAAGTTTTAGTTTATCTAGACAAACCTGTCTTTCAACATGGTCAACTATATGTTGCACTCAGTAGAGTTAAGCGAAAGGAAAACATAAAAGTTTTTTTAAAACACTCAAATTGTACAAAAAATGTTGTAAATAGAAAAGTATTGTCTTAGTTTTAGTGACCTTATTATTAGCATATGAATACAATATTTATTTTCTGTACAATAAGTGCTTAAGCACCCGTGCTTTTCAGCGATACATATTCAATAAAATAAATTGATTAATATAATTAATCTGGATATAAGAGAGTTAGAACCTGATAAGAAGTCTCAATTAAGCAAAAGGATAACAAAAGTTTTCTTTAAAAAAAATTAATTGTACAAAAAATGTGAATAGAAAAGAATTGTCTTAATTTTATTGACCTTATTATTAACATACAAATTAAATATTTTACACAATGGGTACTGAATGTTTGCTTAAATTAAATGAAAAAAGTTACATTTTATTTTCATTTTCTATTTAAAAAGCCATTATTAACATGTGGAGAGTGTTTTTTTTATTATTCTGTACTTTCAACTAACAATTTCATTTAAAAGATGATATATCAAAATTTGAATTTAACTATAATAAGGATTATGATACCTGTTCAGTGCATATTTACCTATAAGTATGACCAACCACTTATAATTCAGGAACTGTAATTTAAAAAAAAATAACAATTATAATAAACAGAACGACTCATAGAAATCTATCTATATTCTTTTTTCATTTTAATATACTTTGATAGAAATGCTTCTGTTATGTAAAAAAAAACTATTTTCTTTATGCCACAAGTGTCACGCTCATACATGAATTCCATAGCTAATATAACGTACTGACCCAACGGGTCACGGGTGGTCTAGTATAATAATAAATATTGGATTAGGAAAAATAGATGGGTACAGACAGACTCTGCACATGTAATCGATCTGGTTGACCTATATATTTTGAAGGCGTTGGGGTAAAGGAACCAAATATTAAGGGAGTTTTTATAGAGATGATGCGCTATTTTTCATTAACTCTGGAAGTAGAAAATTAGAAAGGATATATAATTACTTTAAAGATGTTGTCAAAGGATATATAATTACTTTAAAGATGTTGACTTAAAGATAACTATAGATAAAAATCATAAAGTAGTTAATTTCCTAGATGCCACCCTGAATCTAATTAACAACCCGTATGAACCTTGTCATAAACATAATCAAACCTTTTATATTGATTATAAATCAAACCATACAATATCAATGAAAATAGCAATTATACCTAGTATATCAAAAAGAAGTTCCAAATTATCCCAAAACGAGGATATTTTTAATAACAAGAAAGAATATTACAACGAAGCACTGGATATAAAATATATTAATAATATAAATAAGCATCAGAGGAAGGGAAAATATCAAAACCTAAACCGTCACATGTTATTTCATATAATATGGCAATGGGAAAATCCAATTATACAAATAGTAGGAAAATATTAATAATAATAAAGATAATGTTATAGACAATATCAGTAAGTCTCAAATTAGCAACACTAATACCGTTAAAAAGAAAAATAGACGTGGAAATTGTGCTTGGTTCAATCCTCCTTACAGTGCACACATAAAAAATAATTTACCAAAAGAAATTTTTCAAATTATCGATAAAATTACTGGAAATAGTCTAAGTAAAATTATAAACCGGAATAATGTTAAACTATTATAAATTCTAATAAAGTGTTTGTGTGTACGTGAGTGTGTGTTGGGGTTGAGATGGCATCCGTAAGCCGTGGTGAAAGCAACCTTTCTAGGAGAAGCAAATCTCTGATTTAAAAAAAAACATAAAACGAGAGACTAGTACCCGCATTAAACTGGTCTGCAGTTTAACTTGTTGCTGGTTATCTTGCTCTTGCTTGTTGCTGGATATCAACATTTTGAACCGAGAGAGAGACTTAGATGTCGTACAAAGCTAAGACTCTGTAACATCATTTGTGCATAGATACTCCCTCAGGCATTTGTCTATTAAAATGGTCCTGTGGCGACGGAAGTCATTTTTGGGCTAATGGACATTAAGTGACTGAGGGAGTGGCACTCGTCTGACAAGACGTTGCAATCATATATATATATATATATATATATATATATATATATATATATACTTAAAAGTATAAGTGGTAAAAAGTGCGATAAAAAGTGCTCTACATTAGTAGAGCTAAATATGTACTTTTATTTTACAACTTAAACATATTATCCCAGTCCATTACAGCTGTTTCCACAGGCATTTTGTAGGTTTAAAACATCTATAAAT